>NC_060272.1:21355461-21673697 GCF_021613505.1 Equus quagga | reverse complement strand
AAAAAAAAAAAAAAAAAAAAATGAAGGCGGCCATCTGTACGCCAGGAAGAGAGCTCCCACTAGAACTTGACCATGCTGGCACACTGGTCTTGAACTTCCAGCCTTCAGAACTGTGATAGATAACCATTTGTTGTTTAACCCATCCAATCTATGGTGATTTGTTATAGCATCCCAAACTGACCAAGACACTCTCAATTTATTGACTCAGCAGATCTGTGATAACCCAGCTCATGGTGTACAACTCCAATTATGATTTAATTCATAGACTCTACTGGAGATTAGTAGCTCTTTTTCAAGAGCGATTGATTCTCTGCCATGGAGAGGATTATTTTGCTACAGAAACCTAGGGGTCTGTATTAATCAGAGTTCTCCAGTGAAACAGAACCAATAAGATATAGATACAGATATCTAGAAAGAGATTTATCATGTATGAGAGGATTGACATATAAAATTAACCATCACAGTCTGTCTGCCACTTTTTTATTGGGGCCTAAAAGTGACTCCACTTAGCATCCCATCCTCCTTGGGTATCTCTTCCACGATATGGCCCAAGTTGCAAAGCAGATTTCACAGCAGCCTGGACCTCCTCCAGGGGCCTCTCTCCACTGAGTCCTACTAAAATAAGTTGAAATCCAAGCTCTGCCTCTTATTAATTGTAAGGTACTTGGAAGGTTATCATATTTCTCCAAGGCTCTGTTTCCTGAAATATCAATAGGATAACAAAGATTACCCTACTCTCTAAAGTAACTGGGAAGAAAATTATATGAGTAGTTATTTTAGATGATATTTTACTGCTAATATGATCTATAACAACAATTTAAATAGTGAAAAAAATTAAGACCTGCCTAATTCATGTCTAATTACTGAGTCTAATCAATATTTTTCAGTATATATTTATTTTAGTTGACTTCTCAGTTAATTCTTACATTTTCTTAATATTGACCTTCCTTCATTTCTAAGGCCCTCTCCTCTTATGTGATCAAGGGATCTTTGTTTTCTGGTTTTCCTTTTTCTCACCAAGGCTATTTATTGGATAGTGGTAAGGCTTTAGTTTTTGTTCGTAATATTTTTTGGTAGCACTTTGTCTCACAGATATAGAAAGAAGATATTTCTGATGTTTCTCTCTGTGGCCTTATTCAAATCTCATCTACATTCCCTCACCTTAGATGATCCAATTTACACCTAATGTTTTACTTCTTACCTATATGATGATGACTCTTGAATTTATGTCTCTGTCTAAATGCCTCTTCCTAGCAGAACATTCACATATGTATTTCGACATGTTTACAACATCTTCCTCTCATATTCCTCTCACAGTTATACCTCAACCTCTATTACCAAATTTAATTATTTCCACTACTTTTCCCCTGTATATTATATTAGAAGAAAACATGTATTATTTTATTTTTCTAAATTAATCTCTATTATCCATGGTGTAAAAAATTAAATCTCAGTCCTTCTGAGGACTCTCTCTCTCTAGAGCCTTGAGAAAGTAAATTTTTCAGAAGCCTCTTGCTCAGTTCTGTAGTCTCCAGGCCACATGGTGCCCTGTGGACATGTTTATTGTCTGAGACCTCAGGTTTCTAAGCAGGTGGCTGCTTTGGCTGATTCTGCACCATTACTAGATGCAAGGAGCTTTGAAAAATTTAACAGTCCATGGTCTAGGCAGCCTTCCTGGGGCACAGTCTGCCTCCATTCCTCTCCAAGTTCCTGGCTGTCTCATGTCATCTTTGCAAAGGAATGTGTTTAAAAGGACCCTAACATCCGCAAGATTCAAAATCAGCCTCCGTCCCATTTTGACGCTTGAGGACTCTCCATCTACCCTTGTCAGCAGTTTCTGCTTCATTCTGCCAATCATTTTCTTTAACATTTTCCAACTCTGTGAAATTCTGCATAATCTCTGCTCCACAACCTTTTGGAGTGAAAGTAGAAGAATAAGAAGTGATCCTTTAATGTCATCTTTTTACTTTTCTTTATAACTCACCTTGTCTCATCAGTATATGATGCTGCTCTTAATCAACCAAGTGTGAGGCATAAGAATCACTCAAGGTTCTTCGCTCTCATTTTATTATCAGTTCCTGATGATTCTGTCTAGATATCACTCAAATCTGTCTCCTGCTCTAACAAGTTTACTGCCAATACCTTAGCATAAACCCCTACTATTTTTCCCTTACTAATCTCATTGCCTTCAGCTGCAAATCCCTTCAGACAATGGTCTAATTTCAACAGATTAATATTTCTAAAATGCAAACCTCATCTTGCTACCACCTACCCCATCCCCACCTACTTAAACCCCTTATGGGATCTTGTAAAGAAAAGTTGCTGTTGTTATTGTTTTAATCATTCCTTTGCCTGGGATTTAAGTAATCACCTGGCTAATGATAGCTCCTCTGTACAGGCTTTGTATCCCTTATCGCTTCTTGTCTACAATACCCTTTGACATACATTACCCTATTCTAAGAGAAGTAAGCTGAGCTTAACTAATTCATCAAGCACTTTGTCACTGATGGAGCCAAGATTCCCACCCAGGTCTCTCTTAGTAAGTTATCATTCATATACGGATCCTCCCTGTTTCTTCATATTATTGCCAATGCTTGTCAAATCAAAGTACCTGAGGTTTTTCCCCCTAAAAACCTGTCATGCCTTCATCCTCTTGAATGTTTCCTTTACTCTACTTATAATACTAAGTATAGATTCTTTCTTGGCCCAATTCAACTTGTACTTAGGGCTGCAAAAGTATCACCATCTCTGAAGAACCTCCACTGAAGGTCAACGATGTCTGTGTCAGGTGCCACTCTTTTATGCACCTGTAGAAGCCTATACAAACCATCATCATAAAATTTATCCTTCACTTTTGTCATTGTTATTATTCTTGAATATTTTCTACAGTAGAAAGCTCCCTAAGAATGAGAACTGTCTCTTTCATATTTTCACAGCATCAGAAGGATGAGGAATGGAGCCAAGCATCTGGACACAGATAAAGACACATTTACTAAGCAAATGAATATGTGAATTAATAAATGTATTTTAATGTTTTTTGGACCATACTGAGCTCTTATTCCTGAGTTACCAGGTGGGCTAGTGATGACATCCATGATGGCCCAATGTGACATGCGTCTGCATCATGAGACTCTTTTACTAAAGGCCTCACTACTTCTGTTAAGGTTTTTGTATAGATTATGAAACTCTAAAGCTGCAGTCTGTTTGTATCTTTTTTCTTTGAAATCTCACTTCTCCACTCCAAATCTCACCTACTTTAAATACTTCCTATTTTATAGGAATTATTAATGCCCTGATATTTTAATATTATTTTCTTCATTCTACTCATGAATTATTCATCTTCTTTGATAAGCTGGATGAATGTGTTTTTTTAAGTTTTCTCAATCAAGGCAATGTTAATTTTGTTGACAAAATAGCCCCCAGTGGTCAGCAGAATTCTAAGATGGCGCCTAAGATTCCTGCCACTCAGCGTACAGACTCTGTACACTCCCCTCTGCTTGAGTGTGGGCAGAACTTCTAACAATGATGGGATAATCAGTCTTATAATTATCTTATATGACACAAGACTCATCAACCAAGCCAATTATAGGAGATTCTTCTGCTGGATTTGGAGAAGGAAGTTTCCATGTTGTGAGAGAGGTAGATGGCTAGCACCTGAAGGAAACCTCCAGGGGCTGAGAACAGGCCCTGACTAACAGCTACCGAGAAAATAGGGACCTAAGTTTTACGACTGAAAGGAATTGAATTCTGTCAAAAACCACTTGAACTTAGAAGTGGACCCTGAACTTCAGATGAGATGTTCAGATGAGATGAGTCTCCATCGCCAATACTTGCAATTCAACTGGTGAGCAACTGAGGAAAAGTCTCAGGTAACCTATATCCAGACTCCTGAACCATGAAACTGTCATATAATCAATGTGTATGTTCTGAGCTGCTATGTTTGTGGTGACCTGTTGTGCCACAATAGGAAATGAATGCACTGATCCTCATTCCTGTCAGTAACCGTATGGACATTGCTGGTATAGTACCTCTCTTTCATGTTTCTTAGTTAAAAGGAAAACACATTTTAGAGATATCAGATTTTTTTTTTTTTTTTTTTCTAATGGATACTAACTTCTATACTGTTTATATGCTGTTTTTTACTGGTCTCCATCAGATCCCAGAGTTTTTCCTCAACAATGCTTTCCTCTGCTCCACTGACTAGATACAATACTGTCTGCTTCTAACAAATTGCCACCATTTATCAGCAATTAACAGCAGCCTAAAATAGAAGAAAAAGAAACCTCAAAGGATTAGAGAGGAAAACTTTACTTTCTGACCTTTCACCTGTGTGTAAAAGGCAAGCTTTGGATTTGTGTGTTCCTGAAGTGTTATTAAATGGAGTTCTTAGTTTGAACAGTACAAATTTATATTTGTATAGTAATTTGAACATTAATCTTCACAATACAATTGTGAGAAGTCACAGGACATATTATTATCTTCATTTTATCTTTTATTTGATTTCACCAAGATTATTTAAAGGATAATGATAAAACTGATCCTGGCATCTACCTCTTTTTATAAACCATCCCTCTGCATGCTGCACTTCTGCCTTTCCTGCTTCCTAAGGAAATATAAACACCCATTTATGTTTTTGTTATTTCAAACTTCATAGCATTCATAAAACTCATTGAGCCTCTGTCTCTTTCTTAAATGTCTGTTTTTTTTTTCCCAAATATTTTATGGAGATTTTCAAACATACAACTGAGTTGAAAGAATTTTATCATGTCCATCCACATATCCACCAGGATTCCCACATTAACACTTTACTATACTTCATTTATTACATATCTATCCATATTTCTATGCATCACCCATCATTCCATTTTATTTTTGATGTGATGTATTACAAATTAAATTTGAGATGTCAGTATAGTTTTCCACAAATAGCATGCATAGCATCAGAATATGATATCATCATTGAAAATATTTTCTTTTTTTGATGTAAGTTTTACATACAATTAAATGCACAGATCTTAAATACACATTACCTTAGTTTTGACAGAGGCATGCACTTGTTTAAGATATCCAGAACGTACTGGCAACTTGTTTCAGGTTTGTGTAAAGATTAAGACTTTTTTTGTAACCCCTACATCAACAGACTCCTAGCCTAAAGTACTTGCTAAAACCAAAACCTGCTTAAACTGTCAGTTTTCCTTGTTAAACCTGAACCTGCAGAATATACTTCCCCAGCCTTGCTTACCCTTAGGCCATTTACTTTTGAGAACTGCCTTGCGTGGCACATCACATTCTTGTTTCCATGTTCTTTTTACTCCAGATCAACCTGCTTCCCTGAATCATATAAAACCTTTGCTTATGGCCAGAAGGCACGGCAGTCTTGCTTTCACAATGACTCACCTACCATTGGTGAATAAAGACTTCATCTTTCTGGTTCCACTTCGAGGGGGTGGGAGGGCTTTATTCCTAGGCATTTTGACAAGTGAACATAAAAGTATTCTGTTTATGTCACAAAAAAAGTACTAAATTATTACACATTTAATGGAAGTGCTATTTCCAATTTACTAAAACATAGATAGATTATTGACAGACAGACAGAGAGAATCTTATTTTAGCACATACAATTTTTTCTATCTTATGTTCTCTCTCCTGTTTAATTTTTATAAATACTTGCAAGCAGGAAAGAATACAGAAAGAGGACAGCACCACTCTTAAAGCAATAGGCCTTGTTGCAAATTGAACTTTATCTTGACTCACACCCTCCATCAGAAATTAAAATAATCCTCAAATAGACATTTAAGGATAAAAAAATTGCACATGGTGCTAAAAAATACATGAACTAACATCACTGTGGTGGTGTGAGAGGATTCCTTTGTCTCGCCCTTTCAATCTACAGCAAGTAAAACATTCATAATCCAACAAAGGGTACATTGCCCAACGTACCAAGATGCAGAAGAAATCCACACATCAGTACAAATGAAGGTGGGTGGATTAGAGCACACAGAGGAGGCTAAAGAGGGGAAAAGCAGAGGCAGAGCCTAAGACCCTGAAATTCCAGCTGCTACAGCCAGCCCCAGCCCCAGAGAACAGAAGGGGCAGCAGCAAAGGTGCACGTGTGACTCCAGCCAGCCAGCCATAGTGGCACTTGTGGAAACAGGATTGGAGCAGCCTTGGAGGTGGTGCCCTGTGCTCCAGGGCCTCTGGCCACAGCTTGGAGCCTGGTAGCAGTGGCTGAGGTACACACAGGACTCTTACATCCCAACCACAGTTGCGCCTGAAGCCACGAGGTAACAGGAAAAAGCTGAGACAGTTTTCCACAAACCCAGTTCCTTCTACCTCTCCCACCACCCTCTCATTCTCCCCACAATGGAGATGAACTTCTGACCCAAGTGATCCTGGACACTGCTGAGGCATTGGCCAAATTCAAAAATAGATGTCATGAAGAAACTCAATAAGGCACAAGGAAACTCTGAAAGCAGTTTAATTAGCTCAGGAACAAATCAAAGAATAAAAAAATATGTTACCAAAGAGATTGAAATTATAAAAAAGAAAAACAGAAATTCTAGTGCTGAGAACTCAATAAGTGAGGTGAAGAATTTATTAGAAAGCATTGGAAATAGAGCAGATCACATGGAAGAGAGAATTAGTGAGCTCAAAGACAGCAACCTAGAAATGTTGCAGATAGAAAAGGGGGGAAAACTAAGACTTAAAAAAATGTAGAAATCTATGAGAATTATCCAATTCCTTGGGTAATAGATATCCCAGAAGGAAAAGAGAGAGACAAAGGAGTATAGAGTTTATTTAAAGAAATAATAGCTGAGAACTTCCTAAACCTGGGGAAGGAACTGGATATACAAATCCATGAAACTAAGAGGACACTCAACTATCTCAATGCAAAAAGATCTTCTCCAAGGCACATGATAATAAAACTGTCAAAAATAAATGAAAAATAAAGAATATTAAATACAGCCAGCGGAAAAATACAGTAACCTACAAGAGCTCCCCATTGAGCTACAGCATATTTCTCAGGAGAAATTCTAGAAGCCAGGAGACAGTGGAGAGATATATTTAAAATATTAAAAGATAAAAGCTGTCAACCAAGAATGCTCTATCCAGCAAAGTTACCTTTCAGATATGAGGGAAAAATAAAGACTTTCCTAGACAAAAAAAAAACCCTAAGGCAGTTCATTATCACTAGACTTGCCTTACAAGAAACGCTGAAAGGAGATCTCTTATCTGAAACAAAAAGACAAAGGTATACAAAACACTGAGAATCAGAAAGTTGCAATAAGATAGTATACACTTAATTACAACATAAAAGTTAATGGGAAAGGATGCATTGAAAATGACTGTAACCATTCAATTTGGTAACAAATTCACAATACAAAAAGGAATAACTTTTGACAATGAAAACATAGAAGAGGACGAGGAAAAAGCTAGAACCTGCATAGTCAAATGAAGATAAGATACTATCAGGATACGAGATCTTTTATACAAATCTCGTGGTAACCAGAAAATGAAAATTCAGAGCAGAGTCATGAAACATAAAAAAAGAGGAAAGTGAAAAACACATCACAGAAAACCACCAAACTGAAATGGCAGACAGAAACACAAGAAAAAAGAAACAATGGAAACATACAGCAACCAGAAAACAAAAGATAAAATGGCAGCATTAAGTCTTTATATATCAATAATCATCCTAAAAGAAATGGATTAAATTCACCAAACAAAGGACACAGTGGCATGATAGATTATAAAACTCCAAGCAAATGGCAAGCAAAAGAAAGCAAGTGTAGCTATACTTACATCAGACAAAATAGACTACATGTCAAAAAAGATAACAAGAGGGGCCAGCCCAGTGGCACAGTGGTTAAGTTTGAATGTTCTGCTTTGGCGGCCTAGGATTTGCTGGTTCAGATTCTGGGTGCAGACTGATGCACTGCTTATCAAGCTATGCTGTGGCAGGCATCACATAGAAAGTAGAGGAAGATGGGCACAGATGTTAGCTCAGGGCCAGTCTTCCTCAAAAAAAAAAAAAAGATAACAGAGGTAAATATGGACAGTATACAGGGATAAAGGGGACAATCCAACAAGAAGACACAACATTTATTAACATATGTGCACCTAATATAGGAGGACCAAAGTACATAAAGCGATTATTAACAGATTTAAGGGAGAAATTGACAGCAGCACAATAATAGTAGGGGAGTTTAACACCCTATTTACATTAATGGATAGATCATCCAGACAAAAAGTCAACAAGGGAACATAGACCTTAAATGAAACATTAGTACAGATGAACTTAATAGATATATATAGAACATTCCATCAAAAGCAGCAGAATACACATTCTTTTCAAGTGCGCATGGAACATTCTCAACGATAGACCACATGTTGGAGAACAAAAGAAGTTTCAATAAATTTAAGAAAATTGAAATCATATCCAGCATCTTTTCAGACCATAATGGTATGACATTAGAAATCAACCAAATGGATAAAAGATTTGAATCAAAGGCCTGAAACCATAAAAATCCTAAAAGAAAACGTACACAATGTGCTCTTTGACATTGGTCTTAGCAATATCTTTTTGTATATGTCCTCTCAGGCAAGGAAAACAAAAGAAAAAATAAACAAATTAGACTACATCAAACTAAGAATCTTCTGCAGAACAAAGGAAACCATCAGCAAAATGAAAAGGCAACCTAAAAATTGGGAGAAGATATTTGCAAATCATATATCCAATAAGCCATTAATATCTAAAACATATATAAAGAACTCATACAACTCAACAATAAAAAAACCCAAACAACCCTATTAAAAACTGGGAAGAGGATCTAAACAGATATTTTTCCAAAGAAGATATACAGATGGGCAGCAGGCACATGAAAAGATGTTTAACATTGCTAATTATTAGAGAAATACAAATCAAAACCACAATGAGATATCACCTCACACACATCAGAATGGCTATTATTAAAAAGACAAGAAATAATAAGTGTTGGAGATGATGTGTAGAAAAGGGAATCTTTGGACACTGCTGGTGGGAATGTAAATTGATGTAGCAACTATGCAAAATAGTATGGTAATTGTTCAAAAAATTAAAAACAGAACTTCCATATGATCCAGCTACTCCACTTCTGTGTATTTATGCAAAGAACATGAAAACACTAATTTGAAAAGATATATGCACCCCTATGTTCAGTGTCGCACTAATTACAATAGCCAAGACTTGGAAACAACAAACGTGTCCATCAACAGATGAATGGATAAAGAAGATGTGGTATATATACACAATGAAATACTACTCAGCCATAAAAATGATGAAATCTTGTCATTTGCCACAACACGGATGGAGAAAGATAAATACTACGTAATTTCACACATATATGGAAGACAAAAAAAGAAAACAAAAACATATAGATACAGAGAATAGATTGGTGGTTACCAATGGGCAAGAGAGTGGAGGTGGACAAAAGAGGTAAAAAGGGGAGGGGGACATCTGTATGGTGATGGATAGAAACTAGACTTTTGGGGGCCAACGCTGTGGCTGAATGGTTAAGTTCATGTACTCCACTTCAGCGGCCTGGGGTTTTGCCAGTTCGGATCCCAGGCACAGACACGGCACCAATCATTAGGCCATGCTGAGGCAGCGTCCCACATGGCACAACCAGAGGCACTCACAACTAGAATATACAACTATGTACTGGGCACAAGAAGAAGAAGAAGAGGAAGAAGAAGAAGATTGGCAAGAGTTGTTAGCTCAGGTGCCAATCTTTAAAAAGAAAAAAGAAACTAAACTTTTGGTGGTGAACACAATGTAGTCTATATAAAGTTGAAATATAGTGATGTACACATGAAATTTATGTAAAGTTATAAACTAACATTACTTCAGTAAAAAGAAAAATATGTGAACATATGTATCTGTGAATCCTAGTTCCTTTTTGGCACCTGAATCAGTCAACATACAGTTCAGAATACAAGACTCTAGTTATTTTAACCAGCAAGAGATTTATTACAAGGAGCATGGTGCTTATAAAATTTATGGAAAGTTTGAAGGGCCAGATCCTTGGCTGAGCCTCAATGAATATTTCTTAGAATATATAGAACTGGTTCTAGTCCACCCTTGGTGATGTATTGAAAGCAAGAAGTCACTGCTGCCCCTAATGCTGTCAAAACAACTGCTTCTTAACATCGAGGAATCTGGAGAATGGACAAGAAATGTCCAATGCAAGGACTGAAAGGCAGTAACAAAGAAATTGTCACTGTAACTACTTCTGCCATTGATGATGTCACCTTTGCACATCCAAGAAGCACAGAAAATTCCCACGTTTTTCCAAACTCACTTAGGAAAAAACCATGGTGGATAACAGCCAACTCCTGTGGAAGGTCATCTAATTAATGAAAACAGAATACATTTAGAATTGAAAATGGAAGTGCAAACTAGTATGGGAAATATAGTTTTTAGATCACAAATATCTCCAACTAGATAAAAGCTGGAATGGATTGAGTGATCCAATCAATGCTACTACAGATGCTGTCAACTAGTTAAGACCAATAGTTTATTGTATATGTCAGGTTGTATACAAAAATATTCCATTTTTTTAACTAAAAAAATGTATCCTTTACAAATCAATTTTCTTATTCTGAACAGGTCATATTCACATAATTTAAAAGAAACCGAAATTAAATTGGAGAAGTGGATGGCAAGGCAATTGATGTGGAATTAAAATGACTGCTCCTTTTGAAGTGAAAAATATATAAATTAAAATACATTTCCAATAAATTGGTGTAACAAGAACATAACTAGTGCACAGAGGTAAAATACAGTTTCCACTAATTAATGTTAAAAAAAAATAAGAGAAATTGCATGAAATGACTGAACAAAAATGACCACATATTTCTTCAGGAGTTCAGTTACATTCTTTGAAATCAGATCATGAGGGATGCTCCAAGTTATCCTTCCTTTATAGAGCTAATTGACACCATTTGGCAGAAACTGAGAACAAATGGGCTAACCCCATTTCAAGTGTCTTTGATGCACTCCCAAATCTCCTCTTGTGATAAATGAAAGTAAATTGCTCTAAGAGGTTAAAGAATGGAAATAGATCAGAACAGTCAATCTCCAGCCTTGTTAAGAGGATAGTTTAGCTTATTTTTTCTTCTTTAGAACAATGTGTCTTGGTTGATTGTCAGTATCTGTTTGAAACAAAAGACCTACCAATTTCTGAAGCAAATTCATCTTTCAACAAGTACAGTTTTTCCCAAGGAAAACTACTAATGGGAGATTATATATTAATCATGATGGCAAAAAGGCTTTATGTTTACCCAAGAGGATTCTTGTAATTTAGTACTTTCTGATTCATGTGCTTCTTTATTTAATACTAACAGAGGTTAGAAAAGGCAACAAAATTGGCAAATTAAATTAATTATGCAAAGGTATAATTGGAAAATCCCCAAGAATATTTCATAGTAGTAGGAAAACGTCTGTTTTGCTTTTGAAAGTGGTAAATATTGCATTTCTCATAAAAAATGGCTTCCTATTAAGTAGGATTGAAATTGTACACAATACCCATAGGGTCCCCAAAGATCATTGACCACAATACCTTTCAAATACAACCCCTCTTTATCTCAAAAGAGGCTTGGACAACACAGACAGGTCACTATTTCCAGCAGAGTATATTTTGATGCAACGTACCATAATGAAGTTTATGGTACATTACTGTCCTATAAGTCACTATCATATTGCCTAATTTTTCACATTTGCCCACGTAACAGATCACTTCAAAGACATGTAGCAATTGGAGCAATGATAGTAGCCTCATTTGTTTACTCAAAAAGCTCAGCTGAAGATTTTTTAAAAGGAAGAACAGTGGGGTAGTTACCGCATCTCCCCATAACCCTGCAAAAAGTATGGTAGAACCAAAGGCCTACAGGAAAAATTTACAACTAAACTAGAGAACTAGTATCCTCACAAACTTTAAAAGATGAGCAAATGGTGAAAACACACTGGCAGCAACAATACTCAACATGGCGGCAGCATCTGTTTAGGAAGAAATAGAGCTAAGACAATTGAGATTCAGTTGGCCTAAAAATAGGAATTCAATTTCCAAGCTTTAAAACACTAAAATATGTCTAAATCCAATAGTTCTTAATTATATTTAAAAAGTCTTTAACCTTGGAGAATGAGGAACCACCTTGTTATTTTTAAAATTAATAAATAAATGACAAAAAATTCTAGCATCTACTCTGCCTTCTTTGTATGAACAGTACGTCATGGAACTGCATAGCTGATGTGAGATGTATCTATTTTTATAAATGTTCCAGCTAACTAAAGAAGAAAGTATGATAGAATTACACTCTCACCATTTTGCAACCACAAATGAAGAAATGCATCTATACAATAATTATTACTATCTAAAAATTTTGCATAAAGAAAACCAATAGACCATTATTATTTGCTTCTTGAAATATATAATACACATAAAGTATTATCGACTCCCACTCCCCTCAAAAGAAATAATAATACCTTAATTTGATCAAGACTGTAACTAGTTGCGAACATCAAAGGAACAGAGGGAATGCTATATGACACTACATGAATGCTTTCACAAACAGCAAAATTATGAGAACTTCTATAGGACAAATGATGCAGAAAGCTTTGTGAGAAACCTCAATCTATAGATCCAAGAATCTAAGGGTACCCAGAATAGGAGAAATACAAAGAAAATCTAAACTAGGCATACCATAATCACACTGTCAAGCCCAATGACAAAATTTCAAAGGCAACTGGAGTGGTTAAAAACACATTACCTATAAAGGAAAACAACTATAGGAATGATGGCTGACTTCTCCTAACCTTGGATGCCAGAAGACAAACAAAGGATGCTTTCAAAAAGTTCATGACAGGGGTAAAAAAACTCAGAATCCCATATCCAGTGAAACAATCTTCCAAAAATAAGGGTGAAATAAAGACATTTCAAGACAAGAAAAGTTAAGTGAATTCATTGCTAATAGATTTGTGCTTCTAGAAATGCTAAGTAAAGTTCCTAAAGTTTAAGGGAAAATTTTACCAGATGGAAACTCACTTCTACATGAAAAAATGAAGAATGTCAGATATGATAAAGATATGGGTAAATATAGACTATTTTGTTTTCTTTCCTTAAATTCATTAAAAGCAACTGAATTGACTGTTTTAAGAAAAGGTTGTAGAATGGGATGCATTATATATTTAGAAGTGAAATATGTTACAATAATAATATCAAATATGGGACAGGGGTAGGCAGAAGAGAATTGCATTGCAATAAAAGTCCTATATTTTTACCTGAAGTTGTTTAATATAAACTCTTAGTAGACTGTGATAAATTCAAGAAATATGTTTTAGTCCCTAAATTAACCACCAAAAAAAAGTCATTCTGAAAAACAAATTGCAGAAATAACATGTATGGGGGATCAGAATTGGCCACCCCAAAATGTGTCTATTTGGCATGAAGATTATTTTGCCTGGTTACTTTAAAGAACTGCAGACAGGGGAGAAGCTCTGAAAAGTAGAAGCTACTCTTTGTAAGAGACATTTACATTTGTAAGGGAAATCTGCATCTGTAAAGGCCTCTTCCTCTCTGTACCAGAAAGAAGAGGTTGTTATCTCTAGAAACTCTTACCAATGGGGAAGTCAAGGACTTAAATCTGCATAATAACCTCCCTCTTGTTTACAGTGCTTGTCGGGTAAACTCCCATAACTGACTTCCCCCACCCCCAACATACTCCTTTATGTTCAGCTGAAGATTAGTATTTAAGGTGACAGCTTCCACCATTTTGGAGAGTAACTCAGCTTTCCTGGATTTCTCCCATGTATACATGTTATAAAGCTTTGATCTTCTCCTGTTATTCTGTCTCACATCAATTTAATTTGTAAACCAGCCAGAAGTACCTAGAGGGTAGAGGAAATGTTCTTTCTCTCCTACACACAGAATAAAATAAAACAACAACAAAAAAAGATGTAAAAGTGGAGCAAAAGAACAAAAAGAGGAATCAAATAGAAATTTTGTATTTTTTCCTTCTAAAGAAATCACCTCTTTAATACATGATGTCATCTTGTTATCTCTTTATCTATGGTGATAGTACTCCTTGTCTTAAGACCATTTATTTTTTCTGATGGTATTAATATACCCACTAACTTTCTTGTGCTTACACTTTGTATGGTTTATTTTTTCCATCTTTTTATATTCAGTTTATCTGTGCATGTAATAGACCAGTCTGGCATTGTCTTACTTTAAATGGGAGTGGTTAGTTCTTTATGTTCAATAAAATTATAAGTATGCACTTAATAACAGAATCATAAAATATATGAAGAAAGTAACAGAACAAAGGGAAATAGAGAAGGCGACATCATATTTAGAGATTTTAATACTCATCCCTCAGTAATTGATAAGAACACACAAAAAAATCCCAAGTATTTAGGCGTTTGAACAACTAATTTAAATTTATATGACAGTATTCCCACCACTGCAGAGTATACATTTTTTTCCAGTGCACATGGAACATTCACTAAGACATGCCAAATGGGGGCCATAAAACAAGACTCAAATTTTAAAAGAATGAAATCTTACAAAGTTGTTCTTTGCTAACGATGAGATTAAATTAAAAACAGTAATAAAAACCTTTAAAAGCATCAAATGTTTAAAAATTAAACAAAACACGTCTAAGTACTCAGTTTCAAAGACGAAATACAAGGAAAATTAGAAAATATTTTAAAATAAATGAAAATGAATACTGTCTTATTGAAATTAGTGAGATGCATTGAAGGAGCATCAGAAGCAAGTTTATAATTCAAATGTTTATATTAGAAAAGAAGACAGGTTTAAAATCAATGAGCTAATGGCCATATTAAGGAACTAAAAAATTATGTGACCATCTGAATATTTGAAGAAAAATCATTTGAAAAAATATTCAACACCCATTTGTGATAGAATTGCTCAACCAAAGATAATTGAAGAAAATTTTCTCAGCCCGAATAAAAGCACTTGTAAAAGCTTACAGCTGATATCATACTTAAAAATGAAATGCTTTATCTCTGAGACAGGAAAAAAGGCAAATACAAGTTCTTTTAGTGCTTCCATTCAACATTGCCTTTGTTACACCAGAAAGCTAGAAGAACAAGCAAAAGGAATAAGGACTGGAAGGGGGGAAAGAAGTCCTTTTTCACAGAAAGTATGATAGAGTACATGTGAAATCCCATTGAGTCTACAAAAAAATCTATAAAGTTAAAAAATAAATTTAGACAGATTACAAGATGGAAGGTCTATAAAGAAAAATCAGTTGTATTTCTAAATACTCGTGACAAACAATTGGAAAATGAAATTTTGAAAATACAACTTACAATAACATAAACACCCAGAAAATATTTAGAAATGCTTTTTAAAAGATGTGCAAGACTCTATACTTAAAATTTCAACACATTACTGAGTAACATTAAGGAAGACAAGTGAATGATGACACGTATATTATAGATAAGAAGACGTAATATTGTTAAGAAGTCAATTCTCTCAAAATTGAGCTATAGATTCTATTCAATCTCAACCAAATTACAACATAATTTTTGGAGAAACTGATAAACTGCTTATAAAATTTCAATAAAAATACAGAGGACCTAGGATAGCCAAAGATATTTTGACAGAGAAAAACATAGGATGATTTTTCTGGCTTTCCAAAAGGCTACAACAATTAGAGAAGTGTGTGAATGATATAAAAATAGATACTTCAATCATGAAGAGTCCAGAAATTAACCTCACATATAACATCAATTCAAAATCAACAGAGGCACCAAGGCAATTGGATTGAGAAAGAAAAGTCTTTTCAAAACTTAGTGTTGTAGTAAGTGGATAAACGTTGAAAAAAAATTTGATCCTTAGTGCACAGCATACACAAATATTAATTGGGAATTTCCATATATTTAATAGTAAATTTTAAATCATAGATTTAAAGTTTAAATGTTCTAAAGGAAAATAGAGAATCTTCGCTATCTTTAGTAGTCAGTGATTTCTTAGAGAGAACATAAAAAACATTAACCATAAACACAAAAATATATAAATTGGACATCAACAAAAGTTAATATTTTCTCATCAAATAGCACCATTAAAAAAATAAAAAACAAGTCACAGATTGAGAGCAAGTATTTTCATATACCTAGTACACAAAACTCTTATAAGGAACTTATATCCTAACATGTAAACTAAAATGGAACAGGGAATTATATATATATATTTTTATTCCATTTTGTTCCATTTCAACTTTGGCCATGATGTGAAGGAAATGAAACACTTATACATTGCTGATAAGAGTAAAATGTGAAAAATCCACATTGACAGTTTTTTTATAAAGTCAAATTTACACTTAGCCTATGACCAAGAAATTCCACACTCAATTATCTAGCTAAGAGAAGTGAAAATACATGTCCAGGAACATAATTTTATATATCACATATGTCTTGAGAAGCTTTATTAATTAAAGCAAAACATCAAATTTACTCAAATGTCCATCAACATTAGAATGGAAAATATTGTGGTATATTCAGACAGTGAAATGTTATTCAGGAATAAATGACTAATATATGGGAAAACATGGCTGAAACTCATAAACATTTTGTTGAGAAAAGTAACCTACTCACAAAGTAAGCCATAATGTATGGTTTCACATATATGAGTTTCTATAAGAGACAAAATTAATTCACAGTGGAAAAATCAGAACTATGAAACAATGGTGATTAACTTGAAGGAGGCACAAGGGAAGCTTCTGGGGGGATGGAAACATATTTATTTTGTTGGTTTACATGGATTTACGCATTAGTCAAAACTCACAGAACTGTCAGTATCTGTGCATTTCACAGTATGTAAATTTGATTTCATTAGAAAAAACAATTGGAGGTAGAAGATATAGATTAAAACATAAAGAAGACATCATCTTATCACAATATAAGGCCATTCTTTGTATTCAAAGATATGTTAAAATCACTTATAAGACACCTAGGGAAATGTGAATCCTGACTAAAACCTATGAAGAAATTGTTGATTTCTTAGGCATCTTGCAACCCCAGGAAAGAATGTTGCACTTGCAAGGTGACAGAGAAAGAACAAAGGACAAAAGGACAAAAGGACCTTACAGCCTATTTGTCCCTTCATAGGCCTTCCTGGAAGCCTTATTCTGTCCAGTCCACTTACTTCTCATTGGTCAGAGCAGAGCTACTCAGACACCCTGAGGGCAAAGATTACATTTTTGGGTACTGTCGTAGTGAAGAATGAGAAAAGCAGGTGCTCATCCATGGGGCAAATCTTGTCCAAGCTCTCTCCATGAGGTGTACCTCTCTATGTGTGTACGAGGAAATTAAGACGAGTCTCTAATGAAGACAAGTCTATAGCAACTTTTCCTAATCCACTTGGTCTCCCACAGATAATTTCAAATTACTTTATTTCACATAACACTGTTAATAATGAATGCCAGGGCATACATTTTAGGCAAAGAAACTGGACATATTGGAATAGCAAGTTTATTCAAATCAGAATCCAAACTGAAGGCTGCAGAAGAATAATTTGGTGCATAAATCAAAGTTTTTGTTAAAAGGAATATTTTATAATGTCCTATTTATCACAAGAGCAGGTATCTAAATGGTAAAGTGTTGTAAAAACAGATTTGAAAAATCCTAGGAGGTCATCTGGTCCAGACTCCCAAACATTTTATAAATTCCTGTCCATACCTATGGCAGTCATAGGCAGGAATAACTTAAAACAGATAGAAAATACATCCTTTCATCTCCCAAATACCTATCTATATTGTATTTTAATGGGTCAAGGAATTTTCTGAAATTTATTATGCATATTCTATATTTTCACTCTACAAAAGTAGGGTACTAGCCTGCCATTATTAATAGTTTAACAAATTAATATCAATGTTTCACGCAACGCTGTTAAAAAGCCTTGAAGAAATGGGGACAAGAATAGGTAGTCTTCAGAGGTGGAAGGCAGGGAAAAGGAAACATTTTAAGAACCTCCAGGCTGCAGAGAGCTCTGCAGGAGAGGCAATGAGAGGCGAGCCTGAAAGGGAACTCCCTCCTGAGGGGATGCCAAGGCCAATTTCATCAACAACTATATCATCCAGGTAAAGCTCTCAATATATAATTGTTTGAGCAAAATATTAACTTTTCCTCTAGATTTTAATGTGGTGGTGGTGAATAATATATCTTGTTTTTTGGATTCTTTATCTAGTGGAAGTCCTGAAGGTTTGCAGGATTTCTTCATCTCACCTGGTAGACTAAAATGTCTCAGTTTCCTGGTTCTTAGGAAGTTTGGACTGCCTACTGGCACACTAGGAAATAGTGACATTAGTCCTATGATGGTTAAAGTTATGTTGGTACATCATAGAAAGCAACAGAATGTGAAAGGGACCTCCTATAAAGCATTTCCCTTCTTCCTTCTACTTCCCTTCTCCTTTTCCTCCATGCACATATCCCTATAGATGAGACTATTTTTTAATTTATTGAGGGATAACACACTAACATGCATAAAGTGAACTATTATGAATAATACAGCCACTGATTGTTAATGAGGCTCACACCTGAGTGACCACCACACAAATCAAGTGCTCCAGAGATGCCTTTGTGCTCCTGCCCATTCTATAACCTTGTCCCAAAAGTAACCACTTTTTTAATAGGTAGTAACATTGATCAGGATTGCCTTGTTCTTGAACTTCATATAAATAGAATCATATTGTATAAACTCTTTTGTGTCTAGGTTCTTTCATCCAACATAATATCCATGAAGTTCCTTCATGTCATTATGTGCCTGGACATTTGATTATTTTTTATTGATTTTGTAGATGGGGTCATTCTGCCATCACTGCTATTGCTCATGCCATGACACCTTCCGTGGCATATATCCAGGCACCTTATAAGTTACAAAATCAGGCTTAGAACCATAAGAAGAATTTTATTCCCAGCAGTCGTTGACTCAGCTGCTACTATTCCAGGCAAAATTTTGACTTAATGTATAGTTTAACTGCTTTTCAGCTCATTCTACTTAAATACACTGAAATTAAATATAACGATTTGGACATTAACAATTTGCACATTCACTTTCAATAGTAAGTACAAATAAGGACAAACGGATTAATTTACTTTCCATAGTAATGTGTCTGCAGAAATTCTGTTTATGCATTTATTTGTTCTTTTAAAAATATACATGGAGATCTAATAAGGGCCAGGAACTATGTTCAGTTTAGGTAATGAAATGGTAAGGAAAAATTACCAACTATAATTAGGAGTCTGTTTCAGGGCTCATTTATTCCCAAGGCCCACAGGTGTTGTAAAATCTGACAACACAGTGTAGAAAGTGTTAGGACAGAAGCATTCATTTTACATTAGGAAGGTGCTGATGACAAAGGATTAAATGTGCTGGAGCTGGAAAGGAGAGGCAGAGGTGGTGAGAGGTACCAGTAAACAATTTTCAATGGAAGTGACAAAAGCAACCTTGGGTTTTACAAGACTCAAATTGTCCTGAGTTCATGGCTTAATAACTGTGTGTTCTCAAGAAGGAAATTAAAAAATAAAATACATGCCATACACATTCATATAAACACAAAGAAGAATCATTTTAAAAATACACTGAATTAGAAGATATTGGGAATTAGTTAAAACAGCTTTTTTCAGCAGTCACAGTGTTGTGTAGTTCATTCCTACTAGTTCTGGGTAGCATCCAAGTTGCATCGAAGTTTAATTAAGCTGATCATCTTTTAACTGGTCTTCGTATCTTTTTTTTTCCTGTAACCATGACATATTATTATAAATAATACTATAAAGTCTTTTTTCTTTGCTTGAGGAAGAGTAGCCCTGAGCTAACATCTGTGCCAGTGTTCCCCTACTTTGTATGTGGGTTGCCGCCACAGTGTGGTCAATGAGAGGTGCAGCTCCGTGCCCAGGATCCAAATCCAGGAACCTGGGCTACCGAAGCAGAATGTGCCAAACTCAACCACTACGCCACAGGCCAGCCCCTGTAAAATCTTTTGAAACAGCTGAGTCACAAGGTATTCATAATGAAATATCCTTTCCTGTATTTCCTCTTTATTGCTATCTATTCCTAGATATGAACCACATCCTTGTTTTATCTTAGACTTAAGAGCTTAAAGATAAATTAAAGTGTTTAAAGATAAATTAGGTGCAAAGGTCTACTGAAAATCTTCTGGTTGACCTGAGGTTTTTCTGATAGATCTGCTTTCTTACAGACTATGTTATTTCAATGTATTTCTTTTTGTCAAAAAGATATATCCTATAATAAATGAGATTTAAAATGTATGATACTTTTAGATAGTAAGAGAGATAACACCCATTTCACTTATATGTCATATTCGCTTATAAAGAGCTCACAGATCTTATTAAAATTTTGAAACTGATCAAACATAAGGTTATTATTAATATTAATGATTCTAATAAAATACCAATAAGAACAAACTGAAATAAAATTTTCTGATAACACGAAGCTTTATTTGAAATGATTTGGGGTTAATATTAATTAACCTTGTATTCAAAACCTCTCAAATATAAAAATAGATTTTTATGGACTTATTGATTTTGAAATTTAAAGAAGTACTGACTTTAGGTTCCTTGTTAAGATGAGGAAAGAAAGGAAACTTGGTTGAACCAAAGAGAATGTTCAAAAGCATGGCTGGGGAAGTTTTATTTTTGAAGGCTTTTATAAAATATTTACCCACCAATAAATACAATGAAGGGATCACAGAGTTACAACACTCAGATCCTTCAGTTGCTAGTCTCCATCAGGGTTGCCCTCAGCCTCTCAAGAGAAAGTTACACATCAAAAGAAAGGTGATGAAGTTCTCATCAAACAGTTAAAACCCCCGCAACTCTCCTTGACTTTCTTTTCTCAAGATGGTTTAGAAGTGATTGAAGTAGGTAACGTTCTGTCAAAATAGTGTCACGTGAAAGGAATTTCTTAAGAAAACCTAGCTTCTACACATAATTTTCCCACATAGTTTCCATGAGCCTTTGTATATAGCAGTATTTATTCAAGTAGGATTTAGTGAATTATGAACAGGCTTAATCGGCAAGGTTCCCTGTGAGTTATAATTAAGAAACTGTGGTAGTTCTTGTTAAAAAAATACCTTTCTGAAACCAAACCAGGCCCATGTTGAATTTTGGGTTCTTGAAAATATGTAATTTTCAATAATTGTCAAGTTATTGCTGTTCATTATTTGCCTTCAAGAGTTTAGTATTAAGAAAAGAAACAAATGTTTTGCCATTTCAAGTTTAACTTTTTGATATTTTCAAAAGGCTGAATAACGATGTATATTACATGGTTGACTGGCTATTTTATTCAAACACTCAGGAAAAATACCTTACAGTTCTTTATCATACATACCTCAGGTAAGTTTGCACAGTTTTTCTCTTCTTAGGAGAGAGATGCCAGTAGACTTTTGATTGTGACAGAAATATATGAGTATGGGAAATAAGATATTACTCTTCCACTGAAAAATAACTTTTTGTCCCCCAAATCTAGCTAAGTAATGATTTCTAAGATAGGAATATCACTGTTCTTCAGTTTGGAATGGAAAAAGCTGTTAGAGTCTTGGAACTTAAATGATTTACACAAGCTTCACCTTTGTAATTCTTTGAACCCAGTTATGGTACTCTCTCTACGTGTTAAATAAGAGAAGTAAGCCTACCAGTCATACTCTTACAATGGCTTTTTTCAAACACATTAGTTTTTTATTAATATATCCAATACTCTAGCCTCTTCTTTTTGAATAACATTCTTTACTAATATAGTGGCTCTATATACCTGGATTTTAGAAGAGAATTTAGAATTATATTCAGAATTATCTGATGTTGAATAACACGTACCAATATACTCACTGCTGGTCCAAGTGTTACCCCAAGGAGAAATGCCTCTGTGAGAAGTAGGTTTTCATGGTGGCAAACCCACACGTTTTTATGTCGGAGAATTGTGAAATCTGAAAATGCTAATTTTATTCATGCTGTAGTTCAGGAACAGATAAATGAGGACTTAAAATTTAATCTCCGATGTCAATAGGAGTTGAAGAGGAAAAAATAATTATACAACACCTTTAATAATTTTAAGAAGATGATATATCAATTAATACTGTGGTCAGTTATCTCAGCCAGCCTTGAGGAAATGACAAGATTCCTACTAGGAAACTACAGAAGAAAAACTGTACTTCCCTGCACTCAAGAGATTTACTTGGCTGCTGCCAAGGCTTTGTTCTAGGCTGTGTTGGCAGCGAATAAAAATAGTTCTTTCTGTATGTGGAAATTCAGTGCGTTATCTGGGCCTCGTGTTGCTTGTCAATCGTTGTTAGAGGCTTGCAAGCATCTTGTATACTGGGAGCACTGTCAATGTTTTATGATTATGTAAATATCACTGATAGGTCTGTAATGGAGTATATAATTTACATAACAATATGTATTATTCCTTCCTTCTACAATATTATTTTTCTTTAGAATTAAGAATTTTCTTTTTAAACAAATACATGGTTATTGCCTTCCTTGCAACTAGATTTGGCCATATGACACCAATAGAGCCAGTTAAAATCAAATCAGAGTGCTCAGCGACTAGGGAGAAATAGAGTTTAGCGGAAGTGGATGTGGACGCCATGCACTCCCACCTCTTAATTCCTCCCTGGTATGTGGAGCATGAAAATGACGGTGGGAGCTTGAGCAGCTAATTTTTGGTTTGGGTTTTTATTTTGTTTAATTTTGACACTATTTCTTTGACAAATGCCTTCCATCCTTTTAATCTGTCTCTTTATCATTCTTTCTTCTACTGGCAGGAGAACTACTATCTAAGAGTTTCGATCCTTGTTTTTATTTTTCCTATTTTTGTATTTGTTGTTATTGTTGTCCTTTTTTCTGGAAAATTTCCTCCACTTTATTTTCCAGCCCTCTTATTAAATTTAATGTGTGCCTCTTGAAATAGTAATTTTATACTTATAGTGCTAACATTTAATGCTAAAATGCTAGACTTAAAAACTGAAAATGATTCTTTTTTCTCTCAGAAATTAGAACAGTACCTGAGAGAACCTAATGAGATAACAAGTAGACTGATCACTGTCAGCTCCCAGATGGTACTTTGCACGTATATGTTAAAGGGCTGCATGGATGGTCATGTACAACTTGGCATCTGAGCTCAGATGCCATCACAGCAAGTGCGGATTAAGGGGCATCCTCTACCATATATTTTCTCACATTTATATATATTTTAAGTCATACTATTTTGTTTAAGATTATACACTTCCTTTAAAAATAATTTTGAGTTTGAAAGCCATCATAGCTAACAAGAACTCTCATTAATATTTCAAATTTAATATTAGAATTTAAAAAGTATGCATGTTTTGACATATATGGATGTATTTGTTAAAAAGAAATCATTTAGGGATTGGCCCCATGGCTGAGTGGTTAAAGTTCCACACACTCCGCTTTGGTGGCCTGGGTTTGCAGGTTCAGATCCCGAGTAGGGACCTACCACTTGTCAACCATGCTGTGGCAGCGACCCACATATAAAGTAGAGGAAGATTAGCACAGATGTCAACTTAGGGTGAATCTTCCTCAGCAAAAAAAAAATTAAAAAGAAAGAACTCATTTAACATGTTATCATTATGACTCACATGATTTTACAATTCTAAGAAAAATCTTTCTTTTAAATTCAAATCAGTATAATAAAATTATATTTTTTCATATTTTACATTTATTTTATACATAATTTACCCAAAATACCTCACAGAAATGATATTATATTCTCTATTTAATTAAAGAGAAAGCAATGAGAGGAATGTTGCTTTTTCTAAGTTTTCCAAAATAGTGTCTTATATACAGCAGTAAATGTTCATTATAATGTATTTTATTTTATTTTAGTCTATTTACTTAGAAACTATTATATCTTAGGCACTTTAATACAGGTAAAAATTGAGCTTAAAAACATCAAGTATAGGGGCTGGCCCCGTGGCCGAGTGGTTAAGTTCACGCGCTCCGCTGCAGGCGGCCCAGTGTTTCGTTGGTTTGAATCCTGGGCGCGGACATGGAACTGCTCGTCAGACCACGCTGAGGCAGCGTCCCACATGCCACAACTAGAAGAACCCACAATGAAGAATACACAACTATGTACCAGGGGGCTTTGGGGAGAAAAAGGAAAAAAATAAAATCTTTAAAAAAAAAAAAATCAAGTATACTATCAATTAAAAAGAATTTTATGTTAAATTTTATTCATTAGCATTTAATTACAGGTATTTGATATAATTTTTAGTAGCATGAGATTGATTCACTATTAATTTTGAAAGTGTCATGAAAAGATGACATATCTTCTCCATTTCTAAAAGGCACAAAATTTTTCTTATCTTGTACAAGAAAATAACTCGACATTTGCTTTATTGTATTTATGATAGTAGCTTTAAGTATTTTAGGAAGGCAAAATGTGAGACTAATGTATTTCATTGCCATGCTTTTGGACTCTATAAAACAAATGTTAAAATCTTGAATTGAATCCAGGGTAGAAAGAAAGTACTGACCAGGAGACATTGATTCATTAGGAACAGAGATGAACATCTTAGTCTTTCCTCTTGTGGTAGTAGGGAAGTTAATAGTAAAGAAGCGAAAGGTCCCTGGGAGAGGTAAGTCATTGCTGAGTTCCCTCACTTGCCTGATCTGACCAGTACTCTGCTGAATACTTAAAGAGGACTCTAAGCAGATCCAGAGTTCTCTCTCATGCAGCCCTCGTCTCTTCATAACACTGTTTTATGAACTCTAGCCACCTTGGTATCCCTGGCCAGCTCCTCCTGTTCAGCTCAGGGAATCTGCCAAGCTTTGCTGCCCCCACTCCCCAACTATGGTCTGGAAGCTCTCTCAAGACTATCAGCTGGGACAATTGTAGGACTCACCCTGTTGATTTCCTGTTTTTTAGGACAAACTTTCCTTTGTTGTCTGATGTTCAAAGTCTTGAAAACTGTCGTTTCAATATTTTTGTGTTGTTTTTAAAGTTGCTTCATACAGTAGCATATATCCTGTTCCTGTTATTCTATCTTAGCAAGAAATGGAAGATTTGTTTGCTTAATTTTTTCTCTCTCTAATAAAATGTTTTGAGAGAAAATTTGGAAGTACAGGAAAGAAAAAAGAAAAAAAGAAAAATACAGGAATGAAGAAAGAAGAGGAAAATAACCCCAGCAACACTTCTGTGAAAAGATCATGCCATTATTCTCCCCACTCCTTGATCATGGCATTATCCAGGACAGGAACACAGTATTTCTTACTTCTTATATCTACCTCAACCTCTTCTTTTTCTCTGGTGTTTATTCATTCATTCACTCATTCATTTATTCAATGAATACTTTTTGAATCTCCATCATGTGTTTGACATGTGATAGGTGTCTTTCTTCAGGAGATCCCCTTGGTAACTCTTCTTGTACACTCTCTGTCTGGATGATGCTGACGTTCTAGTCTATGTCTTTTGGATGCAAGGGGGGAATTGAAGTATTACAACTAGGGATTTGTCAAATTTGTGTTATAGAAAGATGACTATGGCAACAATGTGAAGGGTAGATGAAACAGGTCAGAGATGCTTGGGAAAGAAACTAGTTAGAGGATTAATTAATAAGGTGACCCAGGCAAGAGATGTTGAAGGCCTGAACTTGTGGAGTAGTAATAAAGATGGATGTAAGGCACAGAAAAAAATATCTAGAATGTAAAATGTAAAGTATTTGATGATTTTTTTGGACAAGGCATATGAAGGAGAGAAAGGTTTCAAGGAAGACTCCACGGTTTCTGTCTTGCTTGAAGGTGGTGGCATTGACTGAGGTCAGAAATAGAGAAAAACAGGCACTTTAGAGTTGAGAGACATGAAGGGAGTGATAACCAAGCTCTTTCCAGAAGACAGGTTTCCCTAATACACATACGTGTATACCAGACAAAGGCCTTTAGAAACTACTAAGTAAAGCGGATACTATTAACCAAAGAAAGATAAATCAAGGTTTTAATCACTAGTAGACTATCAAATATCTAATTACATATGAAAGCTTTTTTAATCCCTTTGACTTTTCAGTTCCCATTTTCTTTAAGTGGCAATAATTATTATAACCATTATTTGAAGACTTGGGAGAATAAAGCAGAATAATACATAGAAAAATTTTAGTACAGTACTTAGCCATAGAAAGTGATGTAAGCTTTATTTTTAATATTGTTAAGAGTTATTATTTCTCTCGCTAATCTAACAGCATTGTGACTATAAGTTTTAGATATGCCTTTAGGAAACTCACAAGCTATATTAATGGTTTGAATATTTAGGCTCCTCAATAAGGCATAATGATCAATGTAAATTACAGTAATATTTGCACTGTAGTTTACACATTTCTTCAGATTTGTTAGTTTGAATCAGCTCCTCTGCGTTGAATTATCTCTACATACTCAGTTCAATTTGAGTTCTTAGAACTATAAGTTGAAGCTAAGATGGACTAAGCTGAATCACCCAGGTACTACCACCCTGTTGATTCTATAAAATAAATAACAGCCTCTTCAGAAGATATATCTATTTTACTGTTCCCTAACCGCAACTATAATGGCCTTAAACTCTCCTAAAGAACCTCAGAAAATACAGAACCAAGGTTGATTTGGTCCACTGAAGAATTAAATGAACTTTCTCCTCATAAATAATACCATTGTTCAATAATCATACATATAGTTCTGGAATGACAGAGTAAGAACCCCAATGAACTCACCGTCTCCAAAACAATGAAAATATGAGCAAAACAACTAAAATTAACCCTTTCAGAACTCTAGTAATTAACAGAGCTACAGAACAAACTGTCTTAGAGAAACTATTAAATATCAGTGAGACGGTGGGGTCTGTGATGGTTTAACTTGGGGCTGTTCCCAACACTCCTGCCTTCTCCAGCTCAGTGGTATAGTAGCTAAGTCAGCAGCATTGCAGACAATGGAGAAGTCCAGCCTCTTTCAGAGCTCCCTTAAACGCACCACACTCAGAACACAGTCAACATTTTGTCCAAACTTGAGTCGGTATTCTCAGAGTGTGTTGATTTTTATTTTTAAAATTAACTCAGAGAGCTGAACTCAGCTGTGGGATGGGGGACGAGAATAGACTATTCAACACCAATAGCTAGAGACTTCAATAACTCCACTTTCAATAACGGATGGAATAACTAGACAGAAGGTCAACAAGGAAACAGAAGACTTGAGCAACATTATAAACCAAGTAGACCTAGCAGACATCTATAGAACACTCCATCTGACAACAGCAAATATGCATTCTTTTCAGGTACACATAATTATACGAACATACTACAAAGTATAATAAGGCTGTATGGTACTAATAAAAGAGTAGACTGATAACTTGTTTCACTATATATTGTTATCTGTAATGTTGAATTTGACATATAATTTAGAATTCTATGTATTCATTTATTTTTCGGTATGCTTACTTTTTTCATTTGACTTTATTTCTGCTTAGATTATTATTTTATCAGACTAACTGATAGCTGTTATTGAGTCTTTTATTACTATTAAACATAAAAATCATATATATAAAATTGACACAACAAAGAAACAACTTAAAAATAATGATCGTGCTTCATGTGTCTATCCACTTGTAGTACTTGGGGAACAAAATTTTTCACATAAGCATGTGCTTTTTTATAGGCGTGATTCCTTACAAATCTTTGTTTTGAACTAAAAATGAAAAAATGCTTCCAACCATTTCTGAAAGTTCTTGCTTACTCCTTTACTATATCTGGAGCAGGTTTACAGCAATGCTCAGAGGATATTATGTGGTACAAATTGTATGCTTCCTGCATTAACTGATCCCCTAAGCTCTATTTTTTTGTTGTCTATAAAATTCCTATTCCTCCAGGAATCGCCAAACGATAAGAGTTCCAGGTTATATCTGCAGTGTTCTTGCTCCTTCCAGTCGGATCGATTCCGCATGAGGCTTCTGATTTACTGTCTCTTCTAATCAAACTACTTACAATCAATAAATTTAACTTTATGAAAAATTCCAAAATCCCATATATCTGAGAGGCAGCTCTGTGTCTCTCCCGTTGAGTTAAGTGTGCAAACTGTGGGACAGTCAACGCCCTACCAGGCCACTGCGCCTTATTTCTGGCCATGTACATGTGCTCCAAACACCAAGTTTAAAGGAAATCTTGCTTTTGGTTAAGAGGAAGACACTGTCTTATTCTTTCAAATTGGCAAAAATAAAAATATTACCGGTAAGGCATTTAAAATTTAGAACATGGTAATGATTTTGGAGTAGAAATTACAGTAGTATCGAGGTGTTTTTCCCACTAATAATTTAATACTTGTGAGAATTCATAAATTTCTTCAAGAACTTTGGATGAATAAAATTCAGGAATCCAAAATAATAATAACAGATACTAATCAGATTCAGAGAAAACAAATACAGAATAATGATCATGTTCTGTTAACAAAAACTAGTGATAATTCTTAAAAATAGCTTTTAACTCTCAAAAGTATTGTTAATGATAATAAACTGTCTTAAGAAATTTTTCTTTAAATATGATTGTTTTATGAAACAAAACTACTAAGTTTTCTTTAAATCTTTTTTATAGGTGATTTACTGTACCCTTCGATCAAACGAAAGGAAGTCATCTTCGAATAATTTGACTCGAGGAAGGAAAGTAGGAGCACTCACAGTTACAGGCCTTCAAATTTATGTAACTCAAGTCTTTTTCTTCTTAGGTGTAAAGTTGTTTTTGTTTTATTTCAGAATTAAAATGGTTTGTCTTGAACACAATGGCTACTCCAAAGAACTTCTGTTTCCATCTTTACAATCAGCTGTGTTTTCCCTGTGTCTAAAATATTTTTTGCTCAAATGGAAATGCATCCACTTCTAAAAATGGGAGAGATGTAAGAATTCCTAAGAATAAGATGTGTTTATTCATTCTTAGTGGATGTCCAACAATCAAATTATAATTCTGTATTCTAATTTATTGTTAGTCCAATGTT
Organism: Equus quagga; assembly: GCF_021613505.1. Taxonomy (NCBI): domain Eukaryota; kingdom Metazoa; phylum Chordata; class Mammalia; order Perissodactyla; family Equidae; genus Equus; species Equus quagga. Next base: position 21,644,662 of record NC_060272.1, on the reverse strand, counting down.
TAGGAGAATGATAACTTTAGCGGATGTGAGAAGGAAGAAGAAAATCATGTAAATATTTTAACTGTAAATGGAGAAACTTTGAACATGAGCTACTTTCTCTGTAGAATATAGTTAATTAGTGTCCAGCTTTCATTTATTGGTGTACAGAGACTCAGGCTCGAGAACAAATTGAACCATCCCCTGAAATTCTATAATGAATTCAGGTTGATATTAAAGACAATTCTTCCCCAATATACGTCACTTAGGACGATATGTTTATATGATATTGGTTTCATAAAACTCGAAATGCTAATTATCTTTCTTGCATATATATGAAAAAAACTACTTGGTTCTAAACTCTCATTTAGAGGGGTATTTATGGCAGTTTTAAAAGATTTCTATCTTTCCAAAAAGACTTGCCATTATGCCATCACCTATAAAATTAGGCCATTGCCATCACTGATTCCTAGAGTTCATTCAAATTCTTACCTTTTCTTGATATATTAAAGCTTCCTCAAATTTAAGTCAATTCTTTTTCCTTTCTTTGCTTTTTCCTTTTCTTTGTCTTTTATGTTTTTGCCTGTTATCAGTGAAGATGAAGAACAGCTGTCACAATCCCTTCTCTAAAAATGTATCTATAGCCCAAGAAGGGCCATGGGAGATCATCGGTCCTCTCCGTTTAAGGAGAAGGTGTTGGATATCAGTGAAAGTCACCCAGCAAATCCACTGCGAGGCTGGGACTCAAGGAGAGGTCTTTTGGCAAGCCTGTGCTTTCTCTAGTCTTCAAAGCTTAAGCATATTATTGGGTCACCTCAGAGCTTTTTCTTTCTAGCCTAAAGAAAAAATAATCATTTTATGATTTTTCTTAAAGCTAATTTAGAGAATCATTGGACAGACAAGCAGAAAATAAGTCAGTGTAGTCAAAATTCTTAAATTGTGGGGAAAAAAAAGCTTAACCTTGCCTGGCAGTGTATTGGTTAAGTTTTCACTCACCACTTCAGTGGCCTGGGCTTCACGGGTTCAGATCCCAGGTGCAAATCTACACACTGTTCATCAAGCCATGCTGTGGTGGCATCCCACATACAAAAAATAGAGGAAGATTGGCATAGATGTTAGCACGGGACCAATCTTCCTCACCAAAAAAAAAGCTTAACCTTTTACAAGTTGGTTACTTTCTCCCTTTAAGTCTAATAGGGGAGTGTCATTAAATATAGTCTAAGAATCTCTTCCAGAATAAAGTGTTTGTATTGATATTATAGTTCATGTATTTAAGGTTTATTTACATAAAGCCATTATAAAATAAATTATCAGTAAATTATTGCATTGGTAATGGAGGAAACTATCATTTGTAAACATTTTCTCCTTTTTCACTAAAGAAAACGAGAATTCAGGTAAGTCTTATCACTAGTAAAAGTATTAACTACTATTATTTAAGCAGAATTTCTAGAATTAAATGGAAAAAACATAATAAATATATTCTTAATAAATGGACATATTTAATATCTTGTATTGATAATAAATTACTAGATAGTACATGATTATACTAACAACAAAACCACTAGTTTATATATTATTCCTTATGGTGAAACATACGTGTTAAATCTGATTACTTAACACATTTTCTGGTTAGGAGTTTATTTTAGTGCTATGCATGATGCAACATTTTTAGATAAATTTTCATTCAGAATTCACCTGTTTTTTTCATAACTCCTGTGATAATTTCTCACATTACGTACAGTTGAGCCAATGTACCTGCAAGTATTACAACCGCAGCAGTGACACACCTGAGCTTTCCAGGAGTGAAAAACTACACACCATAAGGAGAATCATCCCCCATTTAGGTTTATTAGAACAAAACAAAAATGAGGCCAAGATCCACTGCATGTTTTAATTAAAATAATACTAGGCTGAATTTTGAAAATCCACTAGTAGAAGTCTACAAAAGAAATCACAGGTAGGATGGATAAAAAATGACACTTTGCTACAAATGAAGAATAGTTTTAATTTTTCTGTTTTTCAGCTTATGAAATCTTTCAGATTCCCATACTGTCTCTGTCTCTATCCATACACATATATGATTATTATACACACACAAACACACACACATGCATATATGCAAATTATAATATTCTAAAATGCTCTGTTCATAAGGTTTTCTTCTGTGTCCCAAGACTTGGAGCCTAGAAGAAACCAATCTGAACTGTGAAAATCCTCATTTACACTGGGAATTTTATTTTTAGATTTTCACTCCCCATCCATCTGCCTTTGAGCAATTTTCTGTGCTTCAAGCGTGAGCAAGCAGTATTAATGCAATTTCTAGTTTCTGTGGAGTAAATTATGTTAGATCATATGCACTTCTCTTCTTCTTCTTAGAAACTTTGTGTTTACTTAACTGTTTCACTATCAACCTTTATAGATGACAGCAGCAAAGAAATACAACAAACTAGGTAAAAATGTGATTGATTTTATTTTCCGTCTAAACAAGAATCCAGTGATTCAAAACCAATAGAATCTTATGATGTAACAAAATACCATCTGATACAGAGCAAAGTTACACATGGGTATTTGAGCAAATATCAATAAAGTACAAAGAATAGCTTATTGCACTAATGCTCAGATATTTCAAATGTTTGAGGAAGTATATGAAAATTTCTTCAGTAATAATAAGACATTATTTTATGTGAACTCGTTATGATTTATATAAATTTATTTCCTTCCTTTCAATATTATTTTGGGATATTAGAAAATGCAATATGTCTACTCAATGTGTAAAATTATCCTAGAAATTAGGTAATGCAAATTTAAAAGCTGTATTAAACTTAAAAGTCATATGAAAACATTATACAATTTATCCTTTGCTTTTTTCCAAATATAGTCACTGCTCCCCCCAAACATATCTATTGATTACTTCTGCAGGATGCAAATTTTTGAATAAATGTTGAAAGTTTGATTAAACATTAGACTGTACTGAGGATAAATCTGAAATGAATGAACCTTTCACTATTCCCCAAATTGCTGGATAATTCCAGAGATATTAACAAGGTTTACTGTTTTATCTAAAGGCAGTACAATTTAAGCATATGGTGTCAATGTATCAATATATTTACAAGTGCTACAAATAAACAGTTGGTCCTGAGAATTTCATGTTAGGAAGGATTTAGAACACATGTTCTTCAACTTAAAAAATGCTGTAGAAATTGTAATTCAATTTCACACATATTGAGGTAATGACTAAGTAAGAGACACTGTAGTTAGCTGTGTTAGTCAAACCCCTCAAAATAAAAAAAAAAAAAACAAACACTGCACGCTAATACAAAAGAAAAAGAAAAAAACAAAATCAAATGCTCTTTTTTCCCAGCATTATTTAATTGACCAAAAAATGTATATTTTCACCTGTACAATTTCATGTTTTGATAAATGTATACATTGTGAAATGATCACCACAATAAAGCTAATTAACAATCCAACGCCTCACACAGTTACCATTTTTTTTTTCTTGTGCTGGGAGCACTTAAGATCTCCCCTCTTAGCAAATGTAGAGTATACAATACTGTATTCTTAAGTATAGTTCCTATTCTGTATATTAGATCTCCAGAACATAGTCATCTTACGTAACTAAAACACTGTACCCTTTGACTGACAAGTCTCCATTTCCCCCTCCCCCCAGAGTCTGGTAACCACCTTTCTAGTCTCTGCTTCTTTGCCCTTGGCTATATTAGATTCCACATATAAGTGAGATCATACGGTATTTGTCTTTCTGTGTCTGGCTTATTTCACTTAGCATAATGTACTCCAGGTTCTCCACAATGAGACAGATGGCACAATTTTCTTATTTTTTAAGACTAAATAATATTCCATTGTGTGTCTGTGTGTATAACAGACAACAAGTGTTGGCATGGGGAGAAGATATATATAGGTTATTTCCGCATGTTGGCTATTGTGAATAATACTGCAATGAACATGGGATTGCAGATATCTAAGATACCAATTTCATTTCCTTTGGATGTAAAATAAGAAGTGGGATTACCTGATCATATGGTACTTCTATTTTAATTTTTTGAGGAACCTTCATACTGTTTTCCATATGGCAATTTACATTACTACCAATAGTGTACAAGGGTTCCCTTTTCTCCACATCCTTACCAATACTTTTCACTTGTCTTTTTTTTTTTTTTTTTTTTTTTGAGGAATATTAGCCCTGAGCTAACATCTGTTGCCAATCCTCCTCTTTTTGCTGAGGAAGACTGGCCCTGAGCTAACATCCGTGCCCATCTTCCTCCACTTTATATGTGGGACGCCTACCACAGCATGGCTTGCTAAGCAGTGCCATGTCCGTAACCGGGATCTGAACCAGCGAACCCTGGGCCATCAAATTTAACCGCTGCGACACTGGGATGGCCCCATCACTTGTCTTTTTGATAATACCATCCTAAAAGGTGTGAGGTGGTAAATCATTGTTGCTTTGATTTGTATTTCCCTGATGATTAGTAATATTGAGCATCTTTTCATATACCTGTTGGCCATTTGTATGTCTTTTGAGAAATGTCTTTTAATTGGTTTATTTTGGGTTTTGCTGTTGAGTTTTGTGAGCTCCTTATATATTGTGGATATTAAGCCCTTATCAGATATGTGGCTTGCAAATATTTTCTTTCATTCCATAGGTTGCCTCTTCCCTCTGTTGTTTTCTTTGCTGTGCAGAAGTTTTCTAGTTTGATATAGTCCCACTTGTCTATTCTTGCTTTTGGTGTCTGTGTCACGGGAATCATATCAAAAATTCACTGCCAAGACCAATGTCAAGGAGCATTTGCCTATGTTTTCTCCTAGCAGTGTTATGGTTTCAGGTCTTACATTAAAGTCTTTAATCCATTTTGAGTTGATTTTTGTATATGGTTTGAGATAAAGATCTAATTTCATTCTTCTGCAAGTTAAAATACAATTATCCCAACACCATTTATTGAGAAGATTCTCTTTTCCCTATTGTGTATTCTTGACACCCTTGTTGAAGACCAGTTGAAAGTAAACGCATGGACTTCTTATTACTCCTGGGCTCTCTGTTGTGTTCCTTTGGTCTATATGTCTGTTTTTGTTTGTTTGTTTTTGCCAGTACCATACTGTTTTTATCACTTAGCTTTGTAATATATTTTGAGATCAGGAAGTGTGATGACCCCTGCTTTGTTCTTCTTGCTCAAGATTGCTTTCCCTATTTGGAGTCTTTTGTGGTCCCATATGAATTTTAGGATTGTTTTCTCTGTTTTTGTAACGAATGTCATTGATATTTTGGCAAGAATTGCACTGAATCTGAGGCAGTTCTGTGTAGTATGGACATTTTAACAATATTAATTCTTCCAATCCATGAACTTGGGTTTCTTTCCATTTGCCAGTGTCTTTTTTAATTTCCTTCCTCAAAGTTTATAATTTTCAGTTAAAAAATTTTTGCCTCTTCTGTTAAGCCTATTCCTAAGTATTTATTCTTTGTGTTGTTATTGTGAATGGGATTGTTTTCTTATTTGCCTTTTCAGATTATTCATTCTTTGTGTATAGAAACGCCAGGTTTTTGTGTGTTGATTTTGTATCCTGCAACTTAGTACTGACTTAATTTATTAGCTTTAACAGGTTTTTGGTGGAGTCTTTAGGGTTTCCGACAAATGCTCTTTAGTGGTTAGAAACTACTTGTTTTATCTTCACAACAACCTTATTCTGTTATTTATCCAAACTATACTTTAAATTAAGGCGATTAATCATTTTTGAGGTCTCAGATCAATAAACGTTTGTCCTTGACGTGAAAGTGTAGGTGTTTAATAGATGCTTGCAATATGAAATAATCAAGGCCAGAGCTTAGCTCAAGTGTTGATCTTCTTCCTAAAATTGCAGGATTCTTCCCAGCGTGTCACCACTGCCCAGTAGAGATATAATGATACTGCCTGAGAGGGATACTTTGATCTATTATCAGCTATTGTCACTCATTTTAACCCTGTGGTGGGTTAATAAAACAAATACAATTAAAATAGTTCCCAGAGAAAACCACTTTTAAAGTGGAAGAAGGAGGAAGGAAAGAACAAGAAGAACAAACTAGATAGAGTGTCCCTGACAACCAAGGATAGAGTGTGGACTAGATGTGTGAAACCCAGGGTATAAAAACAAACAAATTTACAAGTATTAAAAAATAAAAACTCACACCACCAAAAACAAAGACACAGTTTGGACTAGTGACATTCCTGGAAGGAAAGAAAATTTGCCCCATATGGTTACTATGAAGAGACTGCTTTAAGAGCCGTAGCCAGAGCTAAGGAAGTAACTGAGGCCGAGTGAGGCATCCAGATACCAGCCACGTTAGGGAGCCATTACTAAACTGTACACTTGAAAGGAAAAGGACAGGAAATATTGTAAATTCCTCAGTAAGAATGAGGAAGGACTACCCGCCCCCAGTTGTGCAGAGCAGCAGCTGCAGACACAAATGTACCCCCAAAGCAAAGGAGAATGGAGACTCTCTCATTATTCCTGCCTTCTAATCTCATGTTGGTGCTTTTTGTTTTTTAACCCTAATCAGAAGCTGGTCAGCATGAGGTCCCTGGTGAACTGTCCCTAGGTGTCGACCCCTGGTGCTCAAGGGGGCAAGAGACCAAAAGACCAAAAACGGGTGGGGTGGGGAAGGAGAAGGAACAACCACATCTACTGCTCACATTTTCAAGGTTCACTATGAAGACTAGTTGGTTTTTTACATATTTATGAATTAAGTAAATACAAGTGGCCTAGAATGCCCATTTCCAGTTTGACAAATCACTAGCACTCCATGCCAAACAACGTCCAGGCTTTGGAAGACAGAATCACGGTGTCAATGGCATTGTTGGCTTAAAACAAAACGCAATTTACGTGACCTCACTTTCTTCTCTTTCATTGATACTGAATTTCATCTTTGAGTTCTTATTTCATCTAACATGCTCATTTTTAGACCCTACTTAACTTGGTAGTGAATAAATTTTACTTTGTAAAACCTTTGCTTATAGATGGAAATTTTAAAGGAGCTAAATATCTTTTTCCTTTTGAGGCAATTTACAAATAACTTGAATTTTGAAAAGTATGACCCAGTACCTGAAAGGGGAAGACTATCTGAAGTCAGGAATAGATCTTTTGTTTTCTTGCTTATGTAGTAGTACTCTGTCAAATGTTTATACATTTTTATCCTCAAGCTCACAAAAACCTCTAGATATAAAAATGTAAAGTCTGTCTTGACACACCAAGAATGAAGGAGGCAGAGAGCTGACTCTTTTCCAACTTCTGCCCTGTTGTTAATATATTTTCATTGGTATTATTTATTTAAAAGACTTTTAATTTGGACTGTGTCCTGGGTCTCCTCTTTCAGTGCCATCTGGCATTACTAACAGATTCATTAAAAACTTACATGAATTCTTTTTCCTGATTTTAAAGTTAAATTAATGTTGTAGTGGAAATAGCATATTTGAGAGTAGAACATATCTGAGCTCAAATCCTAACCAGCCCCCTTTTTCAACCCTCCCCCAACACCCACAAATAAGCGCGTCCACACATTCCTATGCTTCCTTTCTGACTTCAGGCTTGTGCAGTGATAGCAACACTTGGCAGTGAATAGTCTCTTCTCTCTTGTGAGATTAAAGCAGATATTTTTGGTCCATGAGGATTCATTCTTATTGACTAGAGATACAGCCAAAGATTTCTCCTCATAACTCCTCTGTAGCCAGAATGAGTGATAAGTACAAAAAAGCTGAAACTTAACTTTTCTTCCCTGAGCTAGTTACTCAGCATTTTCAAATTTTGGATTCTTCAGTGATAAACTCAAATCAGAACACCTGTAGCTAAACTATTTATTTATATTTCATAAGATGATGTATGTAAAGTGTCCGACATTTTATAGGCACTTAACACACGTTAGCTTAGGTCCTACTTTCTCCCTCTGCTATCAACACCATCAAAAATAGCTACCTATACAATCTCATTATCTCCATACCAGGTTACTACATAATCATTTGTATGTTTAATAGTGACAAATTCCACACTATCTATGCTTTACATTTATTTCATTTTACGTAATTAAATTTATCAAACTTAATATAAAATTTACTGAATGACTAATTTGCCATATATACACGTATGTTTAGTTCAACAATTCAATTCTAAAGCACAATTCTTGAGCACTTACCACACAAACAATATAAAAGCTCCCTGGGGGAGACAGTGATGTTAAAAGAGGATGAAGGCAAATGCTTATATTCCAGAAGTTCAAAGATTGAGAGAAGAGAGACAGATACAATGAATTAAATACATTAGCATCTTTTTTGATGTTCCTATTGTTTTTCACACTGATTTCAACAAAACTTTCTCTTTCCACAGTCAACCTATAGAGATTGATCTCATCTCAGATGAAATGTCACTACTCTAGTCATGTTCAGGCTTGAATAGCATGTGGGCCTTAATGGAATACTCAGAATTGCCAACTTTTCACAAAGTTCCTTCATGCAATCCGGAAGTGGCCTTGGGCCCTTTAAATTTGTACCCTTCAGTTGTTTTCCAAAGTTCAGATGGTGTCACAAACACTCCGTTTCTCCAATTTTCCAATTCTTATATGTAGGAAAGATCTTTCTCTCTATCTCATATGCACCTGTACACATGCCTTGTCTTCTAAAATAGTGCCAACTCCAAACTGGAAAAATAAGCACTTTCCCAATTGCCTCATAACTCACAAGTTCACATAACTGTAATGGAGTTAACATGGTCTCATTATTATGCAGTGCCATGATGCTTTCTCACCTTCATCTCCCCTCCCCCCTTTTTAAGTGTGCTATTTCAGGTCTACCTGGAATAATCAATGGGCTAATGCTGACCCTTATCTCTCTTACAGCCTGCTACCTTAGCTACGCGAAGACCAGGTGGAGGCTCTGAAATTACTTCTCATAAGTACTTGATTAAATTCTTAGCCAAGGGCAAGTCCTTTCCCTGATCTCACTATGGGGAAGAGACAGTCATTCTCTTCTTCCAGTTATAAGAGCTTTCCAAGAAGAAACAAGTAGTCTGTGATTTTGATTGCTGTAGAGAGGTCTAGTTGAGTAAGGACTTAGAAGAGGCCGTTGAATTTGTTAATTAGTAGGTCATTGATGAACAGAGCTCTCAAAGACTCTAGTTTCAGCAAATTGGTAGGAGGAAAAATAACAAAGAGGAAGTTGAGACTGGAATAAAAGGCAGTGGAGGTAACAGAACTGTTTTGAGAATTTGGCTGGTGAACAAATCAAAAGAAACAGAACGGAGATTGGGGAAATACTGATTTCAAAAGATAACATTTTAAGATACAAATTTGAAAATGTTTAGTATTCATAATGAATGAGCTATTAAATTTTCTTTTAAAAAAGAGAGCCTGAACTTTTAGAAAAATACTATTATAAATAGAGGCAATTTGTACAGAAATCAACCTCTCTTCTAGGATGGTTAGATAATTGGTATATCTTTGTTGGAGAGTGTGTACAAGTGTTTTGAATGTTATTCTGATTTCTTCTTGGGACTTGTTCATGTGTTGAGGCTGTAATCAGACTCCTAGGACTGGCTGGGATGTCTGACATACCATCATCTCTTCACTTTTAGGGTTAGACGAAGTCTTCCTTAAGTCTCTGTGAGTGTATTGGGGCAGCCCTGTAGAAGAGATGGAAAAATGAGCGCTTTCATAGTTCAGGAAACATCCCAATGGCCTGATAGCTAAGTTTGTTAAAAGGCCACCCCAAGTCTTATAGAATGGGGACTTTATGTTCATCTACTCTTCACCCTAGCTCCAGTCTACATATCAAGGATTCCTCATTGACAGGACATGGGAGAAAACTGGCAACTCAGGAGAGCTTCCTTTCCTCATATCAAGGATGGTGGCAATGAATTAGTAGCAGGCATCCTCTCTCATCTTTTCTATGGCTTTTCACTAGACTTGGACCTCTACAAAACCTCACTCACATGCTGAGGTCCTAAGCCAATCACTTCTGACTCGAAGCATTGCATAATGAGGGCTGGTGTGAAACAACACACCCACTGATCATGAGGGTATGCGGGTTCTAGGGTCAGTTTGCTTCAGCCTGGGTCCTGCTCTGTTGCCTCCTAGCAAGCAACACAGCCAGATCACCCAACCTATGAATTTTAAGTCTCTATGACACAGAGGCAATGGTGATATCTTCACCCTAGGGTTTCTTGTGAAAAATAAATGAGATCATATAAGTGATGTACTTAGTATAGCCAAAGGCACATAATAAACACTCAATAAATTAAAAGCTATTAATATTGCTTGTCTTCTTTTCTCTTTTTTTGATCTCCAATCTATATTAAAAATAAATTCATATACAATTTCTTAATGTTCAGCAAAGTGTAGTTTATATTTGATCATGGGACCATTGTGAGTTCATTGCTCAGATCACAGGAAAAGTGAATCCAAAGTCTTTGGGGGAAATCTACAGAAAGATAGGCCTGGCTAAGGTTAATCATACCCAAATGAACAATGGAAAAACATATCTATTTGTGAAGTGCTGCATATCATATTTGTCCTTTTGTTCGGTACGTTTCTAAAACATAAAATTACAAAAGGTGAAACAACGAGAGGAAATCAGCAGGACTATATACTAAAATGCTTTCTGTTTATGTTTGTTGGCAAGACAAGATTACATGAGTAAAGTATCATTTCCTATTACATTCTATAAATATGCTTGTCTTGAATTGCTTCTTAAGGAAAGAGTTGCACTGTCCACTACAATTAGAAAAAGAGTTATGCTCTTTGATCTGTTGGAGATTTAAAAAGCAAACTGTATCAAATAATCTAGAAAAAAAATCCTTAAAAAAGGAACCTGCTTAATTTTACCTAAAATTTCACCCAAAATATTGAAATCTCACTCACAATATTAATGTTTCGTACAATGCACTCCACAAAATGCTGAACTAGTTTGAAGTAGTACTTCTTATTCCATCTCTGATCAAACCCTTTGATAAATTTCCAAATGTACAAAACCTATGCTCCTGCTGAAGACTCACTTGGATGAAGCAGGAACTTAATTATAAAAATAGAGAAAAAGACACAGCAAGATCAGTCAAATTGTACTTTGTGCAGGTCAGTGGTCAGAGTTTTGAGGAAAAGTCAACTTGTTAGAAAAGTCTAGTTTCTTTTTTTTATCAAAGATGCTGAGCCACTCTGCATCAGAAAGAGTTTCATTTTCTGTAAAATCTGTTTTATACTTGGCACCCTTCCCACAATCTCAAAGAGAAGTGGGTCAGGAGGAGCCAGAGTCATCTCCCAGCTCTTAGAGCTCTGAGTCCATAACCCTTGGTGATACTCACCATCAGAGATGTCTCCATGCTGCGCTATTTCACTGCAATTTGACACTACTTTGTTGAAAAAGAAAAACAAATTACATGACTGTGCTGTTTAGAAAGCAGCATTTCCAGATAAAATCTCCTTTGATGTCTTCTATCCACGGTGATTGAAGCGTTTACAATATCCATTTTAAGCAAAAAGCTGTTGGTCATGGCTTGACACCAGTTACAACCTTGAATCCCTGTATATATATTTCTTTCATCATTATGGTTTCTGAGATTGAAAATGCTTTTGAAACCTCAAGAAATTTAGTTGAACTTTTATTTTCCCACTAGTATATCATCCCAAAGGGGACTGTTTTACTCTCCAACAAAAGGTGAATCTAGATACTTCTCTTTTAAAAAAGTAAGAGGAATTGGTTTATTTGCATCATTATATTGTTCATTCTTTCATGAATTTATGTAGTGTTAGTAAACTGAGTTTCAAAGATAAAGAATGTAAGTTTTCTATCTTCTGAAATCTTACAGATTAATAAGGAAAACAGACTTTTAATCTAATAATTGCTGTAAAGCATGTGAAGTACCATAGTAGAGAAATGTACTAAGTGGCAATATTGTGGTAGCACTTGAAAATATTAAATCTATAAATTGAAAATAATTATAAATTAACTAGATCTGTATGACGTTGAGATGCCAGGTACATAGTTCCAGTCTGACACACAGATTTAAATCTTGGGGGCCTAGGTAGTTTGTTGAATCATTAACTCTCCTGTTACACAGAATCATTCACTGATCTTAGGTACTGAAGAAGTAACTTCTCTGATGAAAACATGATATAAGTTTTGATAATGCTGTGTTTCATGTGCCTGTGTGTATGCAGACAATCTACTAGATGAATTAGAACCATTGGTTTAATTCTCAAAATTGAGATATGGGCTATAGTTAAAAATTGGGGAAAGATCATCTAATTTTTAGTGAATAATTTTATATCAATTTGAAGAGAGGCACTTTAAGAGTTTCTAGGAAAATATTTTGTGAACAAAGCAGACAGATTCTCTGTCTCCTTGTTGACAATATACTGGGTGCAGGGAAAAATTTTTGCTTTCATGTGCATTGTACAACACAATCTTCAAAGTTATTCAGTTCTAACCTTTCCTTTCATTGGAGCTATTTCACAACTCTGTAAGTTGTAGGTATCTGATAGTAGTGACAAACAATTACTGTCAATAGATAAGCAAAATTCTGTACAATTTAGTCTGTTCAATTGACTTCAATCCAGCACCATGTAAAGGATATGTAAATATCTTTTATTGCCTAAATTTGCAGACACATTTTGATATTCTTGAACCATAAATGTGTCTGTTCTTTGGATTCTCCATTAACCTGGTTAAAACATCATCCCAATAATGAGTTAAATAAAATCTTTAACAAATTTTAGTTTATATCTGTGTGACAGCTTCAGTTTCAAATTTTAATATGGAGAATATAAACACTGAGTATGCACTGACAATAAGATGCATCCTTTGAAATAAATCACAAGTCTAACATGGTAGTGTGCCATAGGAACACCAGGCTTTGTGCTCCTCATGGGACAGTACAAAGACTATGGCAAGAATGTTTGGTAGCAATTAGCTAGGTGAATAATGAGAGAGTTCAAATAGAAGAAAGAGAAACTTTAAGGACCTAGAGGCAAATAAAGAAAGTGCTGAATTTAAAGGATGGATTCCAAGCTGGATGGAAGGAAGACAAGGGGAGAATTTCAAATATAAAGAGGCAATCAGAAACAAACACTCAAACTCTTCCAAGGATATCCACTTCATCTCAAGGGCAGTAAATCGAGAGTCAAAATTTTTAAGCCAGGAATGTGATGACAAATTTTATCTTTTGTTTTTTTTTCATTCTAGATGCTGATAGGAAAATTAATTTAATGGTGGCAAGATGGATACATGGGAACTGATTAGGAATAAGTAGAGAAGAAACATTACACAGATATTCATAAGAACAGCATCTTGAAAATATAGTTCAATATATATTTATTAAATGAATGAGTGTGATATGAGGAATTCAAAATAACTCCTAGAAGTCTAGATTATACAATTGGGTGATAGGCAGCATTATCTACCAAGATAAAGTTTATCATATAAGAAAGCCTTAAATATGCTTAAATGTTGATAATATATAATAAAGAGAAAAGTTGAAAGTAAAGAATAAAGAAAGAATAATCAATAATGTCCATCCAAAGAAAGTAGAAGAAAACAAGATACAGAGCCCGGGATGAAGAGACTGTGTCTTTTTTCCACTGTGAAAGAAGGGAAAGACTGTAGGGTACAAGTTTTACTTCGTTTAGTATATTCAGATGTGGAGACTTGAAGGAGTTCCTACATAATTGCCTCTACTTAATCTGAGAAACAGAAGGCAAAGTCATGTGTTGAGAAAGAGGAAGGAAGTAGCATAGCCAACTCAAGATAAGTAGAGAAAACTAAAATAGACATTGTAAAAATTATGACAGAGCGCCAACAAGGGAATAATTGAATAACACCTAACACTGCTGGGACATAGTTGAGGTTGGTGATCATTATGGATCCTATGCTGCAAGTTATATTAATCACTCCAAGCACTGCCAAGCTGCCTGGATGCCATCACAACAGCAGGCGATATCCAGGTACATATGATCTGGGAGTTTCACCAACGAGATGTAACACAAGGAGAATCAGTAAGTGAGTTTAGGATATTAGAAAGAAAGGAGTCAAAACGATTCACCCTAGATCTAAATTTCACAGAGAAGGCACTGAAATTAGAAGTGTTGTTCAATAAGGAGAAAGTAGGAAGATCCATATATTGATGGGGATGATGATGAGGTTAAAGCACAGGTGAAACGGAAGAGATCAAGCAGGCAGGCTGGTCACAGAAATGATTTATAAATTAGCGAATTAAAGATACAGGAGTTTCTGATGCAAAGAGGGAGTCTGTTCATTTCAGAACACACTCCTATTCTGCAACTCTCCAGCTGCATGGAATTGGGCCGGCTGTTTAATATTCCCAACACTTTTCCTTTTCAACACAATGGTATAAACCAGTGCTTCTCAATTTTAGGTTTTTAAGAATCACCCGGATGGCTTACTAAGCTACATATTCTAGAGATCCTCAATTTTTGGCTCTAGGATGGGGCCTGAGAATAGCATTTTAACCAGTTTCCAAATAATGCCAGGGCACAATTTGAGTAGCATTGCTATGGACAGTGTGATCTCATAGATATCATAACCTAATGATCTACAGTAAGCAATCAAGTATCAGTTACTTTTCTCGTCTCAATGAATATTCACTTGTTTCTGTGATCTGAACAAGTGAAGTTCAAAAGCGTAAAGAACTGTAATAACAGGATTAGTAGAAGGAATTTCAATTACTCAAGTAAGTTGCCCCTGAGTCATTTCCAAGTTCTTCCTTCTCACATTCCCAATCTCTCTTAGTCAAGTGATGAGAACCTAGACTAAGACGAGTACAAAAGGAGACCTCACAAATATTTCTGAGGATTTTGATCTAAGCACTCATTTTGAATATCATTGAGGTGACAAGGCTTTTGGAATTATCCTCTTTTACTCTGTTTAGCTTGTAATTCCTTTGCCAAATACATAGTCACTCTGATGATTCCTACATTACCATGTTCACCCATAGCTATATAATTCTTATTCTGCTACCCTAGTCCTCACAAACTCAATTCAAAACTCTTTATAGTTCATAAATGAATTATTTCAGCAAATATGAGGTAGGCTTTAAAGAAGCAACAAAAAGAAGCTGACTAGCCCTTGTTTTCATTGAGCTAAGGGTATTGCTTCTATGTTGCTTCCTTCCTAAAAGATTTGGGTGGGAGCCAGCCCCATGGCATAGTGGTTAAGTTCTTAAGTTTGCATGCTCTGCTTCAGTGGCCCAGGGTTCACAGGTTCGGATCCCAGGTGTGGACCTAGGCACCACTCATCAACCACGCTCCAGCAGCATCCCACCTACAAAGTAGAGGAAAATTTGGCACAGATGTTTTGGGTGATGTTAAAAAATATGTTCGAACCATAAAGCTGCTTATATAGAATGTTTATAAATAACACCACAAAAATAGTGGGGAAGCATATATACCATCATAGATATCGTCGCAGTAATTGAGCGTGCAATTTAGCTCTCAGCTTAGGTGCAGACAAAACTATAACAATGGCTTTATATAATTTTCAGTTTGTAATAAAAGAAAAAATCAATTATCCTGAGGATAATTAGTATTATTTCTTAGAAATGGCTTTTAAAAGGAATTCATCACTTGGGACTTTATTCAATGGATATTGAACAAAACAATAGACAATGCAGTTAAAAGTACTTTTGCAGTTGAACAGAGAATTAGTAGTCATATAAACTGAATGTTGAATTTAACCCGGGCTCCGTGCTCCCAAAGATTAGTGATGGTTAAGACGCCCCCTCTCACATATTTGTGTTCCAGAAAGAACTAACCTCAAAAGAACTACCCTTCTCCATTATGACTTGCTGTCCATTCTTTTTCACGACTCCCTTGAGATTCAAAGATGACTATCTGTCTCTGTAAAGACCTCCTTCCTTTTCTTTGAGACTTTCCTCATTAATGGTCATTCTTCCTACGCAATAGGCTGAATAAAATCATCCATTAAACATGCAAGGCATTTTGTCTTTCACATAATCTTAATGCTGCATAGGAATTGAGGGTATAATATTAATGCATTTTTTCTTTTCAGGGTCTCAGCCTGAGAGCTTAGACAGTTCAGCTGTCTAACTTCTTTTCCTTATTAAAGAAAGTTTAGAAAATAGGTCAGACACCTAATTCCCATTACTTTAAAAAAAATTTTAATTCTTACACATTTATTTTTGTGAGTCTCAAAGCTTTAAGCATTCCCAAGGCCTATTGTTTCTATCTGTAACACAGTTACTGTTGTAACTCAGAGAGAATAGCAAGTAATTTTTGTAAAGGTGAAGGAATAATGAGGTAAATTTGAAGAAAAAAAAAAGAGCAAAAGGATAGCTTCAGGTTTTGCTTTTCCTCAGGGCTTCAGTCTTGACTTGCTAATTTTTTCAGAATCTTTCTCTATAAGCTAAGCATTTTCTGATTGCCATTTCCACGGAAGTGAGTTCACCGTGACACTTCTATTTGCATATTCTGGTTTACTGCCTGTACTGCCTGTCCTTTTGTGGTGATAAGGGATCATCAAACAAGAAGTTCTCTTCTTAACGTTTATAAATTTGGATGCTGGCACTTTTTGTCCTTAGGTTTAACTTTCAATTCCCTTCTTTACTTCATTATACAATTTACTTAAACATTTTCTTTTTTCCCTTCAGAAAGCATCAAAGATTTTCTTCACTCTGCTTTCCTTCCAATCAGAAACTAAAATGAACTATTCTAGAAAACAGAGGGAGTACTCTATTCACATGAAAAATGCTTTAGCCTTGCCATCTTAGGTGGACTTCTACTCAGGCGCCTTAATCAGGCCCTCTGCAGTCAACCTAAGCAGCTCCCATGTTTTCTCCCCATTCGGCCTCCAACCCGAGTACCAAATATTTGATAGTCATTCACAAAAACTTCCACAGCAACCATATAAGCTAACTGGATGTGACACCATTGTACAATATGGAGTATTCTACTTGTTTACTGATACAGAAATTAATCTGTCACCAATACATAAAACTTTGGTTGATATAGGAGACAGAACTTTTTTTTTAACTTCCTATATTTACTATTAATCATTACTACACACTCATTTTCATAATTTGTTGAATGACAGCAGGTTTATTTCTAATAAAACTTGGTGAATTATATATTTGCTGGGATCAAAGGAGACATGGCCTCTGTTTCACCCTAACATAAAGTCATTCTTTCTCTGCCATAGTAATTGTAATTATAGTAAGTATTCTTAAATGGCCTTGAAAGAAAACATCACACATTATAGTATCTTTTAAAATGTTTTCATTTACATTACAACTAGATCTCAAGAATAGCATTCTCATATTTTTTTAACTATATTACGAATGATAATGCAAAAAGAAAGAGGTGTAAAAAAAGAAATGGAAATTTTAGTAAAATATTCCAAAGCCAAGAATTTTTAACACTGCATGTAAATATCCTGATGGAAATTGCAATATATTTCATATAAACATTTCATAAAAATGCTGGAAGAAATGTGAAAATATTTTATCCATTCTAAGCTCGGGCATTTTTATTAGCCACTTTACTGTAAACAGATGCTCATTTCAGGTCTAATATTTACTTGTCAAGTTGATAATCAAGCAGAAATTATTGTTGGGTAAAATACATCATTCTCATACAAATATTTAGTTAAGTCTGAGTGCAGCATAGTCTTGATGCTCACAGTGATGCAGGAGGAAGCATTTGAAACATTAGATAGTTGCCAGTTATAAGTATTCCTTTTAACATATGAATTTTTACTAAAGTCAAATCAGAAGCTTGGCTGAGAACCTATTGTTCAAGTTGTTCATGGTCAATCTCCTTAGAAAGTATTAATTAGGCTGCTAAAGATTTGAGTGAAAAAAAGAATGTGTAATTAGTACCATGACCTGAGAGAAAGAGGGAAAAACTATGGTGAATAGAAATCTGTCATTAGGGGACTTCATCTACTGATGGGCTTATTAGCAACCTTAATTTTAAAACTCAAAAGTTAAAAAAATAAAATAAAATATAAACTATTTAAAAAGGGCACAGTACTTGAAAATATAAACAATATCCCTTATTTTACCCAGGCAGATTGAAATATAAAATATATACCTGTTATATACCTTGGTTTAGATCTCATGTAGCTAATTTTTGACTAAAGAAAGATAAGTAAAAATGAATTTACTCAAGAAATTCTGAAAGGCAATCATCAGCTATTTATTGAATCTACTAGGTTATCGTACAGTGATAAATGCACGTTCCTTTTGACCAGGTAATCCACTCTTCCTACAGAAACAAAAGGAGCAATTACTAAGCATCTCACAATGTTATTTGTGATAATAAAAACAGGAAACGCTCCTAGTACCCAACACTAGGGAGACAATTAGATAAATTTTACTATATCATGCTATAAAATACTTTGAAGCATTTAGAATGAATGAAATAGATCTATACATACTAAAATGGAAATGGGAATATGATAAATTAAGAGAAAAAAGAAATGATATGAATAATATATTCAATATTTATAAGAAAAATAAAGCGTGTGTGTGTGTGTGTAGAGTGGCTAAAAATCTCTGCTTTGAACTCAAGTGTTCAAAAAGTTAACTTTTAAAGTCTTTTCTGTATTTAATTTAGTCTTTATGTTGTCAGTTGGTGAAAATGTAATCTCAATGAATGTGGGAGTTCATCAGTCAGTTTAACCTCACCTCTCTCTACCCAGGAGTTCCATCTAATCCTGAGATTTTCCAGAGTGCTAAGTCACTGATAAAAAGTGTACATAGAACCCTTGCTCCTTGGCATCTATTCATGCTGGAATTTGTTAGGATTTATTCATCATTTATTTGATCTTCTGTTGTCAGTCCACACAGTTGGAATTTATGACTCCCTTGACTGTGACAGCAAAGCTCTCACAGATAAACAACTTTTGAGTAAGGAAGTTAGGAAGATGCTTATGCAGCATATATGCAAGTTAGCCGGGTGGGAGATGCCCAGGTGGCCCCTCTACTCCCCAACTAAGGAACAAAAACAGAGTATGGGGAGATATAAAACTACTCTTTTCTCCCTCAATTTAACATTTAGCCAAAATTGGCTCAAGCCAAGACTGGTTCAGGGTAGAAATACAGACATTCCAACTAAATTTGCTACTGAAAAACTCTTTGTAGTGAATAAACCTTTTAACATAAGGCAGAGGTGTTTTTTGTTTTTTTTTTCATTTTGGACCCAAGAGAGAATGTGCCAGAAATTCTTCCAAAGCACTTGCCAAATTTAGGTGGGAGCTGGAAAGTCCAGCAAAATGAGCTGATAATGAGCTGAGAAGTTGATCACAAATTTTGGCTGTCACACATTATAGGATGGGAAGACAAATTAGAGAACATTCCAACTAGAATAAATAATAGAAAAACAATAATTCTATCTACTAAAATGTAAATATGTAATTAAAATATTTCTAAATTATCAAACCCCAGATATCTTCTCTGTCAAATTATACACACACACACACCCCTATTTCTTTCCTGCTTGGTTTTATGAAGTCAGCAAATTCTTATTTCCAAAATCTGATAAAGATATTAAGAGAACAATAATCAGAGGCCAATTCTTCTCATAATCATAAATGAAAAATTCTAATCAATATATTAACACATTGAATTGAGCTATATATGAAAAGAATAATGTAAGCATCATGACCAACTGAGGTTTATTCCAAGAGAATGCAAGAGTCAAATCATTTAATTCATCACATAAACAGAAAATTGGGGGAAAAATGATTATCTCAAGAGATACAGAAACTAATTTCATAAAATTTAGCACCCAATAATGATAAAATTTGCCATGTGCAACAACACGGATGGGCCTTGAGGGCATTATGCTAAGTGAATTAAGTCAGATAGAGAAGACAAATATCATATGATCTCTCTTTTATGTGGAATCTAAAATATAAATAAATAAATAAAAACTAAGCTCATAGATACAGAGAACAGATTGCTGGCTGCCAGAGGCAGGGGGTGGCAGCAGAAGAAATGGGTGGGCTTTTTTTTGTTTTTTTTCTTTGTATTAGCTTAAATAAATTGAAAAAAAGGAAAAAAAAGTGTTCAACTAGTTCAAAGGCAATCAATAAGCTTTGTGAGATATGGGGTCTCTCTATAGTCAAGGATCCAAAAAAACCCCAAAAATCTGTTAGCAAACTAGATTAAAACTAAGCTAGGGCATTTTTTTTTCCTTCCCCAAATAAATGGTAGGCCTATGTATATCAGGGGCCAGAAAGCTAGGGCCATTTTAGAATTCTGCTTCCAACAGGTACCTATCAAAAATTGTCAGCATTCAATACACTCAATGGTGAAGTATTTTTTCCCTAAGAATTCTCCCTAAGATTGGGAAGGAAATATGCATGTCCATTCTCACAACTTTAATTCAAAATTCTGACTTCTATCTGATACAATAATGTGCGAATTTGAAATGAGAAACACAAAGATTAAAGAGGAAGAAATAAAAATATCATTTTTTCAGGCTCAAGATTATATATATAAAAATTTCAAAATAATCTCCCAAAAAACTATTAAAATCAGTAATTGAATTTCTGAAGTGTGCTGAATGAGATATCAATCTACAAAATTCAAATGTAGTTCAATATATCATTAACAAATAATTAAAAATGAAATTAATAAATGTAGCTATCTCCTGTAGCATCAAAAAACTTCAATACCTAGAAATAAACTTAATGAACACAATTCAAACCTTCAACTCAGAAAACTACAAAATATTGAAAATGAAAGTAACCTGAATGCTTTCACTATCCATGTTCATAGATTACAATGCTCAACGTTTATAAACGTCAATTCTCCCAAAATTGCTCTATAGGTTTAATGCATTCTCAAAAGAAATCTCAGAATTTTGTTTTGTTTTGCTTTTGAATCTCACAAGTAGATTCTAAAATTAACGGAAATCCAAACAACCAAAAAGTCCAAGAAGCTGCAGCGTCAGCAATTAAGGCAATAGGATATCGACATTTGGCAAAAAAGAGTATGCAAATACCCTTTAGACATGCAAAAGGTGCTCAAACTCAAGAGAGATGAGGAAAATCAAATTTCAAACCCAATGGTAAACCACATCAAAAGAAATAACCAAAATTAAGAAGACTAACAAATAATAAGTTATGGAGGTAGGGGTACTACTCATGCTGAAGCTGGTGGGTTCTACATTTGTACAACCATTATGGAAAACTATTTAGCAGTATCTTGTAGATTAGATGATTTGTACCTTATAGAACCAGCAGTTCTCCTTGGCATACCTCAATCATATATGAGTTAAAATGTATACAAAATGATATATATGTTTGTTTATAGAAGCATTATTTGTTACAGCCTCAAACTGGATATGAGCCAAGTCTCCTGCAACAGTGGAGCACACATATTTTCGTATGAGGATACAATGCAATATTATACAATAATAAAAATGACAAAATAAAACATGTTATATGCCATAATGTGGTTGAATCACATACACACAATATTGCCTAAAAGAAGCTAGAGCAAAAAAAGTATTGTAATTTTCAATTATATAAGTTTCAAAAACAGGAAAAACCAACCCATGGTGCTAGAAATTAGGATAGTGATTACCTTTGGAGATGAGTGGGGATCAGAATGGGATAGGCCCTGAGGGCTGCCATGGGGGTCCTGGGAGATGACAGTATTTCTTGATCACTGTGTTGTTTACATGGGCATGTGTACTTTGGGAAAATAAGCTCTAAGCTGAAGATTTCTAATTTTTAACATTTTATTTTTCAATTAAAACTTAAAAATTCAGGCTATAGTTACCTAGACCTCTTCAGAACGTTCTTTCTATTTTTGAAAGTAAAGAAAATTTCAGGTTAATATATTAGCATTATTCTGCTCCCTCATGTTATTAAAAAAAAAGTCTCCAGGCATCTGGCATTTAACACCTCCCATACTTGTATTGACACCCAAGTGTCCATCTTCCACGGCGCCCCACATAGGAGAAACAGTATTCCAGTCGTCATTTGCCCCTCTGAAAATTATTCCTGAATAAGATCTACCTGGCTTAAATGCAAATTTGTTTTTATGTGGGTGATGCTTAAAAGCAAACATCAGTCTTAACATAGTGGCTGAGCAGTGAGACCACAAAATAGAGGTTTATTTCACTTATTATCCACACTCAAACTGGTGTACAATCTGGTCATACACGACCACAAATTGTTTCCAAGCGATTAAATTGCCGTATCTGAGATGCTTATAATCAAATCTGCACTGTCGTCGCAGTCGAAAGTCCTACACTTGTATTACAGTCTGACATATTCAAACCTGACACTCTTAGTAATAAAGGGCAGCAAAAAATGTTCTCAAAGTTGGTGGTAGTATAACCCGGAAGGATGAGTGTAAATGTCAAAACTTCATAGCAATTGGCCAGTCATTGTAGTCACAGATAATTCCACCTCACTCCAGCCCCACACACATTTGCGCAATATTCCTATCTCCACTGATTTTACTCGTCAATCCCTCTCCTTCACATAACTAATTATTTCATGGTTTCAAGTGGATAGATGCCATTTTATCTCTAGGTTCAATTTTGTCTGCATACCTGTAAACACCAAGACCACAGAGTTACTAAAGGTTGGGGGCCACCAAGGTTGCCTTTTTATCTTCCGTGTTTAACAGTATATGACACAGTAGGTAGCAGACAGTAAAGAGATGATGACACAGTTAAAAACAGCTGTTATAAGTGCGAACGCCTTACAGTTAGTTTTCACTTTACCCCTTCTCCTTCCCAAATGGGTGCAGGACAGCCTGTACTTTTCTGAATTCTCCTGCAAAATTGTTGATCCAACATCATCCCATCATGTTTAATGATTATGTCATCTTGGTACCGTCGCTTCTCCAAACTTGTATCATGATCTACTATTCTCAACATAAGGAAAATGATTCATTCCTTTACTAGTTGAAGAGTTTCCTTGTGACTCAATTCCCTTTCTCTAGTCCCTGGGTGTCCCATGACTATTCTGTAAAGCAACATCGTGGGAAATCAGGGGCCACAAACAACTGGCCTCCAGATACATATTTTTAGATATATTTTAAAAGTATATATTTTATTTTATATTATGAGCACACGCTTCAGAAATCTGCTAAAAAGATGGAAAACCCAACCAAAAGTAAACTCAATCCCACATGGCAACTGCCGGCCCTGGACTGAGCAGAAGCTACCTTTTCTCAGTAGGGCACACACACCCCAGTTAGCAACATCCCTCATTTACACAATGATCGCATAAGCATTTATTCATGCCATGCCTCATTTATTTATGTTACCTCATGGCCACAATGGAGGTAACTCCTATTAAAATTCCTAACAGGCTACCTATCAGCTTGTGCAATTTCCCTTAGCAGAAAAACTTAGAAATTTCTCTTGCCTCTGACACTAACTCCTTACCACATGAGAAATGATTTGTCAATTAGCTATAAAATCCTGCTTCCAGTTTATTCTCTTTGTGGGCCTGAAGGTGTGTCATCTCTTCCTGGGTTTTTTTCCATGATTCTCCTATTTGAGAGTAATTTGATAAAAACTAAGGTGTTCATTACCTCTTTTTCTTCACTGAAACCTGTTATTAAGGATATATACTACAGAATATTTTAGAAAGTTGTTTTTTCATTTTCAGCCTGAACTCACATATTAGTTTTCTATTGTGGCATAACAAACAACCAAAAACTTAGCAACTTGAAACAGCAGACATTAACTATCTTACAATTTCTGCAAGTCAGTAGTCTGAGCCTGGTTTACCTGTGTCCTCTGCTTAGGCTCTCACAAAGCTGCAAGAAGGTGTTGGCCCCACTGCTGCCCGACTGGAAGAAGGGTCCAC
Organism: Equus quagga; assembly: GCF_021613505.1. Lineage (NCBI taxonomy): Eukaryota > Metazoa > Chordata > Mammalia > Perissodactyla > Equidae > Equus > Equus quagga. The sequence goes on along the minus strand of NC_060272.1, from coordinate 21,620,843 downwards.
TGCCAAACTCATGGAGACTGTTGGCAGGATTCATTTCTATCCAGTGGGTGGACTGAGGGCCCCAGCTTCTTGCTGGCTATTGACTGGAGGCCTCTTGAGCCCCAAGGGACCACTCACCTCCTGGAGGCCACTGCTAAAAACTGCCCACTGTTCCTGGCCACACAGCCTTTCCCAACATGTTCACTTGCTTCATTACACCAGCAAACATTCTCTAGAGCGGCCTGCTAGCAAGATGGAGTCTTACATAGACAGAACCTATGAAGAAGGTAGCATCCATCTCTTCACTATATCCTATTGGAGAGAAGAAAGCCACCCAGCCATGACGCACCACTTGATTCCACGGCTGGACTGGAGGCTCACTGAGAGCGGCGGCGGCGGCAGAGAGGCTGAGCTGGACGCCAAGCTCGGTTCTCTCGCAGCCTCCTTCCCGGCCCCAGCTCCTCTGCTTCCGGGCCGCATCTGCAGGAGCACAAGCCCCGGGGCCGGTCCTGCTGCTCTTCCTGAGCCTCCCCTGCTGGTGGCTGCCTTGGGCCTCACCCAGCGGCCCCGCAGCATCTGCCCCGCAGACTCGGCAGGCCGAACCGCGGGTCCAAGTTCGGCTCCAAGGAGCTGAGACACTCTTGAGACAACCGACCCGGTGTGCGGGGGCGCGGCCGCACCGAGACCCAGATGGGGCTTGGGGCCCAGGACGCGCTGCTCTTGGGGATCACCCCACCCTGCCTCAAGCCTTTCCCCCTGCCTCACACACCCCACCTTGCCCCCTCACTCCCCGCCCCGCCCCAACCTTGTCCCTCCTCCTACCCCGCCTCCAGTCCAGTGCAGACTGGACCACAGCCCACCGAGGCCCCTCCCACAGTGATCTTTCCCTGGAGCCAATATTCTCAAATGACAGTAGAAAACTAAAATTTATTGTAGTCTCTTAAAGAATTGAGAATTGTGTACAAATGCCTTACATAAATTAAAAGAATGAATAAACTTACAGTTGTAAATGCAAACCATTTTCCAACTCAAGGCAAGTAACCCAAGGTCTTCTGGCGGGAAAACATGGGATGGGAAGGGAAGCTGGGTTGAAGGCTCAGACTTCAGGGCAATCAAGCGGAGAGGGTTGCACAAGGGAACGAACACAAGGAACCTCAGACGTCACTGTAGAGGCACGTCGTGCAATGTGGCAGTGTTCCCCGGCTGTTTTGAGGTACACTTGACCAATAAAAATTGTTTACATTTAACGTGTACAGTGTGATGTTTTGATATACATACCTTGTGAACCGGTTACCCCAATCAAGTTAACTAACATAGCCATCACCTCACATAATGATGATTTTTTTTGGTGTGGTGAAAACGCAAGACCAACTCTCTTAGCAAATTTCAAGTAGACAATACCGTGTTATGAGCTGTAGTCAATGTGTTTTTTGATCTGTTCCTTTTTACCGTTAAAATTAACCACTACTGCATTGGTTACATTGGCTTCCAACAACGTGGAAGGAACAAATTAATGACCCTTAAAATATCTATTTGATGTAAATTATCACTTTTCTTGACCTCTCTCTTTTTTAAGTGAAAGCCAATGATCCCAATTTAGGAAGTAAAAATATGGTCTTCTAGATAAATTAACTGATAAACTATTTTCCAAATATAGTATGCCAACATTTATTTGTGTAAATAGTAAAAGCAGAGTTACTGAAAAGAACGACTGACCGATGCTATTACAGAAGGAACAAAATTCCTACTAATCCTTCATACAGATTAATAAATATAGATATATAATTTGTAATCAATAGAGTCAGTAGAGTCAAATAAGGAAAAATTTGAAAGTTTAATATAGATGCATTGAAAAATAAACACTTACGTAATGTACATCCAGTCTGAATTTATGCATAGAAATTCAGAAAGCTTCAAAGTAGACTTTTTTGGCAGTAGATTTTTATCATTGTTGTTATAAATAACCAAAATCTATAATCATAAACAAATAATATATAGGAACCCCAAGTGTAAATGCTTTCAGGAAACTTTATAAAACAGTCTTGTAGATTCTCCTCAGAAAACCTCATTCATTGTGTGTGCCAGTCTTAGAGGAAGGGTGGGGGTGGGGGAAAATACCAACCAATCTATCCGAGCTGCAGGGTTTCTCATGGTTCAGCTCAATACACATTTGCATTTAGGGACTACTATAGTAAAATTTGATTTTTATCCTCTCTCTCTCTGTTGAAGTTAACAAAATATAGTGTACTGGATAATAATGTGGCCTCTAGATTAAAACTTAACAACTCTGAGTCTTCACTTTAAAATATCTTATATGATGATTTGATAATTAATGAGATAATGTGCCTATTAAGTTGTATAACAATGCCTGGCACATAAAAAGTGCCCAATACCTCTTGACTATTTTTATTGGGGAAAAAAATACACACATACACATATGGATGTGCGTGTGTATTATTTATATAGATATAAGTATACACATATATGTGCTACCATATACAATATACAAACATATAATATGCGAACATATTCCTTTATTCACATAAAAATTAATGAAAAAATATAGGCCAATATATAGTTATACTTTAGCATTTCACAGTAGCTTAACACTGGAAATGTTGAACTGAATTAAGTATTTCAGTAACAGTAGGACTTGACAACTTTCAAAAATCAAAGTGGAAGAGAAAAGTATCACTGGGGGAAACCACACTGTGGACTGCTTAATCCACTCTGACTATTAGCTAAAGAATCTTAAATTGTCGAAGAGGAATAATTGTCCAACGCTTCGCTTTATGTTGTTTAGACAGCTCTGCAGCTACCCTATCCAGCCAAGTTTATAACTTACTTCAGTATTAGCTTTTAGCTTGGTATTCTTCAATGTTTGAGACTATGAAATGTTGTTATAAACTTTTCAAATAACAGCAATTTTACTCCTAATGCAATTCTGCAAATTTTGTCAGTGTACTGTCAATTATGTTAAAAGCATTTATGGCAACACATTACAATCTGTAGAATAATACATTTTTTTCACTTAAATATGCTGTATTTTATTTGCAAAGTTGGGTATTTAAAATTTATCATTTCTATTAATATCTACTCCAATAATACTTTGTAAAAATGTACTTTTAATGCGACCTATCTCACAGGACGAGGCTGATTACTTCATGATAAAATGCAGTGCGTCACCTAATGCTGGCAAGGATACAGAAAAATGATTTCTTCTACATTGGCGGTGAGAATGTAAAACGGCACAGGCACTCTGGAAAACATTTTTTCAGTTTCTTAAAAGACAACTACACCAAAAACTAAAAATACCTTAAATATATGACTAGGCAACCTAGCTGAGGTTATCCCAGAGAAAAGGAAACTTATGTAAATAGAAAAATGTGCACGTGACACTTCATTTTGTAATAGCTCCAAACTGACAACAAGCCAAATGTCCTTCCCTAGCTTAATGGTTAAACCAACTGTGATGCATCCATCTTACGGAACACTACTCAACAATAAACAGCAACAGACCATTTGTACACAGAACTTGGATTAATCTCAAGGGAGTTATGCTGAAAAAAAAAAGCCTATCTCAAAAGAATATAGACTGCATGATTGCATTTATATGACACTTTAAATGATGAAATGCTAGGGATAGGCTGGGGGAACACATAGGAGACAGGGGTAACCATAAAGGAGTAGCAAGAGGGATCATGTGATATGGAACATTTCTGTATCTTGATTGTGGTGGCAGTTACACAGATCTAGACATGAGATCAAGTTGCATAAAATCAGGCACAACACACACACACACACACACACACACACGAGTGTAGGTAAAACTGGTGAAATCTGAATAAGGATTTCGAATAAGGTCTATGGATTGTACCAATGTCACTTTCTTGGTTTTGATATTGACTCTGTGAAAGATAAACAAAGCCAGACACTAGTTAAAATAGTAAGGATAAACTTTGATTAGTACATACTATTACAATAGGGAAAAGAGTCCAGTGTGACCTGAATTCAACTTTCATTTTTTCAGAGGTGACTGGTTGTTTTAAAGGGAGAATAAGGGATTAGGGTGGGAGGTGAGCAGGGTCTCAGTAGAGTCACGGAAGTGAAAAATTACAAAAAGCTGAAAAGGGGAGGGTGGGTCTATGTTGAAACCAATTTGGGTTTGCCAGCTGGCCCCTATGGAAGTTAGGCTCCCACCCACCCACAGAGCCTGGGAAGTACAAGCCTTATCAGGTGTTGGCTGGAACAAACAGCAACTTCTTTTGGCAGCCTTGAGTTTTCTCAGGCAGGCACTTTGGGGAGGCTACGGTCATCCCAGGATGAGGCCTTTAGCTGTTACAAGCTATGCTAGTGATGGTGCCCCATCCTGTGTCCTGCGGCCTGGGCCAGGCACTGGCTTGGGGAATGGGGTCGGGCTGGGTGGGAGGCCTGGGGGCTGCAAGAGTGTTTTCAGTTCCCCATCTGATTGCCATTCCCCTTTCTCCTCCCAGCCCATCATCCCACTCAGAAGAGCAGGGAGCAAAAGGCCTGGACCTCTGGCTCTGACAGGGCCAGTTGAGGCCTGGTTGAGAAGAGGGCTCAGAGGAGCCTGGCTAGAATTTGGTCACTGAGAGAATCTTTGTCGACTGTAGTTACATAAAACACTACGATTGGGGAAAACTGAGTTACTGGCACACTATCTCTGTACTATCTTTGCAACTTCCTGTGAATCCACAATTATTTCAAAATAAAAAGTTAAAAATATGCAATGTGTTATATTGTCATAATTTAAGCTTGTTCATTTTTAAGATGTTTAGAATTTTCCATAATTGTTAGAAGTTTACCGGGTAAAGAATTTCTTTATCAGCCAATATTCATCTAGGATCCTTAAAAAGTCTTTTTTCTCACCAATTTAGGCGGAGCCTTCCACATTTCAAGTGCTTAATCTTTTATAATAAACAAATATATAGATGGTCAGCTTATTGTTATTTATTAGGAGTGTCCAATTCTCTTAAATCTGACTCTGTATTTACCAAAAATTTTATATTAGCTTTATTTGGTAGGAAGTAGAGCTACTGTTTCGTACCCTGAGAGAGCATAGATTTCCCACAACAGTCTAGGAGAATAACGCTTCCCCACCCTGGATTTGCCATTTTTCAAATATATATATTGATTCATTTATTTTTTAGTGTAAATCAATAAATTGATATTCAGTTTGATTCAGTGTGGTCACCTTTGAGTTACAACATAGCAAATCAGTTTTCTAGATTAGGTTCCTACATTCACGGAATCAGCATTCCAGACAAGAAAGCTGAAAGGCAGGTCCTGAGCTAATGGTAATGAGGTAAAATCCTTTCAAAACAAGCAAGAAGGTCCTTCCATTTTCTATATGTTATCTTTAAAAATGAGCATACATTACTTTATTTATTTACTTATTTATTTTGAGGAAGACGAGCCCTGAGCATGGCTTACCAAGTGGTGCCACGTCCGCACCCGGGATCCGAACCGGCGAACCCCTGGTCGCCAAAGAGGCATGTGCGAACATAACCATTGTGCCCCCCCCAGCCAGCCCTGTACATTACTTTTATTAACAACTTTTTTTACATTGAACAAACTTATTTGAAGAAATTAATATATGAGAACTAAAGCAGTGTTGCCTAAAAAGAAAAGTGCTCAATATCACTATCTTGATATCCAAAGACCATATGTTTAAAAAAAGTAATTCTTTTAAAAAATGCGAATTCTCTTTTGACTTCCTTTAAACTCCAGCAAATGCAATGCAATAAATGAAAGGACTTTAAGAAGTTTTGAAACTTAAGAAAATTTTTAAAATAATGTTTCTTCTATTTGAGTTTTATTACTAAGGCCTAGGTTTATCATATTCTGCCATCATAAGTAGTTTCTTAAAATTTTAAGAAATTCAACAGATATGTTTAAGCAAAATATTTTGAAACATAATCTGTTTACTGACATATTGATACGTAGTAAATATACATGTCCATCTGAAATGTCAGAGAATCACATGATTTGTTACTTCTGAAATGGAATGATGATTAGTGGAAGTCAAACTTCATTTCTGCATCAACTCATATGGCATTGGTGTATCAGGTGTTGAATGAATGTATTGAAAAAAATGGTAATATCAATACCTTTAAGCTGTTTATATATAACAGCACTGCTTCTGTCCTTCCACAGCTGTGGTTCTCAGCTGAGGGTTATTTTGCCCCCAGGGAACATTTGACAATATCTGAACACATTTTTGATGGATCCACTTTGATTTTCAATGTCACTAGGCTCTAGTAGGGAGAGGCCAGGGCTGCGGCTAAACATCCTGCAGTGCCCCAGACAGTCGCCGAAACAAAGAATCATTTGCCTCAAAGTATCAACAGTGTTGCTACTGAGAACCCTATTCTACAGCCAATTGTATGGATTTAATGCTTTCTAATCAAGATAGCCAAATACTTACAGGCAATAGAGAGAGTAGATAGGGAATAGAAGGTCATTTGTCACAATTCATTTGATCCAAACTTTCTATACTTGGAGTTCAGACAGGTTTGGTTACGATAACTTGCCCAAGGTCATTAAGTCCATTCCGGTGGTCTATAAACTAATCATTACACAAGAACTCAGATCTCTTGATTTTTAGGCTACCACACACAGGTTTTAAAAGCAAAATATTTCAGAATTCAGGTCATTGCGCCGAGAGTTGATATTCTTGTGCAAGAAGATGAAATGTATTCTGAAATTCTTGATTTTGATGCTAGTGGCCACTTCAGTAACATTTTTTTAATCACACTCTGAAATGGAATTCAATTTTGAAAAGAGTTTAACACATCGCTTTGATAAGTTTAAAATTGTCAAAAGAAGTTATTTTAAAAGTAGTTCGATGAAATGAGGGCATTTTGCACTATGTTTTGAAAACTGATATTTATTATATCTATATTTTTTCATGGTGCAAATTCTAGCTTACTTCAAAACAACTTTACATTAATTATACCTATCTGTGTACAGTTAGTATCATTTTTATTGTTTTATTTTTGCAGAGCTAATATGGGTCTCAGTAATCCTTATTTTTAGACTGGCAATTTTGTCCTTTTTAAAATTTGTGTCTTAAAGCTCGTTACAGTTTTGGATAGTGAAAACTGTGTGTTACAGACCATACTGCATAAAGTACTTTATAAGTGACATATTTTTTCCTTTTTTTTAAGTCCATGTTACTCTTTAGGAAATTGTGATTACCATAGCAAGAAGTGAGATATTTCTTAAGTGTTTTAAGCCAGCCTTTCTCTGCCTTAATAACTGAGTGTTTAAGGTGAACTGCTTGTGGGAAATAGCATTGAATCTGCATGTTGTTGAAGTGGGGCTGCCGGTCAAAGGAAGCGAGCCAAGGAGAGCAGAGTGAGATGAAGGAAAAGCCACGTTATCTGAGACTTGGGTCTTATCAGGAATTGTACTGAAGTCAGACTTGACCTCAAGCCATTCAGATAGGAGACCCAAATACAATAGAGTCTCTAGTCTGTTGTGAAAAATTCCTAAATAAGTCTTGCAACTTATGCAATCTTCTCTATTGCATTCTTTTCTTTTGGGAGGTACAATCACAATGGCATAGTGTCCCAGCACCTCACGGGGCAGAGCCACGGGTACATCACAAGGTCTGTATGTTGGCTCAATTCCATGTCAGCACGCTGTCAAAAGAGGGAACAATATATAAATCTATACACTGTGACAACAACAGCATATAAACTACCTGGAGTTCATCCAGCTCTGCACAGAGGGCACCTCTATGCAGCAAGCCCAGAATATTCTCATGAGGTCATGTTAGTGAAGGATGCCATCAAGGGTAGAGACTTGTGGAATTTTTGACAGTGATATTGAGCAAATCTTTCCAACTGTTTACATTCTATGTATCTTTTGTGTCATGAAAATAAATATTTTGTGCTTTTTCTGTACGTTATTCACAGAATTGTATGTGAACACAATTTAAACTCATAATGCACAGAGATATATTACGGAATATGTCAGAGAGATTAAAAAGCACTTGATGTAGGTGAAAGACAGGCTTGCGTAAATGGAAATAGATGATCACAATGAGAATTGAAAGAGAATAAAGACTAAGTCGAGAGGGGCAACAAAAGATTGATAGAGTCAAGCTCAGGTGCTTTCTGGTTGTGCAGTACAGGGAATGTAGCTACAATCTTGGGTTATTAGAAACTGCCAATTAAGAAATTTCTACTCCTTACTTGGAAGTATTTCATTAAACAAATAAATTGAGGTAATCCTGGGAGGAGGAGCACTCTATCAAAGATTGGGTCTGGTAGCTATTGAGAGCTGATAGCAGCCCAAATATTGCAGAAAGCCAGAGGGAGAAGTTAATGATATCGCTGTTCAGAGATGACCTCTGTAACCATGGTTGTAACTTAAGATTTTCCACTCTGTAACAAAATCTGATACCATTTCTTTATATAGCAGATAGCCACTTGCTTAGGCAGTGATCTCTGGAGTGGGGTGGGAGGGTGGAGAAGGAAGGTGCATGGAAGTGCGTGGAACCATACTGGATAAGGAGTGAAAGTAAATTCAAAGCTTATAAAGATGGAAAAACCTTTACTTATGAAATTGTTACTGGTGGTAAGAAAATCAGGAGAAAGCTTCCAGTCTGAAGTGTCCCTTGTGTTTTCCTTATAATCACTTCCTATGAAACCCAGGCTGAGACAAGTTAAAAATACTAGAGTGGCTGATTCCTTAAAACCACTTTCAAAACTGAAGAGGGCTTCTGGATTCCTTTGCTCCTATCCATCAAGTCTAGAAGCATTTCTCTTTCTTGATGTGGATTAAGGCTGCCCCAGCTAGAGAAGCCCAAGGTGACCTGGCCTACATGCCAAACTATATGACCCAGTAGACTTTTTTTATGGCATGAATTAGAACTGCCCCAGGGAGAGAAGCCCGGGGCATCCTCACCTGCATGCCGATCTATATGGCCAGATTCGTATCTAAAGTTATATGACTGTACAATAACCAGACCCCATCTGCACTGAAATCATTTAATGACTTTTTACATCATCTTTTTCTTTTTTTCCAGTAAAAATAAGTCACGTACCCATGCCTTATAAAATTAGCCCTAACCCTCAACTCAGGGCAGCAGCAGGAGCTCTGCCTGCCCATGGGTCCTGTCCCCATGCCAGCGGGGGCAGCAGCAGGAGCTCTGCCTGCCCATGGGTCTTGTCCCCATGCCAGCGGGGGCAGCAGCAGGAGCTCTGACTGCCCGTGGGTCCTGTCCCCACACACCAGCTCTGCCTGCCCATGGGCCCTGTCCCCATGCCAGCGGGGGCAGCAGAAGCGGCAGCAGCAGAAGCTCTGACTGCCCATGGGTCCTGTCCCCATGCTATTCCACACTATTCTCTAAATAAAAGAGCACTGCTGCCAGATCTTGAGAGTCTAAGAAATCTTTCTTTCGACTCCTCGGCTCACCGACCCCGCATCATTTCTGATATTTTATTTTTTTATTTTATTATTATTATTTTTTTAAAGATTGGCACCTGGGCTAACAACTGTTGTCAATCTTCCTCTTTTTTTTTTTTTTTTTAAGGATTGGCACCTGGGCTAACAACTGTTGCCAATCTTTTTTTTTCCTGCTTTTTATTTCCAAAACCCCCCTGGTACATAGTTGTATATCCTAGCTGCAGGTCCTTTTAGTTGTGGGATGTGGGATGCCGCCTCAACGTGGCCTGACGAGCGGTGCCATGTCCGCGCCCAGGATCCGAACCCTGGGTCGCCACAGTGGAGCACGCGAACTTAACCACACGGCCACGGAGCCGGCCCCCCTCCCTTTCTGATACTTTAAACAGAGAACTTAAAAGAAGGCTGGTTTCATATATTTTGAATATGAAAAAAGGGAGATGCTGTATATTCAAAACCACATGCTTTATAATATATAGCAAAATGCCACATCCCCATGCTATATTCCATTTTCAAATATAAGATCACTAAGAAGAGCAAAGAGCACAACAATGCCATTTCAATCACTGTCTTGGTGTGTATAGGAAGCCATACCAGATAAAGGGTTCTTTTGGATTTAACTTACACAGTTTGCAGTGTAGATTTTTTTAAGTTAAAATTGGTTTTATAACACTGTGATTCATGTCAGATTGGGATGTTTACTCTATGTTGCTATTGTTTCACAGAAAGAAAGAGAATTCTATAACAGAATCTGAACTTATTTATTTACTGGTAGGATCCAACTGTTACAGTTAGTGCAACAAGATGATTTTATAGCTGATGGAATTTGATGCCAAGCTTTTAGCTTGATGCCTCTGGCTGGATTTATATACCATACAATTTTATTGACTAAACGAGTGATTCATTTCTAAAACTACCTTTCAACGGTTCCCTTATTATGGAAAATTAGGTTTGTTACTTTGCATCAGCTCCTAACATGTCTCTATCACTGGCAATACTTTTTATCTAATTTGCCTTATTGTAATAGAGACACATCAGGTTTCCAATGCTTAGTTTTGCATAGTAAGTCTGTCTTCATCAATTAATTTGCAAACTGTATCTTTATTTATTTTATTTTTTACATTTTTATTTTGAAACAATCTCAAACTTATGACGCGCAAACCTGCAATTATGAAAATTTGCAAGTACATTAGAAGGAAATTGTTCTCCTTAACCATGTTTTCAGCCCTGCACAATTTCTTTTGTACTTCCTGCCATCATGTCATTGTTGCAATGACCTTGCAGTACAAACACCTGAGCAGCCGTTCCTTCCAGAGCTGAATCCCCTCTGGTTCCTGCCTGTGTGTGGTCCCACCTGCAGCCCTTCAAACAGTAATCTTTACTCCATGTTTAGAGTTCGTTAACTGTGAGAGGGCTATTCCGGCAAAAACTGTTCTGTTGTTACCAGAACCAGATAAATTTCATTTTAAAACCAATAATTTTAAAAGCAAAAGAATAATTTTAATATATAGAAATAAAGTTCTACACACTTTCTGCACTTTAAGAGGAAGTTAGAAAAGGATAGCTTAACTTTCTGTGTGAAAATAATTTAATTCAACCAGCATAATCATGAGGATTTAGGCAAAAACGAAGATTTCAAACGCTGGAATTATTTATGTTTATGGATTGAGTGAGTGAGTGGAAAACAGGTGGAGAGAGGCATTTTACAAGGAGGATCATCACCTTTTTTACTTTCATTCTACAAAGGGGAAGAAAAGGAATAAGTCTTCTAAAACTATTTATTTCTCACTGGTGCTTTATATACATTATTTTAATTAATCCTTAAGACAGCTAAGGTGCCTTTAAAATGATCACTACTGTTTTATCAATTGTGTAGAAAGAATAGTCTGAGTTTCAGAAAAATGAAATGACTGATTTGGTCTCACATTTACTTTCTTGGGGAATAGGATTTGAGTCCTAATGGTGCTCAGTCCAGTGACTAATGCCTTAAGCCCTAAGTTGTCAGCATCCTCTGCCTTATACACAAAAGGATAAGCTCCCCTTTGATTGAGGCAGCTGAAGGTTTACCAATTTTCAATGCAAAAATATGTCCCCAGATATTTTTCAAAACATATGAAATTCTTTTCTTCATCAATGTTTTTTATTCGTTTATTTCCTTATGATTTCTTTCCTACGATAAGACTTAGCTGAATATATACAGTTTTATTGAAACCTAATGTCTGGAGTGTGAAGTTAATTAATGTTTAGCATTCTCTGAGGGGAAAGCTGGTACTTCAAAAATAAAAATAAATTATTTTTCATATTATCAGCTTTGTCACAGTCACTATAGAAATATTAGAAAACACAGTGACAAAAAATTTAAAAACACCCATGATCCCAATATCCAAAGGTAAATAATCGATCATAATTTTTCAATAGCCTTCTTGGAACTAATCTCTTTAAATTTTTAACTCTTTCAAGAAATACACTTTGAGATGTACGTTATGCTTTTATGTCAACAATCATTAAGGTCCATTATTTTCTGAAGTTGTTTATGATTGTTTTTCAGTCTTTTAACACATAGGATTCTCACAAATGTGCCGCTGTTAGCAAAATGAGTAACACATGCTCCATTCTACTTTGAGAGTTTCTGCTTTTGCAAGCAGGTTTTGATGCCTCTTGTGGAAAAAGGTACAAAAAATAGAGTAATAGGTAGTGGATTATTAGTGTTTTTTCCTTGTATTCAGTTATTTTATTTTAATTTTTTTAACAATCCTCTTTTATCACACCTAGGAGTTGAGTTCATTAATTATTGATCCAAGACAATGATGAAGTACTCCAGTTTAAGAAGCTGAGTGAGTAATTTTCTTTTGGGATAATCCAATTTTCAAAATTTTGTTACAGACAGATAAAATGGTATGCAATGGAGACAGATGTGTTTCTATTATCACCATAGGTAAGGAAATATTCACTAATATATTTCACCATTTTTATTTTTCATATTTAGTTTTGCACTCATTTCAAATTCACTATACTAGCTGACATTTTTGATAAGTTTAAATGAATAACAAAACTAAAGTGTGTTTAAAAGTATCGGAATGCTTGCATGTTATGTAGAGAATTTTGATAGAACGTCTTCAGAATTTGGGATAACATAACTAGAGTTACAAAAATGTATGTATATGAAAGCTAATATGTACTATTCTGCACAGGTTTGCAAAATGCTATTTTTTTTTCTATTAGAAAGTGAGTAGTGGCTTTAATAGAGGGCCCTGCATGTATATGAACAATAAAAAAACTCTAAAAATTAATAATGTGAGGACCAGCCCAGTGGCATAGTGGTTAAGTTCACGTACTCTGCTTTGGCAGCCTGGGGTTCACAGGTTGGGATCCTGGGTGTGGACCTACACGCTGCTCATTGGGCCATGCTGTGGAGGTGTCCCACATACAAAATAGAGCAAGATTGGCAACAGATGTTAGCTCAGAGCCAATCTTCCTCACCAAGAAAAATACATAAATAAGTAAAAATTAATAATGAGATTAACTTATCAAAATTGCTTTTCACATAACTACCAGAAAATATAACCATTACATGAAGTATATAAAATGCCAAAATAATTCTACCTTTACATAGCTATTTATTTTACAGCTATAGAAGTGTATGTCTCAGTAATAAACCAAGAAGGCTAAGATGTTAGGCTCATAGCACCTCAGTTGTCTATTGAATATTTTTAATTTAATCTCATCAGTTTACAGATGACAAGAAAAAAATAAAAACAATCTCCACAAAAAGTGGCTTGCTTACAAAGCGAGTTAGTGAGCTAAATACCTTTAGAAAAACAGATGATAGAGAGGTAGATTTTGTGAAATCTGTTTCTTTTCTTATCCTTTATGTGTGTAACATTGGAATACACTGAAGTATCTCAACTAGTTAAATTTAATTCTAAGTGGCAAAAACTCAAGTTAATGAATTCAAATGTATCATTTAGAAAATCTTCTTCTAATATAATGCTTATAAGAAAGAAATGCACTTAAACTATGGTTCATTTTGAGGTGTTCCTTTATTTCTTTAGAAAAGGATATAAAAAACAATTTAGTGCCATTATATACTTTATTTATCTACTCATTTCTGTTATTCTACTTTATACAAATTCAAGAATTACAGTATATTAGAAAAGTTTAAAATAAACACTGTAAATATTACAGTGTATATTCTTTAATAAAATTATAGTTTAAAATTTGATAATAGCAATGTTATATTTTAAACAACTTTCATCTTCAAAATTGTTATATTCTGCCAATTTTAGAGGCACAGAGCTATAATATATAATCCCTGACATTGTCATCTTAAATTATTGAGTACTTCTCAGCATTTTCAAAAGTGTTTGCAAATGTTACTTGATTAAACCTTTCTGTCGTTAAAACTTCTTGGTTCAAAGCACCTATTTTGCTTCAAAAAAGTTATTTTTTCTCTATTGTCAGAAATAAAATTGAAAAGAGCAATCTGCCTTATAAATCCAAAATTCTTTTTCTTTGAATTCAATTGAGCCTTCTTCCACAATCTAGAATCTGAGTTCTCAGAAACCTTTAGATGTGGTACTTAAAAAATATCCTTGACTTAAAAAGAGCCACTGAACTGCTTAGTTCGTAAACAAGCAATTTGTGTATTTAGTTTAAATATTTAAAAACCATCTCATGTATTAATCATACAATGAAGACAGAGATGCAGTCTCATTACATGCTTGAAAAAATACTGATCATTTACCTCAAGAAAATTTACTTTTAAATTGTATTTTTATCTATGCAATTCAAATAAATGATCTTCTTAAATTTCACAAAGTATTCATATATATTCTTAAAATCTACATTAAGCAAACAAGAAATCCTTCTTATTTTGATTCCACAGCTATTGAACTGTAAGGTACAAATAACAAACTCATTATCACACTTCATTTTGTTTTGGAGAACAATTATATCTTACTGGAGTGAAAAGTATCAGTAAAGGAATAATGTGTAACTATCAAATGTAGCATAGAATATTTAAGCTGTAACTAGAAGAATATAAATGATAGGTTACCACTGCTCCATTCAATTTGCTCTTATTGCAAGAAAACTTTGATGTGTAACTTCAAACTCCATAAATTCCCACAATTTATTATGTATGGATTCAGCCCAGAAAACGTGCTCCGTTCTGTTACATCATTAGGAATTGCCTTCTAAGAACTATTAAGTACACAATGCTCTGTTTTTGCAGTTAGATGAACTAAATAAAGATTTATTGTTACATTTACTTTGCCTGAGGCTAAAAACTCTGACTTGATGAAAGTTATTTTCCTAGTGTGAAATTTTATTGCTCCAATTAAAATTGCTTATTCTTTTCATTATAGTAACTTAAAGTAAGAGAATGGGTATTTACTAAGCACCAACTCTCTTCTAGATCATCTGCTATGGCATTTTTATAAATGTCTTCTCAATTTGTGTTAATAAAAATATTTATTACAAAAGCATTGTATGTTCATTTCTATTTATTTTGTCCAATATGATATAACTATTAGGAAGCATAGTGGTTTCACATATTTACTTCAAAGCTTACATTCTCTCCAATATAATTGAGTATGTTTTGGGAGATATTTACACAATCTAGAAAAATCTAAGCATTGCTGGAAATTAATCTTCATATAGCAACTTAGTAAAAGTATAGCACTTTAAACTCATTCTCAATGCATTAGAATTAAATAATTTAAAATGCAATAGATAATATATATAACGTCCCCAAATCAAGAAGCATCATTATTATAAATTTTGTTATAAACTTCAAACTTCATTTTGTACACAAGAAATAATTTTTATCACCTGGATGTTTTTTTTTTGTATGTTTTGTTTTTTTGGCAGTTCTTTTTAAGTAATAGATTCTAGCCTTAGATATATTTCTACTTTTGATTTAACTGGAAATATAAAAGCATGAAATTCTCCGTTGTAGACAATATTTTGCTACTTTGTTTGGTTGTACATTATCATTAAAGGGATGGGTCAAGACTGGCCTTGCAAAGTCAGCATGATAATGAATCTCACCTACAGATATTCACCACATCCTAGAGAAGAATAACCGCCATAAAATTTGAAGATGTATATTTTTATGTAAATCAAAACCATTTTTAAAAGTGGAGTCATATTGTGGGTTAGCAGCCCTTAATAAGTTTCTCCCAAATTATCACTAATGTATCTGTGACAACTCCAAGAAAAGCCGTATCTCATGAAACATACAAAAAAGTTAAATTAACAGTAAATAAAACTACTACCAGAATCTGAGGGTTTTCTGAGCTATAATCATAAATGACTGGCGCTATTCTGAAAATTTCAAGTATTAGCTCAAAAATTTTTGGCATTTGTAACATTTGCTACTTTCTATCCAGAAAGGTCATTATAAAGAGATTTCAACACCACTAGGGGGCTCAGTTTCTTTGTCAATCAGGAAACTAGACAGGCAGTCTTCTCCCAAAAACACAGTCTACTCAGGGATCCTGGTCCACTGCTCCCTCAGTAGGTCTTCTTGGATAACTGGCCTTTTTTTTTGAGGACTAATTCTAGAACATACAATAGTGTCTGTCACTCAGCTTTGTAAAGTTAACATCCAGCCCGTCTTCTGGTCCTTCATGATCTCATGCTTAATTCTCCAGGGGGGAAAAAAGAGACAACAAAAATTTAAAAATGAATAAACATACAACCAAAAAATCTATAAATAGATCTTTTTTATATGGATCTCACCCAGCAGTGTCCTCAAAGCAAATCTTTGGATGATGTTTTGCAACAGATCTGCGGTCTAATCAATACAAAATTCATTGTTTAATAATTAGTAGAATGAAGAGACTTCAGCAATAGAAATGAAAAATTTTATGCAAAAAAATTTAGCTGTGTAACTTCTGACACAAATACGAAGAAAACTAAAAGGTGACATGACTTTATGCTGTTAATGGAGTATTTAAAAAAGTGATTTCCAATTAGTCTTGACTGTTAGACTAATCTCCTTAGAAAGAGTAAGTTTTAGTGACAGCTGATTTCATGTCCTCTACACATCCATTCATATGGCTGTTCAGGAGGTCATATTTGCATCACTATATTGTGATAGAGAGTGTTTATGACCTTTCATTTTTCAGAATCAATCAAAGACAGGGCATGAAAGAATTATAGCTATATAATGAAATGTAAATGTTATAAGTACTGACATTGTGAAAGGAATGATGTCGTTGACAAGCTGAGAGGAAGAGGGGAGGAGAGATATAGCAATACTGGTTTCAGTACTTTGTATAAAGAGAAGTCAAAATATGCTATCTAAATTTGATGGATCAAAATTACATTTTAACAGAGTATTCAGATTTATAAGAGTGGGATCCGGCCCCGTGGCCGAGTGGCTAAGTTCACGCCCTCCACTTCAGTGGCCCAGGGTTTCACTGTCTCGGATCCTGGGCACAGACATGTTGAGGCGGTGTCCCACATGCCACATCTAGAAGGACCTGCAACTAAAATATACAACTCTGTACTGGGGGGCGGTTTCAGAGAGAAGAAGAAGGGAAAAAAGAGATTGGCAACAGTTGTTAGCTCAGGTGCCAATCTTTAAAAAAAAAAATCAGATTTATAATAGCGATAAAAAGGAAAAAGATCAAAATTATATTTTAACAGAGTATTCAGATTTATAATAGTAATAAAAAGGAAAAACAAAACCAAAGATAAACCTAACGAAGATTAGAAGGAATGGGAAAGTGAGAAGAGAAGATTGTGTAAGTCAGCCATCCATCTCATTTTTTGTAGTAGAGAATAAAAAGGCAGTTCATGTGGCTAAATAGAAAATAATGTATAAACATATTGCTTACAATTATATAGGTGACCGCCAGAAGAAATCAGAACAGGAATCATCAAATATCATTATTTCCAAGAAATAGAGTTGAGAATTAGGGAAACTTTTTCAACACTGTTCTTTCTTTACATTTTTAAATGCTTACATCAATTTTGGAATTTACGAAAGCAAAGGGGAAAAAACAAGTACTGAGTTAATCACAGACCCCTAAGAAACTGAGATGAATAAATATTAAATTAATACCTTAATTGAATTTATGTACTCTATCCCTTAAGCGATAAAATAGAGTATATAGTGAATAGTCTTTCAAAAAAACTGTAACATTTGGCTCATCTTATTTACCTCTCTAATCAGTAACTATCGAAAGCTGCTAGATAGAGTTAACTTTGAAATTGCATGCTTCTCCAAGCCAGGGTTGCATTTATAAAAATACAGAACTGTGATGGACAGCAGTACACAGTAAAGTGCATGGGAGAGTGAAACGGCAACACCCAGGTGGCTGCAGTCAGCAGGGGTGTGGGATTCTGGAATTTTCGGCACCTTGGGAAATACTGTCCAAGTATTACTCAGCCTAGGTGTTGTTTTCCTTCCACCAAAAGTAGGTCAATCTTTATAACTCCCCTCCTGGCATTGGAGCACAAAGATGAAATCCTTCCTTTGTGGTCAAAGGCAGTTGTGACAGGCATAATTTTATCAAAACTGGAGGAGAGAAATAGCCCCCTTTAAGTTTCCATGTGAGACAAGATTGTGCAGCAGATAAAAAAAAGTGTGTATAAGCAGAGCTTTAAAAGATCAGATGATGAAGAACTTACACTTAGCACCTGAATTTCTTATAATTATAGGCAAATAAATTGAGAAAACTTGGTAAAAAATTAGCTGTAAAAAGGAGGTGATTTCTAATAAAGACTGATTTGGAACAAATAAATGTTTCAAAATCTAGAACCAGGAAACAAAATAGAATAATAAATGTCAGCTGCAAATAGAACCATGAAGTTTCCCTGGCTCACAGCCCTCAAGAAGGGAAGGATAATTCCCAGGTGAGGCTGAAAGAGTTAAACTAAAATTCACACTGTACTTAGATCTGTATATTAATTGTAGGCATGGATGGATGTGAATATATGTGTGCGTTTGAGTGTACGAATCTTCCTGTGTGTGTGTATTTGTGTCTTCTGATACTAAATTATATATTGTTCATTGCTTAGCATTAATGTAATCTTTCTCCAGTAACGCTTCTATAAACTTGATTCTGTAAAATTGGTGGAACACATACTATTAGAGATATAGAAATTTGGAAATATTTTAAATGATATTTTCAATCAGATTCTATATAAAAAAAGGTATGCAACATTCTTAAAGAGTGTTGTCTGTAACAGGCAGAATAATGCCTCCTAAAGAGTCTACATTCCAATCCCTGGAAGCTGAGAATGTGTTAATACACATGATAAATGGGGACCTTGCAAATGGAATTAAGGTTACAGAATTTAAAACATGCAGAATATTCTGGATTATCCAGGTGGCACTACGTAATCATATGGGCTTTTACAAGTGGGAGAGGAAAGCAGAAAAGGGGACCAGAGAGATATGACAGAAGAATAGGCAGGAGAGATTGAAGATGGAAGAAAGGGCCACGAACCAAGGAAGGTTCTAGAAGCAGAGAGCAGCCCTGAGCTGACAAGGAAACAAGGACCTCAGTCCTGGAAGGAAGGAGTCTCAACCAGGAACTGAATTCTGCCAAAAGCTCAAATAAGTAAGGAAACAGATTCTCCCTTACAGCCTCTAGAAAGTAACTCTACCTTCCCAACTCCTAAATTTTATCCCAGAGAAACCTGTGTTGGGTTTCTAATGTGCAGAACTATAAGATAATAAATTTGTACTGTTTCAAGATATTAAATGTGTGATAATTTATTATGTAATCAATAAAAACTAATCATTTCCAAACCGTTACTCTGCTATAATTGTGGCTGATTATATGCTTGCTATGAATTTATTATGTGCTCAGTGCTAATAAAGGACATCACTTAAGTCTAATCTTCACAAAATTCTATATTCTACATATTATTATTTCCATTTAACAGATGAGAAAACTGAGGTCCTAAAAGGAAAAGTAACTTTCCAAAACCTACACAGCTGATGAACTCTGTGATTGGTATTCAAAAACAGGGCTTGAAATCAGATTATGGTTTAAGCCACTAAGATGCATATTTATATATTTATGTACAAACACTCCCTCAACATATGCACACATATCTACTGTATCTCCATAAATGCATTTAAAAAATCTCTAAGTAACATAATGCTTTATAGAATGTAGATCGACTATTTTATTAGAGCGCTTCTCCATTTGAATAAAAATTATCTTGTAATATGTATTTAAATAAATGTAAATTACTTTGCTTAATTTCTTTGAATATATTTCCCTTAAAAAGTTACTAAATATTTTTGCTGAATTTAAGGCCAAATATTTACTATATAAATTTTAAAACTCCCTCAGACTAAAACTAATTTTAGCAATATAAACAATATATGTAACATAAAATAAGACCCAAAATTAAGTGAAGTTTGACAAGCAGGCATAAGTTATAAATAAAATAATTCTGAGTCACAAAATCATAGAATAACAGAGAGAATTAGACAACTTGCATATACATATATTTGATGCTTAGGTTGCATTTTAAAGAAAATGTTGCATTAACACCCATTATCTAAATTTTCCTGAAGTTCATCTTAGTGTTACCATAGCACCATTTGTGTCATTGCCCTCTTCCTCCCAAAGGGCACTGGATAGTTCAACTCAAGCTAGGAGGGCAGTCAAAGTGTGGACTGAGGTCTTGAGAGACAACAGTGGAAACAAACGGCGCCTCCTTGAGATAAGGTGAGACTCCAGAGTGCGGGAGTGAACTCAGCCCTTCTGTAGGCACAGAGGTGACATTCAAAGGGAAGATAGAAGTTAGGGACATGCAAACAAGAATTCTTTTTTTTAAAGGAGACAAGATAAAATAAATGCTAGTTAGCTGGATGAGAAAGTGTGAACAAGAGATTCTAATTTAGGCAGAATGGCTAGGAAATGCACTAGAATGATGAAGAAATAATCATGCCAATATCAAGGTGGTGAGTCTCATATGCAGTGAAAAAGACAGTGTAATAATCCTAAGACAAAAATGAAAAATGTGGCTCAAAATGAGGAAATGAGCTGAGTGGGGAGAGTAATAAGAAATGATGTAGGCAAGGACCAGAGTATATAGGGACTTGTATACATCATAAATAGTTTGGATTTTATTTTGACTTTAATGGATAGTTGTTGGAAATTTTTTTTCAACTTTTCAGCTTCTTTTATTTACATGATCTGGCTATATTTTAAAATATCTCTGATGTATTTTCAGGAGACAGTGTGGGTACAATATGGAGAGTAGATTATAAGGAGCCCAGAGGAGAAGCAGTAGGTCTTCCTGCTATTGCGGGTGTCATGAGAGATGACGCCGATTGGATTAGGAGTTGAAGACAGGGCCTGTTAATAACAGAGTGGATGTGAGGAAAGAAGAGGGATTAAGAATGATATTGTTTTGGTCTTCACCAATAAGCTAGATAGTGCCATTTGTTTATTTGAAAATGACTGGGTAAGGGAACAGACACAGTAGATGTGAATAGTTGCCACTTATCCAGAGTAGTAAAAAGAATTCCAAGATGGTCCCCAAGATTCCCATTCCCCGTGTGTGCACTCTATATAATTCCTTCCCCTGGTGGTTATTTGTTAGAGCATTAAAATAAAACTGATACAACTGTTGGTACAAAACTAATACAACTGGAAGTGGGGTGCTGCTGATACAAACACCTAAAATTTGGGAGCAGCTTTGGAAAAAGGCAGTGAGTGGGGGCTGGAATAATTCTGAAGAGCATAAGAGAGAAAGCCTCGATTGCTTTGAGTAGACTGTTAGTGGAAATGGAGGCTTTAACGATGCTGCCCGAGAGGGCTCAAAATGAAGTCAAGAACATGTTATTGGTATTTGGAACAAGGGGGATCCTCATTACATAGTGGCAGAAAATTCAGCAAAACTCTACTCACGTGGAAAGCAAATTTTGAAATGATGAACTTAGGTAAATAAAGAGATTTCTACTAGGGATGTAATGTACAACATGTCATGTACAACATTATGACTATGGCTAACATGGCTGTGCGGTATATTTGAAAGTTGTTAAGAGAGTAAATTCTAAGAGTTCTCATCACAAGAAAAAATATTTTTTTGTATCTGTATGAGATGATGGATGTTAAACTTACTATTGTAATTATTTCACAATATCTGTAAGTCAAATCATTATGCTGTACCCCTTAAACACAGAGTACTGCTGTCAATTATACCTCAATAAAACTGGAAAAGTGGGGCTGGCCTGGGTGCAAAGTGGTTAAGTTTGCGATTTCCACGTCAGAAGCCTGGAGTTCATGGATTTGGATTCCAGGTGTGGACCTATGAAACACTCATTAAGCCATGCTGTACAGCATCCCACATGCGAAATAGAGGAAGATTGCATAGATGTTAGCTCAGGGCCAATCTTCCTCACCAAAAAAAGGAAAAAAGAAAAAAAAAGCTGGAAAAGAAGGGTGAATTCCCAACAAGATCAGAAAATGAATCTAAGTGCTAAAGTAAGTAAATGAATGATAATTTTCAGAAAAGAAATAGATTTCTAACCAAAGTCTTAAAGATGCTACCTGGTTTCTTCTTGCTACTTATAGTAAAATGCATGAGAAGAGAGAGAAATTGAGAGAACTGTTAAAAAAAGAGGAAACAGGAATGGATGATTTTGAAAACTTTCAACCCCTCTGGATGGGAGAAGATTCTAAAATTCAGAAAAGGCTGCATAGAGAAAAGTTGATGTGTCATTATATAACTTTTTTGCTAAAATCTCAGAGAGATCAAAACTGAAAGTATTCAGTAACACAAAGGACCATTTCAAGAGATTATGAGTCTGCTTCATGATCCTCTCCACCAAACTAGAGGGCCTCCAGGAAGCTTAAGGGTGTTGTCCCTCCGACCTCACACTAAAAGCCAAAGATAGAGAAGGAATTATCTCAAAAATCTTATAAGTATGCCTTTGATTAATGGAGTGAAACCTAGTGAAATTCACACAAGATCCAGAAAGTTCTTGAGATAATTGTTTCAGCAGAAACAATGCCAGCTTAGACTGAAAGAGACAGAGTAAAGACGAAGTTTATACACACATGCACACACACACACACACACACACATATCTATCACATCTTTATCCATTCACCGGCACTTAGATTATTTTCGTATCTTGGCTGTTGTGAATAACGTGGCAATAAATGTGGGAGTGCAGGTATCTCTTCAACATCCTGTTTTCATTTCCTTTGGATATACACTCAGAAGTAGAGCTGCTGGATCATATGGTAGTTTTATTTTTAATTTTCTGAGGGCCTTCCATAGCATTTTCCATAATGGCTGTAACCAATTTACATTCCCACCAACAATGCATAAGAATTTTCTTTTCTCCACATCCTCACCAAGTTTTTATCCCACTTCTTTATGATAGCCATTCTAATAGGTGTCAGGTGATATCTCACTGTGGTTTTGATTGCCATTTCCCTCTTGATTAGTGACATTGAACATCTTTTCGTGTACCTCTTGGCAATTTGTGCGTCTTTGGAAAAATGCCTATTTAGTTCTGCCCATTTTTTAATCGGATTGAGTTTTGTTGTTGTTTTTATTGAGTTATATTGTTTAAGGATACAAGCTTGCAACTAGTTGATAAGTAAGTTCTGGAGATCTACGCGCAGCACAGCAATTGTAATCAACAATACTGTATTACAAACTTCAAAGTGGCTAAGAGACTACATCTTAACTGTTCTCCTCACAAAAAAGGAATGATAATTATGCGATGTAATACGAGTGGTAGCTACTACTATGGTGGTAATCATACTGCAATATACAAATGTATCAAGTCAACATGTTATATACTTTAAACTTACACAGTATTACATGTCGATTATATCTCAATTTTTAAAAAGTATGTTGTCAGTCCCCCAAAATTCTAATGACAGGAACAAAGCTTAAAAAACTATTCAGCTACAAACACGAGCTGCCTTCCACAAAAAAGGAAGAAAAGCTGGCGTCAAGAGCCCAGAGGGCTAGGTCAAAAGCTTTGAATAATTACTCCCCGGCCTTGGAACCAAATCACGAAACTGCTGAAGTTTGCCTGGCAGGATTTCACATGAGTTAAACCAACACTCCTTCTTACTTTCATTTCCCCCCTTTTTGGAACCAGAATGTGTATAGCTGTTAATCTATTTCTGTCCCACTATTATTCCTTGGGAGTGTTGAGGCCATATAACTTGTCTCTAGTTTTACACATCCACAGATGGAGAGAATTGCGCCCAGCAGCCATACTTAATGAATCACACACAGCAGTCTCAGCCACACCTGATTTAGATGATGCAAATTTAGACTTTGGGCTGATGCTATAACAAGATGGGCCTCTTGGGAGTGTTGGGGGCAATGGATGTAATTTGCTTGTGGGAGAGACGTGAATCACTAGGCGCTGGGGAGTGGACGCTGGTGCATAGAATCCTGAGATGACCGCCACGGTTTCTACCTCCTCAAGCACATGTTCTGCATGTCGTCCCCTTCAGTGTGGGCAACACCAACGGAAATGATGGAATATCACTCCCGTGATTAATCTATAGAATACGGAAAAGGGTTTTTTTGTTAGTTGTAATCAAGATCTCTACATAGTTGACTCTGAGTTCATCAATTACCCTAGCTATGCCTGATCTAATCAGATGAGCTCTTTAAAAGAAAGTGAAGCATCAAGACGCTCTCTTGCTAGCCTGGAAACAAGCAAGCAATTATATTGTAAACCACCTATGTGAGAGGCCACAGGTCTAGGACCTGATGGTGGCCTCTAGAAGTGAAGAGCAACTCCCAGCTGACAGCCAGCAAGAAGACAGGACTGTCATTTCTATACCTGCATGGAAAACAAACAAAGACAGAAAAAGATTGGAATAGGACCCTGAGCTACAGTCCAGAATTTAGCCTTAGCTGGCACTAAAGCTGGTGCTTTGATTTTAATCTTGTAAGACCCTGAGCAGAGAACCCAGCTATGCAGTGCCTTGACTTCTGACCTATAGAGACTGTGAGATAACGAATTTGTGTTGTTTTAAGTGCCAAGTTTGTGGTCATTTCTTACACAACCATTGAAAACTAATATGCCATCAATCGATGTTTTAAATGGGAATTGCAGTTTTCCTACATTTCCATATCATGGGCCGTTGACCCATGCTAGGCCATCATTCAACCTGATCCCAAGGCATAGTGATGGCTGGAGGCCATATACTTCAATCAAGCTGAATATCTGGCATCTTTTACTTGGGTTTCTCTTTTCTTGTGAGGAAGATTGGCTCTGAACTAACATCTGTTGCCAATCCTCTTGTTTTCGCTTGAGGAAGATTGTTGCTGAACTAACATCTGTGCCAATCTTCCTCCACTTTATGTGTGATGCCAGCACAGCATGGCTTGACAAGCGGTACTCAGTCCGTGCCCAGGATCTGAACCTGCAAACCCCAGTCCACCACTGAAGTAGAGCATGTGAACTCAACCACTACACCAAGGAGCCAGCCCCAGCTTGAGTTTCTTGCGTTGAAATAGATGTCTTGTTTCTCTCTGGAAAAGAGACCTTGGAACTCCCTGTGGCCATGTCTCCTGCTGGATAAACAAAACTATCACACAGAGAGAGTAAATGGAGCCAATAGCCAGAGAGAAGTATAAATAAACGACACAGAGAATATGATGAATGATGGTGTCTGTGTTACTGTTATAACCCTTGTCAGCCTGTGAGCTTCCCTGGGTCATAAGTTGCCAGACATAATTATCTTCTGCTTTAACTTTATAAGCTACTCTGATATACGCCCATTAAATTCATTTTCTATTAATGTTTTTGATCAAATTGGGTCTCTGTTACTTGAAACCAAAAGTGTCCAGGCTAACATAATTTAAACTGGCGATTATAATTTTGCCTATTGATGACCATAACTAAAACCTACACAGCTAGCAGTCCAAATTTTTACCACTCTTTCAAATCCCTTTTATTCATTTTGGTGGATATCCCCTATCATCTTCTTCAATGAGAATTAAATTTACCACTCTCTTTTTTATCCCTGGGCTTTTCTTTTCTCCCTTGAAAAGTTCCCTGTAACATTAAACTACTTTTTACTTGTCCCTTTTCTTTTTTTCTTCTTGTAGGGAAGATGTCTCTGTCCTCCATTTTCTGACTAATAACATCTCCGTTATCCATTAAACTAAGTGACTGCTCTTGCCTCTGGGGCCTTTAGCCTTGTTCATTCCATCCATAACATCAGCTCTCAAGCTTTCTCATCCTACTAGTATTTCTTTTCTGTCCCCAAACATCCTCAGATCTTCCCTATGCCTCGCATCAATTCTTTTAAGCTGTGCTTGTCTCTCTTCTCTCTATTACGAAGTCACTTGTACCAAACTGTAGTCAGTCTCTGCCTTTTCCTCAATACATAGTCCTCTCTGTATCTCTTAGAGTCAAGACTGACAACAGAATCCATCCAGTTGAGAATTTGATACCAAAATTTGTACCTAGGTATAAAGGGGTTAGTTACTAAAAAGGTCAAGGGCAAACTCCAATGTAGCTTGGAGGGAGCATCTGTAGAAAGTACCCATCACCCCTGGGGCTGGGAGAACCAGGGAAAGAGGTTGGAATTACTAAAACTTAAAAACTTAGAAGAGGATGCCTACAGAGATGAGAGTGAAAGACCCCTGAGGATGGAGTAGCTGCTCAGCTAGTGCTGCTGGACCTGAGCTTGGAGAAGGGCCCTGTGGGAGGGGGCTCTCCTTGTTTGTTTCTGAGAGGCAGTTACCACGAAGCTGGTGTGGCACGTTTTGGGAAAACTGGTAAGTGGATTCAGCTGCTGCTACAAAATGAGCACCTGTTGCAGGTGGGAACAGGCTCTGCTGGGCTGATGCTCGCATGAATTGCACGTGGAGGAGAAGACCCCAGTAAAAAGACAGGAAGGAGCAAATCCCTTCTTCCTCTTCCAGCCAAGCAGCCTCCTTCCAGCACCGCTTGTTAGCAAATCCTAACGTGTGGTCTTCAGGAGCCTGGCTCCAGGCTCACAAAGCCAATATAAAAGGCTGAGTTTGGTGCTGAAAGACAATAGCTTAAACTTACTGCATTTGGCTTTGGTAAGTACACTTCCATAATAATACCTTTTTAATTACAACTGCAGTATTTTTAGAGATCACTTACAAGCTCATACTGCCTACATCCAATGACATTTTATCTGAATTTTGTCTTGTGTGATCGCTGATCTTCTTGAAAGAGCGCAGAATTGTCCTCTCTGATATTTGACTCATGGTTTACCTAATGTATTTCCAGGTATTAGCTTTCTAGGTTCTTAATTGATTTACCATTTTCTCTACTGTTTTAATATATATTTATCCTTTCAACAAATATTAACATTAACAAATATTCATTCAAAGCTCATCATGGCCAGCCACTGTACTATTTTCCAGGTAAAAAAAATCAAGATTAGTATAGTTCTACCCGTGTGGATTTTACTTGAAAAAACAATTACACTAATAACTATTCAACTGCAATTTGCAATAAAGACTAAAAAGCTAAAGCCAAGTGTAAATGAGAGGTCATGCACACACATATTTGTATATATACATATCTCTCTTTATGTGTGCATGCATGTATATATATGTGTGTATATGAATACACACACATATATATATGCATGTCTCTGTCCATATATGTATATACCCATACACACATATAAATGTATATTTACATACAGATGTTCGTTATATATATCCCAGGACAATGTGTGTGTGTATGTGTTATAATAAAATTAGCTGATTTATATTTGAGGATCAGGCAGGGCTTTCCTGTAGCAATTTTATTTTATTTCATTATTATTATTTTTTTAAAGATTGGCACCTGAGCTAACAACTGTTGACAATCTTCTTTTTTTTTTTCCTTCTTTTTCTCCTCAAATCCCCCCAGTACATAGTTGTATATCCTAGTTGTGGGTCCTTCTGGCTGTGGCATGTGGGACACTGCCTCAGCGTGGCCTGACGAGAGGTATCATGTCCGCATCCAGGATTCGAACCAGCGACACCCTGGGCCACCAAAGCAGAGCATGTGAACTAAAACACTTGGCCACAGAGCCGCCCCAGCAATTCTATTTTTAACTTGAGGCAGAATTACCTCTATCAAATTCTGTAGGGGATGGAGAAGAGAGTCCAAGAAGTGGGTAAAACCATGAGAAGGGGGATGTCTAGTATCTTGAGTACTTAGATTGTGATTTTCCGTTCCTGTCAGTTGCCTGCATCCACTGTGATCCTTCAGGAGTTCGGTTCTAGGTTTTCTTTTCTTTTCAGTTTTGTGTCTGCCTTTGATGTTGTTCATGCTTTTCTTTGTTGGAGGATCCTTAATTATCTGTTATAACAATACAAGAGGGCAGGAAAAGACCTGTGCCCCGTCAGCTAATCAAAGCTACAAAATTCATTTTGATAACCTACATATATATCCCTGATCAGATGTCTATTCTAGCATTTTCAGGTTTGCATTTTCTCCTAATTTTGAAATACACTTATAGGTGATTTTTCACATAAGAGAAAATAAAAAAATATAATGCAGTTCTCAGTGTGTAGTAAAGAATTTAACCCTGCCCAAAGAGAGGTCTGCCCTTTGCCCTTGGCTCCTGGGAATTAACTTCTCTACTCTTGGCATGTCCTGCCCTATAAAAGTGTCTTTGTTTGTCCAGAGTCCTTGGGCCACGGCAGCTAATCGAACAGTGTGATTTATGGTAGGAAACTTTGTGGGACAAGTTATAAGCTCAGTACCTCCAGAGGGGCTGGGGACTGAGGTCAGTCACGTGGGCATCCACCATGTCTACCTGACAGAGCTCGGTGAGACTCTGGACGTTGAGGCCGGAGAGAGCTTCACTGGTTGGCAGTGCTCTGTGCATAGCATCATGCATCGCTGCTAGGAGGCGTTCATGCTGTCTGTGACTACAGAAAAAGCAAAACTGGACGTTCTGCGTTTGGAATCTTCCTAGACACGGCTCCATGCATCTGTTCCCTTGACTGATTTTGACCTGTGTATTTTCACTGTAGTAAACCGTAACCATGAATATAACAGCTTTCAGTGAGTTCTGTGAGTTCTTCTAGAAAATTACCAAAATTCAGGATGGTATTGGGGACCCTCGAACTTGCTGTTGATGACAGAAGTGAGGGTGGTCTTGGGGACCATTCCCTAATTCATGCTCAGTTTATGGAAAAATATTTCCAATAATTTTAAACACAGGAAAAAATAACAATTTAATGTGACAATATTTTAGGTTGGCAATATTTTAGTATGTATTTCTAATGATGAAGAAATTAAGGAGGACAGTATTGTTTATGTCTCTATTGAGGTCATTTCAAATATTTGTGAATTATTGAAATCTAACCCTAAAGGAAACGTTATTGCCATTTTTAGCCACTCCAGGAATTTTCCAAACTTCAGAATTCTTATGTTGGTAATATGAAGTATAAAATCAGAGATGGAATAATGAAAATATTAGGCACTGCACAGAATCAAGGTATGTGAATTTGAGACCTAACTCTTCTGCAAATGAACTCATAAGGCCTACAGTATATCACTTAAACTTTTTTCACTCTTCTATTATAATTTTTGTGAGGTGAGTGAGTGCACAACAACATAAGGCACAAGAAAACTATTTTCTTCAGGGACATTTTTATTCTGACACCTTCACTTCTATGAATTTATCTTTTTAAACCAAGTCAAATTATGTAGAAAAACATTAAGTAGAAATGATTGATTATCATAAAAGTCTAAAAAGACAGTGAAAGTTGCCTATATAATACATAAAATAACTCAAAAGCACCTAAGAATGGCTTATTTGTTGTTTAGGTAGCACTATCCACTTATATTAAGAATGTATTTTTCGAGCCAGGAAATCATTTGCTTTACCTTCAAGCAATTCTACAAAATTTCACTCAGATTATACATCCCGTTTATAGGTAATAAGCCACCACTATGCTCTTCCCCTAAGAGTTTTGGCCATTGCTCATGGGGATATTTGTAATATGTTTTTCTAGTAATAGAACAGACCTTGATCCCATTCCAACAGATTACAGACTGCTCCACACTGAGACTTTAGAAGTCAAAGGACCCCTCTTCATCAGTATCATCAGACTAGGGAGAAATTGAGTAATCTAATTTACAATGACTACTGAACTTCAGTGCTATGAACAGGAATTCTTCTTAAGCAAAATTACTTGTTCAGCTCATTAGCAAAGCCAGTATCCTGAGGCTAATTATAGTGTTCTGTAGTGGGAGCCAATAGTGCCCTTGTCAAAACTCTGAACTAGCATGAGGAAGGCCAATTCTAACTACTGATTTCGCTGTTAATTTATTACATGCATTATAATGACTAAGCACTTTCACCTAAGTTACAATGACTAAATCTGCTCTATATGCTCCAGTCCACAGAGGTGTCCTCTATTCTGCATTCCGATTCTAGTAATCTGTCCAGTTCTGTAGTCTTTTCCCAGAAGAGGTTTCCTATATAGCTTTCTACAGTTCATTCTCTAGAAATTGAAGTTCATCCCCAAATATTACCTTGTAGTTATCTGTAGGAAGACAAACTAAATGACAAATGACAGCTTTTCTGCATTTATAATTATATGTCTTTATTTTCTACTTGCCTGATGGAACACCATTGACTTCTGTCAGATTCCTTGATGCTGAACATTTTCATGTTGAGTCCTCTGTCATATTGTACTTTGCTCCCCAAACATAATGTCCTTACTTCCTGAAATCTAGATTGTTTCTCTAGCATTTCTTCCTGCTTTTTTAGGCAGAATGTCTCAATACTGGTCTTAGGGCACCATTAGCACAATCCTACCCTCATAGATAGATTAATTATCACATATAATTGATACATCCTGAATTATGTCTATACTTCATTAAAGATGCAACTCGGTCTATAAATCATAACAAAATAACAAATTTAATGAAATACTCTTTCAGTACTCACTAAAGTCTGTGAATATATCATATCATAATAAATCTTTAGGAATTTTCTTTGCTTTGATTTCATTCTCAACAGTGCTGATCAGTGTGTAATCTCAATTCTCCTAGAAATAACTGAAAATTCAATTTCAGACATGGAAGTTAGCTAGATCAAACCCCACAGAGATTACAATACTTATGCTGAAGACCAGGAAAAAAATCAATAAGAAAAGATGTAATGCTCATATATAGAGATACGAATCTCTAGGAACATCAAAGGAAAGTTAGATGATGAATTAGTTTGACTAAAGTAACAGGAAAAAGTTTGAGTAGAAAGATGCCAATGAAAATGATAAGTAGCTATCATGCTCACTGGCAAATATGTTTCAGGAACACTGCTGCTGAATAAAGTGAAAACAGATAAATTGTTCTTCATCAGATGCAGACTCTCCCTCATTTGCAGTGAAAAAGCCCCTGACTATATGTTTGAAAGCCAATTGTTGAAAGTGTCAAGTAAGATTACATAATAAATGGGTCCTCTTCCAATGAAGCCAATAAATAATTCTAAGAATTACTGCAGTATTTGCCTCTTCTGTGCTAAGCAAATCCAGTAGATGAGGGGTAAAATTTGTGAGAACTCTGATATGGAAGCAGAGCCTTTCCTCTATCTTTAAATCCTCATTGGCCATAATACTTCAAATATCTAGAGTAATATGTGGAATGGTAAATTTCTTCTCCCACTGGATGATATATGTGGCTTGTGCCTTCCTGAACCTGTATGACCAGAACTTCAAGGAAAGGCTCCCTGCGTTCTTGTTTACTCATAATTCCTGAGAGAATGGGAAGAGAAGATAAGGACCTCCAAGAACCAGCCACCTCTGGATACCCAGTGAGAGGAGATTCATCGGGTGCATAGCTCTGTGAGCA
This sequence comes from Equus quagga, assembly GCF_021613505.1. NCBI lineage: Eukaryota > Metazoa > Chordata > Mammalia > Perissodactyla > Equidae > Equus > Equus quagga. The sequence goes on along the minus strand of NC_060272.1, from coordinate 21,589,612 downwards.
CATTGAGGTGAAAGGCAAAGTAAAATTTAAGGCCAGTTTGACATGGGCTGGTGAATAGTCTGCATGTCAAGACCCCTCTTCCTTAAACTCCATCACATAAACATTCTTCATATCTCCGTAGAAGCCATTTACTTTACCTTAACTGACTAGACGAGAGAATAACCAGTAAAGAGCTCCAAAATGCATTTTGACAACTGAGGCATGAAAGACTAAATTGGACATAAAAATAACGGTTCAGTAGTTAATGCAAAGTTATATGAGACTGTGACGTACAGACTGCATCAAAGTTAAATAGAAAATATATTAAACTGAAGCATCAGGAAAAGAAAGGCAGAGGGTGAACAATATGCATTTTAGAAAAAAAGAATCTGATTATTACATAGGCAGAAAATAAATGACAAACTGAAGAAAGCTAGGAAGAGGGGTTTATGAACATAAACGGAGCCATACATTTACATAGATTTGTCATATAAGTATTAAATTGTTGAACAAAGTAAGTAAGATTTTCAATATTCTTTGAGAATGCAATTTTCTTTAAAGGATAGGGAAGAATTAAGTGGAATTTAATGTGTTTTCTTGATGCCTAATGCCTAAATAAATTAATGTTATCATCTCCATGGAGACCATGATCAGAATGGGATGGTCCCAAGTTCGGAGCTGCTACTATACACTGTAATCATTAAAACTAAGGAAACAACAAATCTTGTTGGTTTGATTCTATATTTGCATTAACCACATAGTGACATCAAACCTAACTAAAAGATACACTTTGAAACACAGCTAGGGGTCATTAAATAAATGAAAACAAGATAAAGCAGCAAAAATCAAAACGCAAAAGCAAAGAAAAAGGGATAAAAAGGGAAAAAAGGAAAAACTCTGAATAGGGTCAATCACGACCAAATGTCCCTGCATTAATGTCATACGTGTTTAAGTATATGAAAGGCTCTTATACACGTCTGGGGCTAGTCTCTCTTCCAAACACTTATTTGTTAACCTACCGCAGGTGAGCCGCCACAAACTAAGAGGGAATCAAGGCTATTGACTGAGGTTATTTAGACAGAAATGCCAAAGGTGTGAGAAAACAATGGAAAATCAGAAAGTAGACCAAGAGTTATGACATTGAAGAATGAATGTTCGTTCTTATAAGTATATCAGCAATTACATTTTGTTTCAATATTCTCTTATTTATTAGACATATATATTGTGCATGTCTAACTGTTAATATGTTTAGCTACATCTCTGTATCTATACTAACTTTTTGAACTTTGCATTCAAATGATTAAATGAGCATACCCCAGCACCCAGATTTTGGTTTCTAATACTATTTTCCTGTAAAAGAAATCCAGACTCCATGGAAAAAGTGGCTGATTTTAGAGCTGGGAGCGGGAAGATACAAGATGATCCTGAAGCATCTTGCAGTGCCAGAAAGTAAGGAAGTGCTCAAAAAGCAAAAGGATGGGACGTGTAAAAGTGTCATGGGAGCCAACCTGAAACCACGCCCAGTGACACAAAGTGGAACAATTTGAAAAACAAAATAATATAGTATTGAATTATAATCCAATGCATAAAATAAATATTCATGAATCTATACGGATATAAATAAATAAATTCTTAAATAAATAAACAAATGGAAGAGGCAAAATAAAAAAATTTCCAATGCAGAAGAATTATACTGTATGAAAGTGGGGTATAATTCTTGAGAGCTTACGTGTGGGCTGCACATAGTGACTTCTTTCCAGGGAGTACAGAATGTAAAAGGGGCAAGGAACTCTATAGTGGAGAAATCTGACAGACACTGCCTCATCGAGGTGGTCGACGTTAACATCAACAGTTGTAAAGCATGTTAATAGCGTATACCCCCCGTACTCATGATGTCAGGAGAATGGCACTTCATCTTTGTGGTCTTCCTCCCCTAAACTCATAACCATAGTTTCACTGTGAGAAAAGCATCAGACCAATCCCAACTGAAGATTATTCTACAAATACATGACCAGTATTCCTGAAAACTGAAAGGTCGCCAAAAACAAGGAAAATTAGGAAAACTGTCACAACAAAGAGGAACCAACATAAGAAGATGTGATTACTAAATGTAGTACGGTAACCTAGATGGGGGTCTGGATCACATCAACACATCGAGGGAAAAAACTGAGGAAGTAGGAATAAAGTATTGACTGTAGGTAAGAATAGTGTATCAACATCAGTTCATTAATTGTGACAAATGTACCACAGTAATAATAGTAAGAGAAACAAGGTGTGGCAGATACAAGAATTCTCTATAAAATTATTGCAATATTTTTGTAAATCTAAAACTATTCTAAAATAAAGTTTATTAAATGTTTAAGTAATACATGAAATAAAATATAAGATGAAATGGTTAAAATCAATTAAATACATTTATTTTATATTCCATTAGACAAAGTGCAAAGGCCATATTCTGTCAAATGTCTGCAGTCCTTATGATGATATAATGCATGCAATGTGAGATAGAGAGATGCTGTGAAGAAAGTAGTATTAAGGAATTAGAAGGACACCTGCACTAGATAAGGCTTTTGGTTTACAAGCAACAGAGCATCAACTCAGGATGCCTTAAGCAAGTGTTGAATGAGTTGGCTAGCACAGCCAAACCACAGCCGGAGCAGGGGTGAAGTTGGCCCTGGGAATTACTACAATCAATGATTCTAGTACCAACTGCACTCAATCTCTCATCTCTCTTGTTTTCAAGAAAGATATTGATCTTATTATTTTAACCATTTTCTTTGACTGTTGGCGTCTCCTTGCAGAATTACAGAGCCCCAGCAAAAGAATAAAGCGGACTCTTTCCTGCCAGGCTTAGTTGAAAGATCTTGGGCAAGGTCACTGGTTGGCAAGTCTTGGGTCCTATGTCTAGCAGAGCCATTCACTGTGTCCAGAGTGGTGGACATGTTTCTGTACATCAGCCTGTCACTGCAGCCAGGGAAGCAGAGTCATGAAAGAAAAGGCAGCTGTTATTCAGAGAACACAGCCACAGCAGAGGGACACTTTCCGAAAGGAAGGCAGTGGTGGCGCAGAAAACTGTCTACAGTTGAGGCCAGATTTTTGAACCAGAGTCAGCATAAGTAATGTTTGTACTACGAAATTTGTGTAATTTATTATATTTATTATTTTCCCCATGAGGAAGTCCAGAGTGAAATTTGATAATTATACTTGTTTTTCTAATTTTTTTATATTTATGTTTTCTATTTAAAATATTTTATTTGGTTTGTAATTGCTTATTAGCCAGAGTTTTTTTTATCTATTTTCAGATCTGTCTCATATTTTCTCGTTTTACTTGATTTTGTATTTGTTTTTTTTCTTTTTTTTTTTAATGAGCCAAATCAACTGCCTTTTAGGATTAGGAAATCTATCAGTTTGGATTCTCCAAGAAGCAGATGCCAAGACAGGATTAGAAGTGCAAGCGACTTGTTGGAGGAAATAGCTGTGAAGGAGCGAGCAGAGAAAGCAGGCATTGGCAGAGACAGCATGCAGATGCAGTACAGGACTGGCCTGTGATAGGACAGGGCAAGGCGAGAGGATTGTGCAGTCACAGAGTCTCAGCAGAGTGTTAAGAAAGTTTCTGCCAGGACAGTGGGGAGTCTGCAGCCAACATCACCCATTAGAGCAGTTTGGTGGACTACAGGGATGGGCCAGCAACTAGCACTGGAACACGCTCAGGCATTGGCTCGGAGTAATCTGGGAAAGTGGGACCTTAGCAGAAATGGGATGCTGGATCCCCAAGGATGACAGCTGGTGCTGTCAATCCATCACACCTATCCTGCATGGGATATAAGAGGCTCATTTTTATGGCTACCCCCCAGAAGGAAAAAAATTATAAACAAATAAAATATAGTTTCTCCCCAATTCAACAATAATGTAATTAAAAGTCATCAAGTAAAGGGCACAGATAAATCCAAATCTGTGGGCTCTGGGGATAGGCTGGGAATCTAGTATAGGGATAAGCACAGGCTGGGGAAGAAGTGTTCACACTGGCAGAGCTGACATCTCAGTGGAGCTGGGCACCAGCCTTGCCAATATGTGGCAAATGATCCAGGGGTGTGTGCCAGCTGTTTAGAGGGGTTCCTGGCACCTGTAGACTTGAAAGGAAGCTGAGGTCCAGAGTGTCTTTCTTGCTCTGGTTTGGAGGAGACCCTGTTCCCGTTCTTAGTAACTAGAAAGCCAGTCAGAAAGAGTTCCTGGATGGCTCACCAGGCACCCTCTTTTCTCTTCTCAGGTGTGATTCCTTCAAACTTTTAAACAACAGCCTTAAGACAAATGAAAGGAAGTATATTACTCCCACAATAGCAAACGTCCATCCAGAGCTTGACAGAAAGCAAGCCTCAAAGAGTTTCTGAGCACACTCTGAGAACAGATCATAGATGATTTAATATAAGTGCAGTAGAGCTCGTGTTCACAGCGGATAATGCCCTGTGCCCTCCCAGAGAACAGACTGTCCATTTTCAACATCCCATTATCAAGAAGCTGGTTATGTGATTTTTTAAATGTGAACTTCTTAATAACCTGATTCCATTAGGCAGAGTTCTCCAGAGAAACAGAACCAATAGGCTATACATAGATATGTAGAAAGGAGATTTATTATAGAAATTGGCTTAAGTCATTAAGGATCCCGAGAAATCCCACAATCTTCCCTCTGCAAGCTGGGAACTAGGAAACGTGATGATGTAATTCAGGCCAAGTCCAAAAGCCTGAGAACCAGGGGTCCGTGGGGTAAGTCATGGAGCTCTAGGGCCATAGAACCAGGAGCTCCTACATCCAAGGCAAGAGAAGATAAATGCCCCAGCTCAAGAAGAGAGAAACTTCATCCTTCCTCTGCTTTTTTGTTCCATTTGGCCCCCTGCAGATTGGATGATACCCACCCACACTGGTGAGGGAGGATCTCTTTATTCAGTCTACTGATTCAAATGCTGATCTCTTCCAGAAACATCCTCACAAAAACACTCCCAAATAATGTTTTATCAGTTACCTGGGCATCCCTTTGCCCACTCAAGTTGACACACAAAATTAATCCACACTCTGATTACGATATGCCTATGGGTTTCAGGAATGGAAGAGGCAGTAATGACTGCTTAGATGAATCATCTCATGAAGGACCGAGTACGGATTATTGGATCTTGGGTTCTACACAACATGCCTTGCAGGTATGTTGTTATCATCACAATAAAAAATAACATTCTGATGTTTCATTCCAATTCTTGAAACCATTTTTTTATGGCCCTGTTCTTTTCAAAGAGGAAAGCAAATGCAGGAGATCAGTGGTGGTGGTTGGAGGGCGTTATTTCCTTCTGTACCTGAAGACAAGATGATAGCAACAGAGCCATCTCAGAATGAGCAAAAAATATACGGTACAGACAGCAGGTGGTATCACATGTGTCAAATTAACTTTGTCCGAATAAATCTTTTCTCTACAATCCCCAGCTGTGTAGAAAAGTAGAAACTGATGACAGTCTCCCCATGATGACATTTAAAAGGAAGATGCTATTGTTGGTGACTTGAGATAAAGCAGTGAGTTTATAAAGCATTAGGGAACTTTCTCTTTTTTTCCTCTCCTTTATTTCTCTCACAGCATCTGTTGTGATTTCTTTCCTCTTTATTATTAAAATTCAGTGCTGGTAGTTATAGTATAATCAGGATCAATGATGGATAATTTCCTCCCTTTTCTGCCTTCCTTGTTATTCTTTCTTAGAATGGAAAAGGAGCAGAGATAGTTTTAGAAAATAAAGTGTTAAGAATTGCTGAATTGGGAGGGTTATTAAAGTTTATATACACACCCCCCCTGTGTAATATTCTCAGAGGGGTTTTGCAGATTGCCCAAAGTGACAGCTATTGGGAGCCAGGGTTAGATCTAATATCTCCATATTTTCTGCCCAGTGGCAAATACAGGTGTCTTCACTTTTCCTATGTCCTCATTAATCTTCTCCAGTAACTCCATCTTCCTCTGAATACTTGTCCCTCTTGCAGAAGCGTCACTGACTTCCCCAGACAGACACTGGGGAAAATTTCTCCACTAAGGGTTTCCTAGTTTCTGACAACTTACCTTTGGTCCCCACTCACATCGAAATGAAATTATCTCAATGATTTGGCATTCGTAATTTACACGAAAACAGTTGTCTTGAGTGTCTAAATGCAAAGAACATGATAGGAAGTGAAGGCGTATGTTTGGGCCTGAGGGAGAAATATTGACAAATGTGTGTATATGGTGGGTGTAAAGTGGCTTAAATGGTGAGGCTTTTCCAAGATCCCTCTCCAGTCATATGAAATAGGTGGTTGCCCATTTGACCCAAGTCTAAAGCAATGCACAATTAGGGAGTGAAAACCATCTGAAATAGGAATGAGGTTTCCAAAAGTTGGAAAAATCAGTTTAGTCCAATATCCAATTTGTGTTTTCTTCTCTAGGTAAACCTCATTAAAATGTGTCAAGAGGGCCAATTTAGTACAATTGAGAAGTTGAAGAAATTGAACATTAATTCTAGAAGACAGCATAAAATTGTTATCTAGTACAAAATATGCCTTATAGTCTAAAAAAATGCCTAATTCAATCCATTACATTTAAATGCTTACTTACAGAATATCAATGTGGCAATCAGATATATTTCTTAAAGTTCGTTATTTACGTGGGAGAAAGCCAGGCTATAATCGTGCACTCTCTGCGCACACAGAAAGCAGTCTGTGGATCTTTAAACTGAGTTACATTGAACTGATGAATACTGTGAGTTACAGTAAGAGCACTTCGTTAGTAATAATTAAAACATTTGGAGTTGGTTTCATTGACCAACACAATGGTCTTCTAGTCCTGTATTAACTAATATTTCATCCTTTTTTCTTAAGAAATGAAAAACAAGGTAACTATACAAATGCAAACTTCCAATCATCACAAGAATATCATTGCAAAACATTTGGAGTCCAAATGAATTTATGCCTCATTTGGAATGCCAAACAGGAATATAGCTCAGCAAAACCACCATGTTCTCAGCAGACAAACATGCACGCACGTGCGTACGCACACACAGGGCCAGAGAAAATTAGTGCAGATTGGCACATGGTCCTAGTTCCCTACTCTTTCTACCTGAAAGTTCTCCGGGGACTGAGTGAGGTTGCTGAGGACCATGAACTTGCAGTAATATAAAACCTCTTGTATCACAAATGTATTGTGATATTCAAGTAATTATACTATATTGAGGGTATATATTTTTAATTCTGTTCTGTGTAGAAAAAAAATGCCAAAATATCTTTACCAGGAAATTAAATGAAGATATAGTTGTTTCTTTTTAAAATTTATTTCTTACTCCCCACACCTCAGATCTTCCTTTAGTTTCACTCATATAGATAAAAAAGAAAATTGCACGTAACAAAATTAAAGAATCTAAATTATACAGGTTCACTGTAGTATGGCAGATGTTTTTTATTATTAAGGGCACTTTTAATTGAGAATAGTCTGATTTAAACCATGTGAGAGAAAAAGGTGCCAATTCCTGGTGTTTTCTGGTATGCTTATATATAAACAGAAATGTCAGTCTAGGTCAATATATTTGCTCTTTAAAATTAAATGACAGAGATAAGCCATCCAAGAAAACAGCAGAAAAAAGCAGACTTTTTCACATTGACGCTTCAAATGGCATTTGCAAGTGTGACTGATCGTAATGTGATAAAATGGCTTCCTTCTGTCAGGCTCTATGTGAGAAGCACAATTGGAAATAGTGTGAAAAAGTTTTCCTATGTTATTTATGTTTCACTTCAACATCAGAGAACAATGGAACAGCATTTTCTATGCATGAAAATGTGTTGAAAGAAAAAGAGAATTGCAGTCCCTGAGAATGGCTATTATTAGCTGCCTAATGTTTGGTAGAACGCACAGTGAAGAGCGTTCAGTCTCCAGTCAGATGGCCTGGGTTCCCACCACAGCCTCACCACGTTCCAGCTGTGCCAGCTCCAACGAGTTACTTATTTTTTAAGGCTCGATTTTATGATGTATAAAAATGAGATAATAATTGCTTCTTAGGAATTGTTATAGACGTAAATGATGCGACAGGCTTAGCAGCAGACTTGGCAGATATTAATGAGTTAATAGTAGTTTTAACTTGCTCTCATGAAATTAGAGGACAGAATATTTGTGTTATTACCTAGCAGTGTTCATTGCTACCTATGGCTACAAGCCATATTTATATGAACTTCTCACATATGCCTACTTTTCCCTCAAGAAAAGTCAGGCACCTTTGGAAAATCTAAGGCAATCTTCACAGAGAACATTGCAAAATATTGAAATTTGAACAGCAAAATCATTCCCCTCATTCACAATATTGTTTATATGTAAAACTGCTTCCTCACATTAAGGTCCAGTATCATGTTTGTGTGTGACACGATCTATTTAAAATCTTAAAAAATACTGACATGTAAAAAGAAAAGAGAGAGAGGCATAAAAAAACTCCCTACTTTCTAGGAGTTTACTTCTTAATTTATGAATATGCTAAAGCATACCAATAGGTGATTTAAAAGAAATGGGAAGACAAAAAAACAGCAATATAGTGAGTACTTCAGGTATAACTGAAATTATATATTTACGATTCTTTAATACTAGGGAAAAATACACTACTTGAGATCAGCTTAAAAATATGTTGATCATGTTTTGTTTGTTTTAGATCCAATTATCTCCACACAGAGACCTTAACAAGTCAAAATCTACTATTCTGACCCGAATGTCATTAAATATCAGTCAGGGCTTTGTGGCTCTGTCATGATTGCTATTATATTAAGATAAAATTTCGTTGCATTAAGACCAACATATTCCAGTAAAACCACCATTATGTGTCTGATTTTCATAGACGCTTGCCGCATGAAGGGAGATTTCATAGGGATATAAACGTTCATAGAACAGATGTTCCGCAGCTTATACATCATTCCTGGAATAGCCAGTGCTGTTTGTTTTGTCTAGCTGTTCAGACATTTATAATCATTTTTATAATTTTCACAAAGGTCATAAGGAATTTTCAGCATTTGCAAATATACAGTCATAGGCTCCGAACTATTAAAATGCTTTTGACTACGTATTAACAGACTATTTGGATGACTGACTAAGTTATATAAAGATCTCCGAAAGTATATATATCATATGCAGGAATACTTACTAGTGAAATTGCTTTTAGACAACCCCAACACCATACTTAGATTGTTAAAAGGAATCAATTTCTTCAAGTCTTAAAATAATCAAAAGCAAATTTATTAAAGTAACCTCTTGCCCTATGGAAGTAATAGTGGAGAGATGAACAATTGCATGGAGTACTGTAAATGATCAGTAATTCAGAATCTTCCCTGCAATATCCTTTAGTATCTGGAATAACATATTTTCCCCCATAATCCATGTTATTATTTTTCTTCCGCAAATTCTTAAAGCTAATGATATAATTTAAGCTTTCAGAAAATTCAAGAGGTCCAAATATACCCAGAGTGCATAGGAGATTGCTTTGCCATTGCTAGATAGACATGCAAGGAAAAAAAACTGAGTAGCTACACTCTGGAGAGAGTTGTCAGTTACTTTAACTCTGGGTGAAATCCTACTGAAAATATTTAGTCTATTGAATAATACATATTTTTATTTATGTTGTCCATTTTTATACATGTATCACCTATATTCTGAACTATAGGCTTTTTGTATTTATTCCTTCTGTGTTTGAGACATTTTGAGAACAAAGATAATAAATACTTTAAATACAAACTCTCAGATTTTACAATATTTGGTTTTGCTGGAATTGTTGGAAAATAATATTCCTTGTCACTTCTATTCTTATACTGCAACAAAGTTTAGGAATAGCTATCCAAAGGTTTGGTGTTACGGGCCCAAAAGTCTATGGGGCTGCTTCTGATCTAGAGCAGAGGATGGGCTAAAGTGGCCCTGGAAGGTTCTACTTGGACGTAAGAGTAAACCCACAGCGAATGCTGATAACTTGTCAATCTTGTCAATCTCGGCGTGAAAAAAGGAATTGATGCTAAAAGAGCTGCATGAGCTCCTGACAGAAAGTGATTTTTTACCTCAAAGGCAAGACTTTCATAGCTCATTTTGTTTAGTCATAAATTCAAGAACTACTAAATAAATCAAGATATTAAAGTGATACCCTAAGTATGAATCTATTTCCAGGGAGTTTACAATATAGAAACAAATAAACCTTAAGCTTCATTATTACACCAGCTGCTTTATAAATTATTTTGATGCTATCTTTATAGAACTCCATATAGTTTCTTTAATTTCATTATTTTTCTTCACAGTTGAATCAATAGTTAAGTAGTTTAAGTCTAAAAATTGTCCACTCGAGACTAACAATTTTAGACATGCCTGGTGAGTTTCAATTTTGCTCTACTTTTATCAAAGATAAATGAACTATGCTTTTAAATTTGATATGAGAATTTTATATTTGTTTTCATTTTACACTCATTTTATAAAGTTGTATGAGAAGAATGAAATAAGTCGTTCAAAAATACACATATACTGATGTACAAAGTTGGTGACTTTGACAAAACTGAATTGTTAGAGCCAGCAGGCAGCAGCATCATGTAATAGCTCAAAATAATCTTTCACTAGGGGAAGTATGAAAATCTGAATCTGGCATACAAAAGGAGACAAGGGGTGTCAATGTGCAATGTATGAGCTGTGTGAATGTTAGAGGAATGGAAGTGAAGGATATTTCACTAGACAAGCTCATCCCACCTCTGAAAGAAGGAGAGAAAATTGTATTCACACTTATAAAGAAAGAAAAATGTTAATCTGAATTAGTAGATATGAGAACACAATACGCCAGGACAAACATAATTGCAAACGGTTTAAAACCAATTTTTCTCTCCATCTTTTCTTTCCCTCTATATTTATTATATGTTTACTATTTAGAAACTTCTATGAATTAATATTTAACTCTGATGTATACTGCATCTGTCACCCTCCTTGCTCTGTTCTTTTTTTAAATACAAGTGAGTTATAGTTTGCATGTAGAAATTTGATTTTAATTAAAAAATAAAATTCTTCCCTACTTATTATTATCTTTCAATACTTTTCTGATTTTTCACAGTTCCTTATAGCATATGGAAATCACTTTCATTTGAGGGATATCCCAGGGCTTTGAGAGAGAATGTCTTTTCTGGCTGAGGAGACAAACTTCAAATACAACTTTAAAGCCATTTTTGTGTTCTTAGAATTTTTTGCACCATTGGACCATACCTTTTACTCTTTTTTGGCATAAAAATAAAGCTAAAAACTAGGAAATTATAATGCATGTTTGAAGCACAAAGGCCAGTTAGATTACCAGGAATATAGAATTTTTATGAAGAAATAATGACAGATAATGTTAAAAGGGAAAGGGAGAGCTGAGGGGCATATTATGGCAAATCTTAACTATAAAACAAAGGAGGAGCTTGGTTTAATTCAGTGAGCAATGAAGAATCACTGAGAGTTCATTGGGCAAGAGTTGATGTGATTGTGGAAGTTGAATATGACACAAATGATTGAGAGTCGGGAAGAAGCAAGTTAGAAGCATTTTTAGTAATTATAGAACAAAATGGAATATGTATGAATTAGGTTGATACCATTAAGAATGTATAAGATGAAAAAATTAAATAGAATACTTTTTGCGTAGATTGATAATGACTCCAGTGACATTCACTTAAAGCTTGAAAAGTGTACTTTTTCTTTGTAAGTGAAGGAGATTATTTTCACAAGTTCCCAGGTGGCGATGATGATGCTGGATCAAGAACCACACTTTGATTAACATGGCTTTAAACTATACCATGTGAATGTATAATCATGTGTTTCACTTACTTAGAAAAAAATAAAGCTCAAAGCATTTTAATAAGATCTCCTGATGATTTCTTTGCACATTAAAGAGGAATATTTTCAAGAAAAAGCAAGTTTTTCTTGAAAAAGGAAATTTGCACTTGTCCTTAAAAACATGGTAATTGATTTCAAAATTCAGAATTCGTTCTCTCTCTCTCTCTCTCTCTCTCTCTCTCTCTCTATCCTCACTATTTATCTGTCTGTCTATTTATATTTTCTACTCCATTTCAAATTTGGGGTTTAATTACTTTTTATTTTCTGTTAATTGAGTGGAGGTTTGGAAAGAAAGGTGATAAAACAGTAAGTTAATCATCTGTTTTAAACTGGGTGGAATGTATTGTTGGAGGTTAAAACATAAACATCTCAATGAAAGAGGTTGAAAATTGAATATAAACTGAGAAATAAGGCAAATAAAACTGATCATGAGAGCAAAGACAACATTCAAAGGCAGCCATGAAAAAGCAGTTCCATAGGTATCATATTTGAATGACAAGAAAAGGCAATTTCAATCAGACAAAGATTCCAGAGTTGAAACTTTAGAATGTCACCAGTTTGAACTACTTGAAGGTGATGACAAATATGGAAGTCGTTGCCCTGAGAATCTTGCTCTAATAATCCAATCATTAAAAACTACATTGTTTATTTAACACAACATTTTCTGTTTGCTTTTCTCATAATACCAAGGTAGTACCTCACATGATCTATCTTTTCCAGGAACTGTCTAACTGGGGAAAGAAATGTCACAAATATGAAACACAGAGTCATTGAGTTACTCAGTCAAGTACACTCCAGAGGGTTAGTAAAACTCAGTTTAGTCCTTCAAATTCCTCATATTTAATGATCCGGGAAGTTGATTGTCAACGAAAGCTGCATCTTCTGTTTTCAGATATCTGTTCTTACTGAGAAAATGATTGGATATTAAAAAGTAGAAAGCAGAATTTGGAATAAACACAATCATACTACTATGATTATATTTTCATTATGAATATCAAATTAATCTTATTATCATTGTTGTTAAGTCTAATAGTTTGAAGTCCAAGATGGGAACATGATTATCTTAAAAAAAAGAGACATCTTAAAACAATATGTTCCAGAGTCCTATGATTCTTTCAAAGATAAACTAGAATATATAAAGAACATTCCAATATCAGGGTAATATTAGTCTCAGAAAGTCTTTATATAAAATAAGAAATTTCTACTTCTTGAATTTTGGAACAACCTACTATAAAATTTGGTGGTTTGTAGATACCATTTCTAAAAAACAATAAAATTACTTTCAAGTTACTATGGAGTGGAAAATGTCTGAATATCCTGAAAATTTCGGAAGAATAATGGTAAACACTTGACTCACAAGTTTTTAAAAAATTTTCAATGGTTTATAGTTAAAGCTGTTGGTACTGCACGTGAAGAGGGGGGAATAGAACGTACGTTCTAGATCTGAGCAGTTATGGAAACTAAATACGCAGCACGAGTAAAAGAGAAAAGGGATAATTCATTCAATGGGAAAAAAGATACTCAATTCAACAAGTGGTCCTGGCAAAACTGTCTCCTCATCTGGAGGAAACCCCAACTAAATCTCTTCTTTACTATGTACATAAATTTATCCCTGGCAGATAAATTTTTAAACATAAAATATTAAGCACTGAAAAATTTAGAAGGAAAATTAGGATATTTAATAGTATTGGCATGAACTCACCTCTGTAAGCAAGAATAAAATTACAGAAGCCCTGAAAGAAAGGATGCATATGTAGACCTCAGGAACAGTACACATTTTTATGCTGCATATAAATTATAACTAAATTTAAGAGATAAAACTAAACAATAATCAAAACCAATTATATACATCTATACAGGGTTAATAACACCAAAAATCAAAGTATTCTTACACATCAATTCAAAAACTACAAACAATTCAGTAAACAATGTTTGATACATATGTATAAATAATTCACAGATTTATAATTTACAAAACAAATGTCCATCTCCTCATGAATAAGGAAAGATGTCCAATATCTCTAGAAGTTATGATATGCATATTACCATAGGCAAAAATGATATACTTTCTTTCATTCATAAGAATGCAAGTGTTTTAAAGAGTGATAATACCCAGTATTCATAAAGATTCAGGGAAAGAGGCATACTCATATATTGATGTTAAGATCTTAAAGTGTTATTTCAGTTTCAAGAGAAATCTAGAAAGCTCTTCTAAAACCTAAGGAATAAAGCAGGATCTGAGTCAAAATTTTTCTTTTGGAGATGTATCCTATGGCAATGCAAACCTACTCCAATATATAAAGATATAGGATATTTATTATACCATTGTTTTGGATTTTTTAACAAGACATAAATGTTAATGTCCACCAGTTGAAGAATGAATAAGTTAAATGTCATTCATTCATAATACAGAAGCCTACACATCTACTTTAAAAATGAGTAAGCTCTATACCAATTAACTTGAGAGAATAACCATGATAATTTATCAAATTTAAGAAAGCAGGTTGTAAAGTTGGTGTTGAGTTTGAGGTCTGGAAAATTGATTTGATACAAGCCCACTCCTTTACCTGTAATGAGCTAACAACCTATTATACATTTAATCAGATTTCTCCACTCTTCTAGACATTAAAATCCAAAACCTGCAAACGAATTAATAATGCATAAAGCTACTACAGTAGGTATTGCTGTAAAGAATTGGTTAAACCATTTTCTTCCCAAGATTAAGAAATAGAGGAATAAAACAGATATTAAAAGGTAAGTCTACCAGGCAGGCGCTAGTTCTCTGTCTGATCAGCAATTATATGAAATAGAAGTTATACAAAATTCAGTGATTGATTATTACATTATTTATTGATTAGTCAGGCAGTTCTCCCCTTGAGAAGATGAATGACTTTCACAGAAGCGTGAAAGCACCATCTTACAGAAAACCTGTTATGAAAATGTCCCTCACAGAAAACGTATAGAACATATTTAAGGGAGGCATGTTTCTTTCCCCATGTAGGCCCCTCCCCCACCGAAATGGCTTTTTTTTTTTTTTCCAATTCTACCTATTAAAATTCAAAATCTCCTTCATTGTCCGTTTTGTCAATCAGTAACTCATAAGCCTTCCTCAGTCATCACGGCGCCAAGTTTTCTCTGCTCTCTCTGAAGACAGGCCATTTTTCCCTTGTATCTCACTGTACACTAAATAACTCTTTACATTTCCTATGCTTTTACCCGGGAGGTCTCTGGGCCTTGCCTTTGTGGATGGCCGTGTAATGCAGTACAAAGAACGTGTCTTAGAGTCAGGCAGATGTGAATTAAAGTTCTCTATTCATATTTTCACTCCAAGTGAAATTTTGAATGTCAAGTATTTTATCTGAGGTTAATTTTTCTCAGCTACGATTTAAAACAATAATGAATATCTCATATGTTTAACATTCAATGAGAACACAGAATATAGTAATTTGTTCTGTTTCTGTACTTCCCTACTAGACTTAATTCATTGAAGTTGGGGACACGTTATATTTGTATTTATATCTATCATACTGCTCATATTACGACAATTTATAAATGCTTGTCAACAAATATTTCTTTAAAAATAAACAGTGGTTTATTTCATCTGAACAACATAAAGCATTACTTCCTTGAGTTACAAAATGACACTGTGCAAGGTAACAATATTGGTTTTATCTGGAGAAAATGAATATATAAATATATATAAATATAAATATATAATATATATAAAATAATATATAATAATAATAAATAATAATATATAAAAATAAATATAAAATATATAAACATTTTTAAAGCATTCTGTAATATTTTTGTAACAACTATTTGTAATACATATGTCATGATGAACTTTATCTGATAGCAATTTTCTCAATCTTATTTTCTATTCAGTGATTTTACTCAGTTTGATACTTAACTATTAAATGACAAGAACTGCAATCAAAGTTTTACAAAGACTTATGTATAACCTCCACAACAGTGTAAATTCTAACGTATGACTTAAGTTGATAGCCACTGAACATAACATATATTTAAAGATCATTATTAAACTTTGATAATCAAAATGATCAAGCTCACTTCCATAACTCCATTTTAACTCTTTATATTTGATCTAAAATAAAAATCATATAACTTGTCATTTTTGATTTGCCACTTTTCCTATTAAAATTTTATCTAATTTAATTTTTCTGAGTTTTATAGTATATGATACAGAGAGTTATTTAGTGAATATGTGTTTCCTTGTAAAAAAAACAGAAACAAATACAGATCATTTCAGTTACAAGTTGGTGTGGGGTGGTTTTTTTTTGGTGCAATTAAAATAATCAACAATTGAACAAAAATGTTCTAAGGTTACTTCACTGTTTAAAATGAAATGGAGGATCAAAATAATTTCATGACTGATTATTAATATTTTATACAGGAAATAACCACCTAAAACCCACGTTCGTTCTCGTGAGCGGAGTAGCTCAGTTTAAAGTGCGTCAGTACATCCGGGTCACTCAGTTCATCACTGGTGTGGTCTCCTCTCCATCAACCAGTTAATCACCTGCAATGTGAATCCACAGCCATCAACCTCCTTCCACATCTCTCTGTCTTTATTTAGTAACTTATTCACTGTGCAACTAAAGGGTTTCAATTTTCCTAAGGCTTAATTATCTTTAACTGTTCTCAACTTATACATAAATTCTTGCGTTTAAAAAATGATCTCAGATAAAGACATTTTAGTTTTGTATGGATATGTGAAAGAATGTATTTCAGAGAGAAAACGGTAGGGTCAACTGTAGTAAAGGAGGTAGCATCGTTTTTTTGAAATAGGGAAGATATTTAAGAATGACTTCAAATATGCAAGAAAGGAAGTTTTAATTTTCCTTCTCACATATCCGATGTCATTCTGCTGAAAAGACCAAGATGCACGTGACCTCATCTATCGCTTACTCTAGCCTCCATACAAGAGGAGAAGTCACACATCTGATAATTCACAGGGATATTTTACCAGTAGTTGGGGTTAAGATGTCAAAGGTCACTAGTCCACTAATTTTTATTATAATACCTTTTTGACCTGACTGGGCCCAGGGAAATGGAACACATTTTCCTGTCTCTATGTGGTGAGCAGCCTCATTGGGAGCTGTTCTGCAAACCAGTGAGTCCCCTTCTAGAATGTACTGACTCTAGGTTTCTGTTTGCAAGTGGGATACATGAGGTCGACACTACTTTGTGAACCCAAATGTCACCAAGTTGGGAGAATGAGACTTACACTCCAAGACTATCCATTTACTACCAGATACTCATATTTGGAATGCTAACAGGTTATTTCTTGCTGACCTATTGAAACAGTGCATCGATACTCCTTTGGCAAGTAGTGTTCTATACAAAGAGCCAGCAGGGATATCAAATATTGTATTCTGAATATGATTGCCCAGTTTATGATTTACATCAATAGCTTGACTCTCGTGAGATGATCCTTAGCAATGTTTCCTGTAAAGAAGAACCTGAACCTCAAATTCAAAAGTTGGCTGCAGGGCCAGCCCTATGGCACAGCGGTAGAGTGCACACGTTCCTCTTTGGCAGCCTGGGTTTCACCAGTTCGCATCCTGGGTGTGGACATGGCACTGCTTAGCAAGCCATGCTGTAGTAGGCATCCCACATATAAAAAAAGTAGAGGAAAATGGGCATGGATGTTAGCTCAGGCCTAGTCTTCCTCAGCGAAAAGAGGAGGATTGGCAGCAGTTAGCTGAGGGCTAATCTTCCTTAAAAAAATAAATAAATAAAGTTGGCTGTGCATGTGTGAAAAAGACAGAGAGATTCTGATTCAGAATAAACTCACTATGAGTAAATACTCATGAGTATATGTTATCTTAAGTGTTATACAAAAATAATATGTAGAATGAGTGAAATTTTTCTAGTACCACTCTCTTGTGTGCTGATCATGGTATACTTAAAGTATTGGGTTTATAAATATAGTCATTACTTCATGCTTGTATTGAGCAAGTCAATTTTTTTTTTTTTTTGGTGAGGAAGATTGGCCCTGAGCTAACATTTGTTGCCAATCTTCTTCTTTTTACTTAAGAAAGGTTATCCCTAAGATAACATCTATGCCAGTCTTTCTCTACTTTATATCTGGGATGTCACCACAGCATGGCTTAACAAGTAGTGTGTAGGTCTGCACCTGGGATCCAAATCCGTGAACCCTGGGCCAATGAAGCAGAACTTACAAACTTAACCACTACGCCACCAGGCCCCCCCAGGTCAATGCATTTTTATTGGGATATCTTAAGTAAGAAGCATTGATGACTAGATGTGAACAAGATAGAACAGTAGACAATTAACAAGGAAATAGACAATTAACCATACTGATAATGCATAGGAAGAAATTAACTGAAATAAAATTATAGGGTCTGACAGATGGAAATTTAGAAGTTTGTGGGACAGTTTACTGAGAAGTTGACAGTCAGCCAAACAAGGCTGGGAATAAGCCAGCTTGGGAAAAACAGGGAAAAGCATTTCAGGCTCTGAGTGAAAATTTGGAACTAGGAAGCAACTTGGCATGTTAGAGAAATTGAACAGAGGGTAGGCATTGAGTCTAGAATGCAATGAGTGAGCAGGAAAATACAAGGAAGCAGAGGAGGAAGAGTCAGATCGTGCTGTGCCTTCTTGGCTCTGGCAAGAATAATATTGAGTTATTTACTGAGCAATTACTGTGTGCCAGGTACTGTTGCAAATACTACATGTGAATTAGCTCATTTATCCCACTCAACAACCTTTTGAGAAAGGAGCGATTCCTGTCTGTATTTGACAATGAGGGACTGAAACAGAGAGTTTAAGTAAATTGTTCAAAACCACATCAACGGTTAGTCTCTGAGTCAGGATTCTATGCTAAGCATGCCTACATAGAGCCTTCCTTCTTAACCACTGTGAGATACTTCATGCAACCAGTAGATTGCATAGGTTTTATTAAAGGAATAATAAGATATGCTTTGAAGGTCATAAACAGTGGATTAAATAGGACACAAGGATGATGTGGGTTGAGACTCTTATTTTTAACGTTTAACAAAGCTGATATGCAAAGAATGATTTAGAGGATGATAATATAAGCAGGGAGATTAAACAAAAGCTGTCGTATTCATTGAGACCTAGAGATAATGGTGGCTTGTTCCAGACAGGTGCCCATGATGATGTAGGCAGGAGGAAAGATGAACCTGAGATATGTATTTTGAGACTAGACATGATAGGACTTCTCTAGGTGGGTGAGAGTGAACAATCAGAATGACTTTGAAGATTTTGGCGAGTGCTAGAGCAATCGTATGAGTGATGTTTGCACTGACTGAGACAACAGAGACTAGAAGAATTGCAGGGTCGGTGTGGTGTTCGTTTGAGCTGCCCATGAGGTATTCAAGTTGTTAGTGGTTTATGAGAATTATATTCACAAGTTAGTGTTTGGTAGTTAAGGGGAAAAGGAATAGCTGAAAAAATTTAGGCTCAAGCTGGAAAAAAAAAAGCTGAAGGGGAACTACAATGACAGTATGAAAAGTCTTCATATAAAAGAATTATTCCTCCATAGCACCGTTCGATATGATATCATCAGCCACATGTGGCTATTGTATACTGCAAAGTAGTCTAGTGTGACAAAGAAACTGAATTTTTAATTTGATTTCATTTTGATTCATTTAAATAATTTAAATAGCAACATGTGGCTAGGCATTATTGTATGAACAGTACAGATGTATATGATTCCAAAAAGGAGAAATATAGATAAGTGGCTTAGCCTAAGGTAGACATTTCTAGGGAACAAGGGGGATGTCTGAAAGGATAAAAAAAAAATCATCCTAGATGAATACTAAGATTTCTTTTCATGCTAAAATTTGTGTACTATGAGACACTTTCTAACTCCTGAAGCCGATATGGGCCTCTTACGTGAAATACTACCACTTTTATGATCTGTTCATTTATCTTCACACAGTCAAAAACCTAATCACGAAGAAATTCTTAAGCAGAAGAATTCAGTGGTTAAGTAATTGTTGCTGGGTTATATGTTGTTGTTACAATGCAGAGATTAAAATAATTGCCATGCAGGGGAGAGGAGGTGGCTATGAGGTCTACTTTAAACCCCATTGGAACATTGCCTTCCATCCTCTTCTTTGGTACCCGGGTCCACCTTAAGCAGCAGAGAGAAGCACTGCAAAGGCCATCCAAATAGATGCCCGCTCTGTGGCTCCCACTCCCAAACGCTCTGAGCAAATTACAAGTACACAACTCCAAATTACTCATTTTGCTCAGCCAAAGTTTAAAAATTTAATCTTCAAGGCAGGTCCATACATTATTATTTTAAATATTTATCTAAATTTATTAAATTATCACCTATTTATTGGCTATCATTTGAGTACATTTATTTAAATTTATTATATTTGCCTATTTTAATTAAAAGGATGTATATAAATGAAATTGTCTGAATTTCAGTAGATTTGAGAAGGTTATTTTTTTATAATCAAGCTGATTCTTAGGACCACACTGAATCTGTAGGGCAGAAACATATTACCTACATAAAAATAAGACGTTTTTTACAATAGCCTCATTTTCCCAGATGTGATCAGGTTCTTGGTGGCAGAGTTGATAAACAGTCCAGAGACAACACAGATAGAAACAACGACATATAGATTTGTCACCATATATTGCCCATGTGAACTACAGCTAAAATATCCATCACATAAAAATCCCTGCGCTAGGGTCATTTCCAAGCATATATATCCTGAATAACATTATCAATCTGCCCTGAAAAATCTCTACTCCTCTTCACACATCTCCTCGTGTTGATAGCATCTTTCATTCACCAGAATATATTGAAACCATTAAAATGTCTGGTCGTAGGTCCATAACCTCTTAGGTTCCCTTATCATGGTGTGTTCATACCTCTTAGAACCTCAAGCTCCCACATGAATTTTAGGTGAATAATCTATCATTGTTTTCATGACAACATATAACCTTACTAGCGTATTTAACTAGGGCTCTTTGAGACCAATTTTTAATTTATTAGCTAGGTAAAAATATAGAAATGCCTCTGTATTATTCTGACACCAAATAAATATTTCCCATTCTAAGAAGTACTGAAGTTATAATACCTGAAAAGCCAAGTGATTGGGCTCAAAGCGTGAAATACAAAAAATAATTCCTAGCAAGGATAAGTTCTCTGCAAATACAGGAAAGAATAAGAACCCCGTGTAAGGCTAGTAAGCTTTGTGCAAGTAGAATGACTCCAACGAGATAACATAGCTGACTCAAATAACAAAATTATTTTGAATTCGATGGCAGACTTTATTTTATAATTCGGGGGGGCATTATATCTTCTTATTACCTATGTATTACAGAGTGGTCCACATCCATGATGAATCATTTTGTCATAAGATAAACCACTAAACCCACAAACAATTTAGGATGAAGTTTTCAATTTTATGATGAAAATAAGAATTTGCCCAAAAGCTCAATAGGTAGTAATAAATATGAGCATTCTCTTCAATGTTCACTTAGTCAATGGTATAAACTTTTGTAGTGTACATTTTTGGATTTTTTATTCTTTTCAAACTGACAGAAAATGATATATTTAAATATCAAATGTATAATACTAATGGATTAATAATGAATTGATCATAAAGAAATGACACAAGCAAGTGTAAGGTTGTGAGCGTTCATCATTTACTTTGGAAATTCAACACATTTAGCTTTGGTAGGGATTTCAGGATTAACATTTTCTTCCAAGAAAATAAAAAATAAGTAATTGTTTCTAAATTATAATGCAAGAGAGAGCCCTGCTGGCAGACTTTCATAGATGCAGCGAGTGGACTCATAACTGATGTAAACTATCCTATGAAAAACAACAGTGAATGTATAACACATTTGACTGCTTTTTGGCCCTTTTTGGCCTAGAACGTCTTCTACATTCTAGAATAGAATCTCATTAGCTTTTAACTCAATGTGCACCTTGCTTTTGAAGCTATGGAGCACACTTCCTACAGTTTGCCTATTGGGATAATCTTAAAATGTGGAGTTAACTTTCTATGTAAATTTTATATGCTTAGGAAGATGGGATACATCGTCTATTTCAAGCATGACGAAGCAATCCTGCTGAAATATTGAAGTTATTAATGCCTATGTTACTCATTAAATGCAGTTAAAACATCTCGACTTCTTAATTTGCTCTATTTACTTCCTGTACCTAAAAGCTCTTTCTAACTACCTCTAGAGAACATTTAAAGAGAGAAAACTTTGTACTAGACTAAGAGAACACAGCTCATTTCCTATGTAAAATCACATTTAGTTAGGAGCTGAGTAAAGGAGAGCACCAGGAAACTGGATAGAGTGTAGTTCATTTTCCATTAGTTCTTCAATGTGGGTTACTTTACTGGTTATTTATTTGTTTGTTTGGAGTGAATGTGCGGAAAGAGAAAAATACACATATTTAAATATAAAGGGAAAAATTTTCAAAGTCAGGCTTTTAATATTATCTATAACATTGCACTGCACGCCTCACTGCTCTTTATATTTGAGTGAATATTCGAGAGTTAACTATTTATTTAAGACAGTGGTGGTAGCAACATTTCATACGAAAATATAAAGCTGAATAATGTATTAAAGCTTGAGGCATTGTCTTAAGAAGTGGAAAATTGAAAGCTAGCAAATATATTAATATGAAGTCAAAAAAAGGGAATAAGCTTTTTATCATCAATCAAAATTGTAGAGTTGCTGGTTTGGCAACATAGTAAGCAGAATTTCACCATAAAGCAACTAGTGAGCTACAGCATGAATTTTTTATATTGTTTTAAAATGTTGACCTATGGAAATTTTGAAACAAGGTGCTTGGGGCAAAATAGTTTCTTCTATTATGGAAGGATTTGGAAATCACGTGGGAAACTTGAGAGATTTTTATTTATATGCAGTATTTATTAAAATAAAAATTATATTACATAATATGTAATATATTATTACATAAAATAAATATAAATAAGAAGTTTATCATATATTTATAATTGAGTAATCTGATATGATAATTAGATTTCTTCCCTATCTATGATGCTGTGTGTGCAATAATCAGGATTTAGGGTGTGCATAAGGATGTTTTGATGTGAAGACAGTGGCCTTTCTGGTTCTAGAAGCTGCTTTAGTTTAGTGTTATGCACAAAGAAATGGTCTGAACTGAGGCACTGAGAGCTTCAGAGGCACTGAGACCAGAGAGGGAGAGGGGAGTTGGAGGGAATGTAGTAATTCAAAAACACAGCAGAACTTCTGAGTCCTCTTTACAGAGGATGAAGTCTCCTCATAGGCAGTCCCTGTCATTTGAGCTTTGTGTTTTAATAGTTAAATATGCCAGTTTAGGCTTGTAATTACTTAGACTTCAATCTTTTGTCTCTTTCAATGATAAGAGAAAGAAAAAAAAAGAGGGAGGGGAGGAGGAGGAGAAAGTGAAGAGAAGAAAGAGGAGGAGACAGTGAGAAGAAAGAGGAAGAGGTGGAGGGGAAAAAAAAGGGGAAGGGGAAGAAAAAAGTAAGGAAGTAACAATCAAACTGTTAAGGGCAGCTATGAACTTTCGGTTCGTGCTGTGCTAATTTACCTTATTACGTACGTAGTTCTGTCTCCTCCCTCTTTCTGTGTGTGTGTGTGTGTGTGTGTGTGTGTGTGTGTGTGTGTAATAAACATTGTGTTAGAGAGAAGGGGCTATGTGTATGGGAAATGAATCAGATTATCCCTTCACTCCTTCTGTAGCCACATTTGAACGAGAACCAGCATCATACCAGATGCAAATATCTGAGGAAAGAGCTAAATTATAACATTTTTGCAATATAATGCCTGGTGCGTTGGTGACTTTAGCTTTGTAAAATTCCGAAGTGATATTTCAAAGCTGTCCAACGACATGCGTAGTTTTCTAGCTTCTCCTCATTGATAATCATCATGAACGTTTCCATTTCTAATTGCCCCTTAATGACTGGAATGCCCTTCTTCCCACTGAGTCCTTCTCACCATATGTGATCCCTTCATGACCCCTTCATGGAGAAGTTAAGACTGCTTAAAACAGTCTTAAATATTTACAAAAACATGGAGTAAAGTAATGACTAGTTTAACTCTTATTTCTTTAAAATCAACAGCAAGAAATAAGATATTAACATTAACAGCTTGTATCACACATACAACAAATAAAAGTGTGACCCTCAGAGCATGCACTTGCTCTGTCAGAATGGAAGCCACCTGGTATTCCTTGCCAAAGTGACCTGACCTTGTTCCAATCCTGCTTTAAATACCACAGCAGTGGATGTCTGCAGTCCATATATGCAGTTAAGACATCCGCCAAAACTACGGCTCTATATAGCCATTCTCAGTGCTCTTCAATTCCATCAAATATCATATTTTCCTGCTTGGAATGCCCACCTTTTTTCCTTTGTAGCTTATCTCTATATGTCTTTTGAAGTCACACTTGCTTGGACAATAAATACAGTTTTCAATTTATGAGCTTTGTGTGCTAGAAGACATTTAATTCTCTGAGATTCTGTTATTTCTTGTGTAAAATGTAGAGCAGAGGTCAGCAATTTCTTCCTATAAAGAGATATATAGTAAATGTTTTAGGCTTTGCGCACCATCCAGTCTCTGTCACAACTACTCAACTCTGCTATTGTAGCATCAGAATGGTCAAAAACAATACGTAGTAGATCTGGCTGTGTTCCAATAAATATTTACAAGAACAGTTGCAGGCCACATTTGAGCTGAGAGCTTTAGTTTGCCTACTTCTCTCAGAAAGTCATAGTGGTCTCATTTTCATGATACTCCTACTCAAAGATGTTAAATGCAAATCCACAAGCAAAAATTTTTGTGTGAAAGTCAAGCAGCACAATAAATTCAGAAAAATACACTAATATGGATTTTTGAAAACCTAAATTATTTTCAAATATTATGGTTAAAAAGTTTTTCCTTTGTATTTCAAAATGTAGAATGAATTCAGAACATATACTTCAATTAGTGGAATGAACAAAAATGAAACATGTCTGCCTTTTTCTTTAAAGGAAATCTTCAGTCCTGTGTGTCTCTAAGAATACTTGAAACAAGGGTCAAATATTCTGAATGTACTGAAAAAAGAAAAAGGACTTGCCTGACAGAATAAAGTAAACCTGGATCATATTGACATTTTAAATTGATATTTGGAATTACAGATTGGAATGAGTATTGAAAACTGGCTTTATATTGTATTTGACTATTCTAAATTTCTTATATTTTTAGATAGAAGAAGCTTTAGTTCAACTGTTCTTTTATTATTAAAAAAATATGTAGTAGACTTGGGACTCATGCAGGAGTTAGGTTTGAGAGTTCACCCTTCTATTACTTCTAACTACTTAAAATTTATTAGCTTTAATATATGTTTCACAATTGTGTACTCTCTTGGTAATCTGCTTGAAAAAGCAAATTAATCATTTTACTAATCTGCAAAATCCAAGGGAGTACTGGGCATTGAAAATAGCTACTGTGCACGTTTAGCAAAGGGAAAAAGTAACTGAGATGTACGAGGCAATCTGTGAGTGTCGGTAGTCCATTATAATTATAAAATACTAAACATCTAAGAAAAGATGAATGAAAGCATATATACAAACCAGATGGCAATAGGTGCTCAAGGGCTTTTTTTCCAGAACTGGTAGTTGAGGACACAACTGAAAACAAAAGGTATATATCCCACACTCTAAGCTCAGAGACTCACCATATGCTGAGGGTAACCAACTCCCTCCCCTTGCTGAGAGGCACCATTTTAGTGGAACCTGAATAGCGAAACATCCCCCCTCACCACTGGGAGAAGAGCTAAGCCTTTTCTGGAGGAGATGGTGTGTCTCTGAATAGAAGCCAGCCTTTCCCTCATCTTTCCCAGGAGTAGAGGAAGGATGAAGCCGACTCCCTTTCTTAATCCAGGGGAGAAGCCCTAAGAGAATCATTCAAAGCTGTTGAGCAGCTGTAAAGAGGGAGGCTCACTGACTTGGCCACGAATATAGAAACTGTTGCGGGGAGACAGCTTGGAGGAGCGGGCAGGCAGAGAGGGATGAGGACTATCCTTTTGTTTAATGAGTGTCTGTGATGTGTGGAAATAGAACCTGCTCTTATCTCCAGATCCCAGAGTGAAAACATTGGAAACTCTGGACTTGTCAGGGCTGCAGTGCAAGGCAAAGAAGTAGAGCAACATGAGGTCAGCAGCTGGGGATGGTTCAGGAGGTATTTCCAGATTTTCCAAAGGGCCACCAATGCCTAGAGAAGCTGCTTGGGACCATATTTTCATCAGCAAGGCCTGTGGCAGTAACCACTTATTCCCATCAAGCCCGTAGACATTGGGATGAATGCTTATTAAGTGAAACTTTTTACTGTAGCACTTTTCAGAACTATTAACGTGAGGATATATACTGTGAGCACTTGAATAGAGAGAAATTACAAACAACATTCCCTAAACTTGCTTTGGTGAACATAATTTGCATGGCATTGGTACTGATATGATTGAAAATCCAAGATTCAAGGGAATTAAATAAAATTGTGAAATAAAAAATGATGCAAAATAGGTGAAAGTTAAATTGAAAATTGGAAAACCTGAATAACTCAATACTATGAATAACTATTCAAACATATCTATATAACTTTACATCTCAGTATTTTGCTCTCAGTACCCCAAAAATGATTAAATGAAGGAGATATTCCAGTAAAATCCTTTTAGTGAAATAATCATATATTTTAAATATATACAGACCAAGATTTTACAATTTTCCCTATTTAAATACAGAAAACATCATGTCATGTTATGAATTTGAACACTATAACTTTTACTAACTTATGTGGAAACAAAAACTAGTATAGTCAATTCAATGAATCATCAAATAAATTTAATAGGAAAAAAGTCGATCAACTATACTGCTTCTCTAAACTAACAAGCTTCAAAGGCAGAAAGTCAATCTAGAAATCCCTAAGAATACACTGTCAATCCTTGGGAATTAATGGAATCACTTATGAAAAGAAGAGAAATACATCTGAGAACTGCATGTGAAAATGAAGTAAGTGTGCTTGTGTGAAAAGCGTATCAAATTGGTAGTTAAGAGATCTGGTTCAAGTATGACTTACATGGATTCAATATGTGAGCTTGGGCAAGGGATTAATCTTTCTGGTCTTCATTAGTCACATCCATAATGAAAGGAATTTAAAATTCAATGGCTTATCATTTTCTTTAACTTTTTAAACACTAGACACCATTCTGCAATATAACTATTACAAGAAGCCTAATGTTAGGCCTTAAGTGAGGATGTCTGGTGGAGATGCATACAGCAAAATGTGGAGTGACTGCTGGCTCATTTCCTTCTTGATTTCCTTAAGCAAAACCTTGAGAAATAGAAACAGAAATTCTGTGGACCCATGGTGCACAGTTTGGAACATGCATTTAAGGTTACTTTTCCCTAATTTATGTTCTTATCTTTCTTGCCCTATGTTATAATTCTCCTAAAATTTACCACAATGTAACATACTACATTTATTTGTTATTCATTTATTTTATATGACCCTCCCTACAATATAAGCTTCAAGAGAGCATAGGGTTTCTCATTTTAATCATCGCTCTTTTCTCAGTAATTGGATTAGTATTGGGGTCATAGTAAATACTTATTAAACATTTAGTGAAAGAAAGAATGGAGATTTTCTTCTTTAATGCTCTTTTCTCAGGGAGATGATTGACTCTTTAATATTATTAATAAAACTGTTCTTAAGTTCATTTAGAAAACGTCTCTAAAAGAACTTATTTTGCTAAAACTATGATGAAAACCAGAAAAACTAAAACTAGTTTTTAAGTATTTACAAATTGTTAAGAAGTCAAAATTGGAGGAGAGGTCATTGTTCGCAGAACTATTATAAGGAGCTGATGGGAGAAAAGAAGACATATATTTTCATGTAAAATCAGCACAAATACTATTTAAAAATTTAAAAACATAGGTTATGTCAAAGGCTAAGTGATACAAAAAATTTGCAAAAAGCTTGGTTGTCACAATACAAAAAGATCCTTAAGATACAAACAAAAAATAGAAGTATCTTAAATATACGTGTTCTTGTCATCTATTGCTGTGTAACAAATCACCTCAAAACATATTGGCATGAAACAGTGGCAATCATTTCTTATGCTGATAATTTCTAACTTGGACTGAGTTTGTTGTTGACGGCTCATTTCTGCTCCACATAGCATCATCAAGGTGTCTCCACTGGGCTTGACGATCCATTTCCAGGATGACTAGTTCACCAGATTGACTAATTGGCACTGGCTTTACCTTCTTGTCCACCAGGGTCTCTCCATGAGGCAGCGGGAGCTTCCTCATGGCATAGTGACTGTGTTCCAAAAGAACCAAGTAGAAACTTTATCACCTTTTCTGACATAGCCTCACAAGTCACATAGCGTCACTTCTGTCATAGTATCAACTCTAACCCCCAAATTCAAGGTGAGGGAAACTTCTTAATGAAAGGAGTATCTAAGTTACATTGTAGGAAAAACATGTGGAATGAATAATATTTATGTGGCCGGTTTTGGAATAATTCAACCTTTTAGAATATGTAAGGGACAACAGTGACACAGAAAAGGGTACACAAGGTGTACTGCCAGTGTGAGACAGGTCTTGCCCCCAAAGAATGTTGTAACGTGTACGAGACACTTTTAGTCAGCAAGTCTGAACTCTTTTTAGGGGATTTTATTCTTTCCTAGAAGCCACAACTCTTTTGAGAGCCAGGTAGCAATTCTGTAATGCTGTCTGTGGATTTGGTGCCCTTGCAAATAATAAATCAACTGTGTATAATAAAATTGCTGGATAAGAAGACATGTTTCAATGGGATCATTTAAATCCATTTTTCTCATCAGCTGGGAGCTAGAACAACCAATAGCAAGAACAATCCTGTAGGAATTCTGTGGCTCAGGGGAATTCGTCTATTTCGCAGGCCCCTCTACAGTCTGACTACCCACAAGGAGAGATAATTAGTAAATTTTCACAAAGGCAAAGTATCACTATTTGTGCCTTTGTTATGTTGATGTTATGTGGGCAGAGACTTCAAAGTGAGAAAAAGGATTTCAAAAGTTTTCCTGAATTTAACATGGTTCAAAACAAAACTATCTGATGAATTAATTAAAAAAAATTTTTATAGAGATGCCATCTGTAAAATGTATTTAGATAGATAGGTAGATACGAGCTTACTTAGAATCAGTTTAGAATGTGAACAAACAACAGTGATTTGAGTGTGCTTTTTTTGACAAAGTCTTTATCTTAAAAAACATTTCTTAATAGCTCATGGACTGAAAACTGTCATGGATTTGAAAATGTGAGATATGAAACTAGAAAATCTCTCAAATGTCTTTTATCAACTATTCTGAAAAAAGTTATGACATCTGGATTTTTTCTCATTAAATAAATGTATTTTTAAAAAGTCAAAATTATTAGCTCTTTATAAATCCTAGTCTAATTACATGAATCCTTAAAACCAGAGACCATTTGTTTGGTTAGAGAGAGAAATTGAAAACAGAAGGGTCCAGAGAGATATGACCTTGTTGACTTTGAAGATAGAAGAAGGGGACTAACAGACAAGAAATGTAGGTGTTTAAGAACTGGAAAAATCAAGGAAATGGGTTCTTCAGAACGAATGAAGGCCTGCTGACATTTTGAATAGCCCAGTGAGAGCAATGTTGGACTTCTGACACCCAGAATTGTAAGATAATACATTTATCTTAAGGCATTAAGTTTATGGTAAAAAGTACTACAAATATAAGAAATAATATTAAGAAATAGCACTATGACTTCCTCTCTCTTTTTAAACAATTTTGGTGACTCTACAATGCGGTATTGTTTCTCTAAAACAAGCCCATTAACTTGTGAAATATTAAAATAGTTCATGAATCCTTTAAACTTTTTCTCTAAGTCTTAAAAATTTTTCACCTTAAAGAAAATCCAGTAAGTGTGTTTCTACTCTATATATCATTTCAATAGCTTACATACGATTACTAGATAACTTACTGCAATCTTCTTAGAGGGGGATCCCTCTAAATGGAGTTAAATATGTCTGCATTTGCTGTCTATAGAAATCCAGGCATATGCCACACATTGCATTCTCCATAGCCGTAGGGCATGTTAAAATTATTGTTATTTTAATTAAGAATTTTTGAAGTAACTTATACTAATACCCTGAAACTTAATTGGGTGTTCAATACAGTGGTACAGAAATCGTTAGCATTTTATTTTTCACACAAAGTAAGGGCACCTGCCTTTACTGTTGTTATCTTTTAAGACATTTTGAAATGAGAGGAAATTTAAAAGATGCATTAATCCCATTGACTCCACATTCCCTGTGTCAGTCACCCAGGGATACCATAGCAGAATACACAGACTGCATAGTTTAAACAACAGTCATTTATCTCCTCACAGTTTTGGAGGCTGGAAGGTCAAGATCAAGGTGCTGGCAGGGTTGGTTTCTGGTGTGACCTCTCTTCCTGGCTTCCAAGCAGCTTCTTCTCTCTCTCTTCACATGGCCTTTCCACTGTGCTTTCATACTCCTGGTGTCTCTTCCTCTTCTTGTAAGGGCCCCCATTCTATCTGATTAGACCCCCAGACTGATGACCTCATTTCTCCTTAATTACCTCCTTAAAGACTCTATCTCCAAATACAGTCACATTGGGGTTAGGGATTCAATATATGAATTTGGAGGGACATGGTTCAGTCCATGACATTCCCTAATACTCTGATCTAGTGGTGTGGAAACAGCAGATGCTCTAATTACGTCTTCTAGGATTATCTGTGCAAAGTAACCACTAATTATCGTACAGTGATCTCAAATAATGGTTCACAGGGTAAATGGGTAGTATGATTCTGGAAGGAATACCAAATTGTGTATGTTGATGCACTGCTCTCATGGGATCTCAGGATCATTATCTCTTTAATAACCTAAACAAATTTATAAAGATCATGTTTAATAATCAGAGAAAGGAAAACGGAAAGAGAGAGAATGAGGAAGAGGAGGAGGAAAGGGAGACGAGGAGAAAGAAGGAAAGGAAGGAGGAAGAGGGGGAGGGAGAGAGATTAATAACTATCACTAATTAGGGACTAACAGGACTAAGAAAAAAGATAAAAGTAGAAAAATACTCAAGAAGGGCAGCCGATCATGTGGAAGAATGAGAGCCAGTATTTACTCATTTTAGAAAATATTTAGGTGTGGATTATCTGTAATTTTAAGGACTAGATTAAAATAGAAGTTTGTAATGTCACAGTATGTATTATAGCCTAATTCATCAAAAAGTGATACCGTTAACACCAGTTATGAACTCTACCAAACTTTAAAGGACAAGGCAACAATCATAGTCAAGATTACGGAATATAATCATGCCATTGGCTACGAACCCAAGTCTATAGCAAAGCAAAAAAGTAAATATCCCCTTTTCAACCCATGTAGAGAATGAATAGCTCCATGGTTTGAGAATGCTCAAAAAGAGCACCAATAATAAAGGAGAGATAAAAAAGTTATACATTCTGAAGGTCAGCCCTACAGAATGTGAAAGAATTTTTATTGTTATAGAACAATTCCACTATATAGATAAGCCACTGTTGCATGCAGCCAAAAAGAAAGTTATTTTAAGCAAATGCTCACCTGGGCTTAGGGACTGCTGCACAAGACTTTGAATAGCCCTGTCAAAGCTCACTGCATCTACAGATAAAATATAATGTTCATATTTACTGTGGCAAGCAGAATAAGGGCCCTCCAAAGATGTCCACATCCTAATTCCTGGAACCCGTGAATTGTTACAGTAAATGGTAAAAAAGGATTTTGCAGATGGAATCAAGGTTTGGATCATGAAATAGGGAGATTAGTTGAGATTAACCAAGTAGGACAAATAAAATCAGAAGGGCCCTGAAAAACATCAGTGGAAGGCAGAAGAGTCAGAGAGGTGTAGTGCAAGAAGAGGCAGGAGAGAGTCGAGGCAGGGGAGGGACCCAACTCATTGGTGTAAACTTTTAAGGTGAAAGAAGGGAACCATGAACCAGGGAATGCCAGCGACCACTGGAAGCTAAGAGCAGCCCTCAGATAAAACTCAGGAAGGAAATAAGACGTCAGTCATGAATCTGCAAGGAGCTGAATCTTGCCAACGAGCTGCACAAGCCTGGACATGGATTCTCCCCAGAGCCTCTAGCTACCTTGCTGATGTCCTGATTTTGGCCCAGTGAGATCTATGTCTTACTTCTGATCTATAGAACTACGAGATAATAAATTTGTATTGTTTCAAGCTGCTTGTGGTAATTTTTTATGGCTGCAACAGAAAATTAATACACATACAAATCACTGTTGCCAAATCTACCAGCATGAGTAAAAAAACTACACTCAAAAGGATTGCATTTGAAAATATAGAATAAAAGTTATGAAAAATGTAACTTCTTAGTTGGAACAAATTCTGTTTCTCCTATGTCTTTATCATTTAAGTATGTTAACATGCACAATCCACTAAACAAAAACTGGAAGTGACCTAATTAATGTAATATAATAAAACTTGTACCTTATAAGATTGATTTAGTGACTAAAATCTCTTTCTATTTTGGTATCAGAAATATCATGATACCGAATTGATTTATTACAAGTTCATATACTTGAAGTTCAGAATATAGATGAGATTTTTGTGTTTAGTTTATTTTGTAGAGAAATATTGTTTATTAACATATCCAGACAATTTATTTGGAAAAAAAGTCATGTATGACCTAAAATCAGCAACATATTGAAAGCAATATGTTGAAAAATATATTATACATAGTAGAGTTATTAAAAATGATTTAAATATAGTTAAACATGGCAGTTTAAGAGTTCATTTTAGACTTTTCAAATATGGTAGGACATGCGTCTTAATTGATAAACAGTTTTAGAAAAACTAGGTACACCAAATGATCACTGCCACCCCCGATCAGTAGTCTTCAATAGGACAAAATCAGGTTTTTATTTCTAATATATTCTGTAATGAAATACCACTTGTGGGTTATAAATATAATATGTAATCAGAATACAAATCTCTCCATCTGCCTATTTGTTATCTATCAATATTTCTATCTATCTTCACTTTACTACAAATAGAAAAACTGTCCCAGCTTTATTAATGTAAGTGGAAAGCAGGTCTTTCTATAGTTCTTGCAAAATATTCATAGAGATTATTAAATGAATTTTATTTTATAGCTACTCAAATGAGTTCTCTGAATTTTTTCATGAAGCATTTATACTTTTTATATTTTCATGATCTACTTTTTTAAATTGCTTTCCAGAATAGCCTTGGTTCTAGGAAAGACTTTGCCTAGCTGGGCAAGCTTCCATCCATTGAACAGTTCTTTGCTTTGCATTGATCTAGATGATGCAAACTGAGAGATCTGTGGTAGAATAAGCTTTCCAACCAATTATTAGTTTCCTAAATTAGTTTCTAAAAACCACTAAGCATAACTATAAATTTTCTAAAATGCTATCTGTGTTTTAGAACCATATATTAGAAAATACAAATAGATTTATAATCTTTACCTCTCTCTCAATAATCATAGTAAGAATCATATAATTGCCTGTGTGCCTATTTTCTTTAATGAACAACATGAATCTTTCTAATTTACCGTGAAATCTATTTTGGCTTAACTCAATCTTGCTTGGACTTTTTTAGGAATCTAATAACAGAATAAGGCTTTTTAGAAATTTTCTCCTAGTAAACTATTGCAAAACTCTCAGGAAATTAGAAGATATGCTACATCATTTTCTAGATCATTATTTAATGAAAAAGATCACTATTTATATATTCAAACATATCTATTTTGTTATTGATTTCTGTCCAATTTTTTGCCTATTTAAGTTTGTCATGTGATTAAGTAGAAAAAGAACTATGTAACAACATTTAGTTATTATGATGTACATAATGCCTTAAATTATTTAGATTTAAAAATGAGATTTACTTTGAGTAAAACATCAGCAAGAAATGTAATGAGAAATTAGCATTTTAGAGAATATATAGAATAAATGGTTTTACAATGCTTTAAGATACCCGGGTCTATTTCTGCTTTGTTTTCTTGATAGATAATCTTACTTTTGTTATTTCTGTACCTTGCTCTTACTTTTACCTTCACATCTAGGACTTTCAGAATTGTTCCTGTTAGGTCATAAGACAGTAGTTTCATTTCTCCACATCCTCTCCAGCACTTATTATTGCTTGCCTTTTTAACAATAACCATTCTGAAAGATGTGAGGTGATATCTCATTATGGTTTAGATTTGCATTTCCATAATAATTACTGACGTTGACCAACGTTTCATGTTCCTGTTGGCCACAGCATATCTTCTCTGGAAAAATGTTCAGATCTCAATGGATGAAGAAGATGTGGGATGTTTATACAATGGAATACTATTCGTCCATAAAAAAGATGAAATCTTACCATTTGCACCAACATGGGTGGAGCTTGAGGGTGCTGTGCCTAAGCAAAATAAAGCAGGCAGAGAAAGTCATATACCATGTGATTTCACTCATGTGGAAGATAAAACAACGACAACAATAACAAATAAATGCATAGATACAGAGAATAGATTGGTGGTTACCAGAGGGGAATGGGAGTGGGGGTAGAGTGAAAGGGGTAAAAGGACACATGTGTATGGTGATGGATGGTAATTAGACTTTTGGTGGTGAACATGACGTAGTCTATTCAAAAGGCAAAATCTAATGCTATACACCTGAATTTTATATAATGTTATAAACCAATATTACCTGAATAAAAAAATGAGTAACAGAGACTTCTGGAGTAAATTTACAATAAATGACTTCTGAATTTACAAAAAAAGTAGTTCTAGGGCTGGCCCCATGGCCAAGTGGTTAAGTTCGTACGCTTTGCTGCAGGCAACCCAGTGTTTCGTTGGTTCAAATCCTGGGCGCAGACATGACACTGCTCATCAAACCATGCTGAGGCAACATCCCACATACCACAACTAGAAGGACCCACAACGAAGAATATACAACTATGTACTGGGGGGCTTTGCGGAGAAAAAGGAAAAAATAAAATCTTTAAACAAAAAAAAGTTCCAGAAAACTTGGAGATTATCTGTCAATCTAACATAAGAGGATTGAATTTTTTTAAATTCTTGTTTGAATTTATTTAGAAATATGAATGCAGACATCTGTGAGTTCATTTATACACAAAGACACAAATATAGAAGAGATTTGAGTTTCATTTGTTGAGTTATTTCTATAGCATTTTTTGATCATTGCAGTAAAACGTTAATAAACTCCTCCATAATTGTAAATACAACAGGTACTATGGAAAGTTTTCAGTCCATACTAATGTGTTACCTAAAATTATTTCTCTATTTGTTAATTCATAATTAAAAAAATGGTAAAATAGACATACTTTTCTCTATCAACTCTTTTCCTAAATTCAAGATAGATTTACTTCAAAGCAAATTTATATTTATATAATATTTTTCTTAATATAAAGTCTATTCTTTACAGATATTGGCAATTTAGGAAGAAGAGATTTTATCCATAGCACAGCGAGAATGCTTATTAGTCGCTCCTTAGTTACTCAGTAGGTCATTGGAAGTATCTCAGTTCTCTTATTGCTCCTCCCTGTTTTTTTTGCCTAGTATATCAAATCATACTCTGCTATTAAAGACTTTCATAAGACTGTTCGATAGAGCCTTAAAAGTACTGTGAAAATGACTGGTTCTAAGTACTACTATTTTTGAAATATTTATGTGAAATGTTCATAGTGTTATCAGACCAGAAAATTTGTATGTTGAAAATTCATATATATGTATCTAAATACACACACATATATATGTTAATTTAAATACACACACATCTCAGTCTTTCTAAGTCTTCCTAAAATACCACAATTATGCAACTTTTCTTTCTCTGCCAAAATTGAACTATCTACGACGAGGCATAATGTCTTCATATTTCATCTGCATTTGGTCAGTTTCTTGATCCATCTTCCAGTGGTGATTAACACGAGCTTTTCTAATTAGATGAAAATTCTCAGTTCACAACACAGATATCACAATTTAAAATATGTCCACATTGAGGTAACATCCACACAAGGTCAATGTAGAAGTAAATATTTTGATTTTATGGTTGTGTGTAAAATTATTTTAATAATATAATTATGTATAACATTAAATTAGTACTTCTATTTTCATGCTTTCAACCTCATTATGCACAAAGTAAATTTCAACTAATCAAGTGAACCACTTAATGACTATTACAGATAGCATCAGCATCTTCAGTGTCATGCTAAGACCTATCTAATTCTTCTGGAAATGAGCTAATAGAAAATATGGACTTTCACTGAAAAGTTGTGAAATGCAGATAGATATTTTTGTGTTTAAAGTTATAAAAATTATCAACTTTTGTGTATGTTCAAAAATGAGTTCATATTATATGTACCCTTTGATCATTGTACTAAGTATTGATATTTGTTAAATTCCCACTGCCAGCTGTGTACTGTTTGACCAAAGCATAATGAATGCTTAAAAAAAGCCATCTCATTTCTAATTCTGAAGTCTCATAACATGAATTACTTAATTTTCTTTTAGCTGCTTGGCATCACTTATCTTTTTGCAAATTTTGCATTTATAGCAATTATTCCAACAAGGTATCTGCATGAGGGCATTTTAAATTTATTTCCCAATTAGAGCTACCCTGACTGGCAGAAGAACAAGAGATATGGCAGATTTGGGTTTTAACATGATTTCATATTCATCTTGGCTGCCAAGGCTAAACTTGTAATTAAGGGATAATCCCACAGCAAGACCAGAGACATACACAAGTAAACACAACCCAGGCCTTTGTTTATGGGGCACCTTTATTTAGTTCTTGATTCAGAGAAATATTTCTATAAGGGTTCTACCATAATAACGTACTGCCCTTTAAGTAGTCCCTTTTTGCTAAATCTGAACGTTACCTCATTTATTCAAAGATAAATCTTTTTTTTTTTAAGTGAGAAACAATTCCAAAGTCATAACCACAGTTAAAAAAAAGTAAAATAAAACCAATTTCATAAAAAACTGGGCTTTTGTAGGCTTTGGAATCAGACATACCTTGGTTCGCTCACTGAGACTCTCACATAACTTCTTTCTTAACCTATCTTAAGATGCTGTAAAGAGGGGCTGCAGTATACAGATCAAATAAAACATAATATACTGAGTTTTGGTCATGACTTGTATGTATCGGATTTAGCCTCCCAACATAAGTAATTATAGAATGGGAAAATATATATGAAGTAATATTTTAAGATATTGAATACTTTAGGGATTTGATTTTTATATAAGAAGTATAAATAAGACAAATTCAATATTCATTCCAATAGTCTAACTGGGGTTCTTTCCAAATCAGAGCATAAAGAGATTGAGCCCACACAAAAAGCAGTGTTCTAACTAGATGGAAGAAATAAAGAACAGAGTGGGAACTGCTTATATGGCTGGAATTTAGGCTGGTTTCTGGAGAGGAGAAAGCTCTACAGATGATAAAAAAAAAAATCAGAAAGCTAAAGAAGGATTTCCTTAAGATTGTGACTAAATGATAAGCCCTACGTGCATGTGATAAGATTCTGTAAACTGGAGTCAAAGAACTATTGAGGTACCATGATTTCATCAGAGATGATGTACAACATTCAGTGCTGGAGGATATTTTAGATCCAGCTATCCACACTGGAGAGAACTTGCTGAAAATCTTGAGTATTCAGAAGATACCTCAGAGAAGTGAAGCCTCAGTCTATCCACAGAGTATTAGCTATATAAGCAGTGAAGCAACAAAGCCTAAGCCAAACCTCAATGAGATCAAGCTCCTCAGTCAATAAATTAACTGACTGATGCAAGAAAGTTTAATATTCTTTAAGGAAAGATAACAGCAAGCATACTTGATACATTGCATGCACAATACTCATCATTTATAAAATTACTGGAGATGCAAAAATTTAAAAAATGTGAAACATAAACATGAGAAAAATAGGTCAACAGAAAAAGACCCAAAGATAAACCAGATGGAATTATCAAACAAGGACTTCAAAACAGCAGTTATAAATAGGCTCAAAAATTTAAAAGAAATGATGAACACAATGAGTGCAAAGATAGAAGGATTTCAATGGATAAAACGGAAACAATAAAAAGAAACCAAATTAAAACTCTAGAAATTAAAAGTAGAATATTGGAAAAGAAAAAGTTCACAGGATATCCTTATTGTAGGATTGGACACTGATGACCAAAGTTCAGTGAAAATAAAGACAATTAAATAGAAACTAAACTGAAACACAGTTGGATAAAAACTGAAAAATAAACACACAGAGTCTTTAGTGACCTGTTTGACTATATTTAACAGTATAACATGAATTTAGTTAAAATCTCAGGAGATAAGATTGAGAATTGAACAGAGAAATTAATATGAATAAACAGTGACTGCAATTTTGTGGAAAATATCAAGAAACATAAGCAAGAAACTAAGAAAACACAACTAGTATACATAAAAAGTAACCACATCCAGGCATCTAATAATTGCATTTATAAATATAGAGATAAAAAGAAAATCAAAAATAGAGAAAAAAGATGTATACTGGGCACCTAAGGGAAGAATAACGACAGACTTGTGATGAGGAACAGCACAAGCTCAGGAGGAAACAGCAACCTTTTTAGGGACATGAAATAAAAATGAAAACTTGTAACCTAGAAGTATAGAATGAGTGAAAATATCATTTATAAATGGACAACAAATAAAACATATTTCTGTAAATAAAAGCTAAAAGGTAAGTGAAAGAAATTTCTTCATATTAAAAGGAAATAATGCTAGATAGAAACAAGGACATGCATGAAGTAATGAAGAATAAGAAAAATGGTAATTATAAAGCAAAATTAATAACTAAAAATACGTCACTAAATTAATCAAGGCAGTAAAATGGATTAGTAGAAACAATTATTTTTATTATAAAAACAGAAATGAGTAAAAAACCAATAGTACAAATAGAAAAAAAACTAGATGTTCAACAACACTCAAATATTACAAATACTGAGTGAAGGTTAGTCAACTTAATGTCTCAGCTAAAAGTTAGAGAGAAAGTGAGTCACAAAGATGTGGCGTAAAGTAGACATGCTCTTTAAAAAACGTAATTTACATTACATGTAAATATTGTGAGGCAGAAAATTTGCAATTAGTAAAAATGAAAAGCTGGAACAGCTGTATCAGCTTCAAAAAAGTACACACAGAACAAGGAAAAATAAAGAGACAGAGAGAGAGAGACACTTCATACTGACAAAAGGGTCAATTTATTAAGAAGATAATGGTAAATATTTAATGACAGCTTGAAAATACATGAAGCTAAGTTTGAGAGAATGAAAGGAAGAAATAGATAAATTGCTATCATAGTTGGATATATTAACAGCTAGCAAATAGGTAATACATCGGTAAGGATATATAAATATCTGAAAAATACATCCCCCTTGAGTTAATTGATATTTACAATATGCTAAATCCATGGACTGTGAAATACTTACTCTTTCAAGAGCACCTGTAACATTCACCAAGATGAATAGCAAAGAAAGTTTCAATAGATTTCAAAAAATTGAAATCTTTCATAGAATATTATCTGATCAAAACCAAATTGAATAACAAAGCAAAACAAAATCTACAAAATCCCACAAAAATCCCACTTCTAAATAAATAATGTCAAAAAAATTTCAATGAAGAAAAGGAAAAGATCTTGAACATGGCAATAATAAAAATGTAACATAAATTTTTAGAATGTAGTTAAAGTAGTGCTTAGAGGGCAAGTTATAAGTATAGATATTTATATTAGAAAATAAGGAAGGGGGGACTGCCCCCATGGTTAAGGTCATGCGCTCTCCTTTAACAGCCCAGCATTTGCTGGTTTGGATCCTGGGTATGGACCTACACACCACACATCAAGCCATGCTGTGGTGGCGTCCCACATAGGAGAACTAGAATGACTTACACCTGGGATATACAACTGTGTACTGGGGCTTTGGGGAGGAAAAAACAAAAAAAAGAAAATAAGGAAGGTTTAAAATCCGTGATCTAAGGTATCCCTTTAAGTAGCTAGAAAAATGTGAGAAACAGGAGAAAAATAAAATAATAAAGATAAGAGTGGAAATCAAGAAAAATAAAAGTGGACAAACAAAAGAAAAAGTAAGAGAAACAAAAATTTGCTTTGTAAAAAAAAGTTTATAAATTTAGTGAACTCCAAGATAATCCGATCAAGAGATCAGGAAAGCACGAATTACAAGTTTTTGAGAATGAAATATGAAACCACTTTAGATCTTACAGTTTTTAAAAGGATAATAAAGGGATGTTATTAACCATTTTATAGAAATTAGGTTGACTAATGAAATGGCCAATTTCCTGAAAAGAAGCAAAATATCAAAATTTTGTGAGAACAATATAAGCCTGATCCTAAATTAGGCAAGGAAATTAGAAGTAAAATTATAGACAAATGGTTTTCATAGATATAGGTGGAAGAACCCTCAGAAAAATACTGACACATTGAATCCAGCTGATAATAATGATAATAATAGTAAAGAAAATAACATGTCTTGAACCAGTAGACTTTATCCAGGGAATGCAAGGTTAATTTAATATGTAAAAAAAAATTAATTTCATTCATCATATTAATTTAATACAGCATAAAAATAATCTGATACAATCTATGCAGATACCATTCATGATAAAAGAAACCAAAAATTCAGCAAATTGAAATAGAAAAATCTTTTCCATTCTGATAAAGGAAATTTATGGGAAAATGAAGCTAATATCACACTTGATGATAGAATGAATGTATTTCCCTTAATGTTAAACATAAAACAAGGATATTATTTATAGTCAATATCATATTGGAGGTCAGAGCAAATGCAGTAAATCAAGGAAATTATATAAAAACCATAGAGATGGGAGAGGAAGAAGTAAAACTTTATATTCATAAGTGATATGATTGTATACATGGAAAATGCCAAAGAATCTACTAAAAAAAATCTATGCATAGGAAGGTTTAACGAGTTAAGCTTTAATGCGTTAATTTTGTCTATAAATTCAACACAATTCAAATAAAAATCCTAGTTGATTTTTTTAAAGAATTTAAAAGGTGAATCAAAAGTTTACACAGCATGGAAAATCTAAGGACCTAGAACAGCTCAAACATATTTGAAAGCAAGACAATGTTGGTGGACTTACACCACCAACTTTCAAGATTAATGTAAACTTACAGCATTCAAAAAAGTGTGATTTTGCTTTATGGAAGAAAAATAGTTTATTGGAATGAAATAGAAAGTCCACGAATATAAATTCACTTACAAAATCAATTGATTTTTAAATATCAGGTCCATTGAGGTATAATTTATCTAACAGTAAAATTCATCATCTTCAGGTGTACAATTGTATGTAAATGAATATGTTTGCGTAACCACCACCATACCCAAGTTACAGAATATGTCCATCACCCCCACGGAGTTTCTTTGTGCCCCTTCTCAGTCAATCTCCTCTCTCAATATGGAGCCCTGGCAACAAATGATGATTTAAACCTCGATGCCTTTGTCTTTCCCACAACATTATACAAATAGAATCATATAATATGCAGTACATGGTGAATGATTTGCTTCACTCAACGTAATGCTTTTAGGATTCATCCTTGTTCTCATATCAAGGGTTCACTCATCTGTATTACTTTTTATTCCATTGTATGGATATTTCAATTTATCTATCCACCAGTTGATGGACATTTGGATTGTTTTCTATTTTTGTCAATTAAGAGTAAAGCTGTTATAAATATTCAAATACAACCCTTGTGTACATAAACGTTTTCATTACCCTTGAGTAAATATGTAAGAGTGGGATTTCTGAGTTATATAGTAATGGTGGGTCTAACTCTAAGAAACAGAAAGTGGCTATTCCTAAGTAATAACATTGGGTATCTATTCATGAACTTATTTGCATCTCTTCTTTGGTGACTGTTTAAAAGTTTTGCCAAATATTATTTGGTCATTTGTCTTATTACTGACTTAAAAGGGCTCTCTATATATTCTGGATACAACTGAGATGCATGTATTACAATTATTTTTCTCCCAGTCTGTGTCTTATCTTTTTATTTCGTTAACATTTTCTACTTGAAGAGCAAAGTTTTCAATTTTGATGAAGCTCAATTTATGAATTTTGCTTCTAAAATGTGTGCTTTTTGAGTCCTATCTAAAAACAGCTTTGTCTAAACTAACATCACAGAGATTTTTCTCTTCTGTTTACCCCTTGAAATTTTATACCAAATTTACATGTTTGTCTGTGATCAAATACAAATTGATTTCTACGTATGGTACAAGGTAAGGTTTGAAATACATTTTTAAAATGAATGTTCAATTATTCTAGCAATCTTTCAAAAAAAACACTGTCATTTCTCCATTTGATCAGTTTGTCATGCTTGCCAGAAGTCATAATTGATCACACACGTGAGATTCTATACCTGGATGCTATTCTATTTGATTCATGCTTCTGTCTGCATGTCAATACCACACTGGCTTGATATTACAAAAATCATTTTTTCTCCATCAAATGATGCTGTGCCAACTATAAATACATATAGGAAAAAAAAATCTTGAAAGTTACCTAACAACATACAAAAAATAAAAAGGAATCAAAATGGATCAGAGACCTGAAGCTTAAGCCTAAATCTACAAAGCTTCTAGAAGATAGCATAGGAATACTTTCATGATCTTGGGATAGTCAAGAAAATCTTAAGATAAAAAAATAAAAGTACTAACCATTAAAGAAAAAAACAATAAATTGGACTTTGTCAAAATTAAAAATTTGTTTTTGTCAAAAGATGCTTGAAATAATGAACGGCCCAGCCATAATGGCAGGAAATAATTGCAGTGAATACTTCTGACAACAGACTTTTATATAGAACATACAGTGAGAAGTCTTACAAGTCAATTATGAGAAGAAAAACAACCCACTGAAAATAGACAAAGAATTTGAACAGATGCTTCAAAAAGAAGACATCAAAATGTGCAAAAAACACACGAAAAATTTTCCAATATCATTAGGTATTAGGAAAGTGTAAAAGCAAACCACAAGATAGTACTATACTCAATAGAATGGCTAAACATAAAAGTATAGAACACACTCAACGTTGGTAAGGATGGGGAGTAACAAGAACTTGCATGTTGCTGGCCAATGTATACAATAGTACGACCTTGCTGAAAACTATGTGAGATTTCTCATAAACATACACCTACTCTGCAACTCAGCAGTTTCATTTATAATAACTAAAAAACTAGAGACAACCCAAATGACAATAAACAGGAGAAAAGGCAAACAAATTGTGGTATATCCATATAAACTACTGACAAATTGAATGACATTGTTAAACCTCAAAAACATTATATGGAGAATAA
The DNA here is from genome assembly GCF_021613505.1 of Equus quagga. Classification (NCBI taxonomy): domain Eukaryota; kingdom Metazoa; phylum Chordata; class Mammalia; order Perissodactyla; family Equidae; genus Equus; species Equus quagga. The sequence continues at coordinate 21,546,337 of NC_060272.1, read as the reverse complement.
AAAGCCAGACCCACAAAAGTACAAGCTGTGATTTTATTTATATGGATTTCTGAAGCAAGCCAAGCTAATCAATGGCCATAGAAATTTGCATGGTGGTTGCTCTCTAGGAGCACAGTGATTGACCCCGAAGGGGCCTGAGGGAACTTTCTCAATTGATGGAAATGTTTTTTATCTTGATAGTAGTATAGGTTACAGGGTGCCGCTTTTGTTGAAATTCAAAGAATTTACAATTCAGATGTGTGTGTTTTGATGTATTTAAGTAAGAATTTAATGAAAAAGGAAAAAAGATGGTGGCATACTAAAACATTTAGCCCAGTGTGTGGCCCATATGAAATATTCAGCATAAGCTCTGTGTGTGTGTGTATGTGTGTATTTGTGTATGTGCATGGCTTAAGAGCAAAACGTCTCTGGGATAGAAAGAGTGCTCCCTCCTTGGTTTGCTAAATCAACATTAAAGCAAATTAGCATCAAAGTGAACTTAGTATCAAAACAAAGTATATGTGTTGTCATACATCAGATATAATATATCTTCAAATGCCTATGTCTCCTCTCACAGTTCAATATGCTTCATGCTGTGGTATGAGAGACACGTCCTGTCCCAGTCACCAGTTAATGGACCTGTGGGTCCTTCCTGTGCAGATTAAATTAACACAAAATTGGTTTATTACAGCAAATGCTAAATAGCTATGTTATGTATGGTTTAAGTCTCAAGCTGTTTTCTAAACTTCCATACCTCTACAGTACTTTCTTCCTAGCTTACCTGTAAGTAGCAGGTTTTTATATAATGTTAGCGAGAACAGAATTATAGATGGGTCAGAATCAAGGGAATGTAGGTTGCAACTTTACTGACTGTCTTAGTCCTTTCAGGCTACTAAACAAAATACCACAGATTGAGTGGCTCATAGAAAACAGACATGTGTTTCTCACAGTGCTGGAGGCTGGAAGTCTGGGGTCTTGGCACCCATACGGTCAGATGAGGCCTGTCTTCCAGGCTGCAGACTTCTCCTTGTGTTGTTGCACGGTGGAAGGCGGAGGGAGCTCTGTGGGATCTCTTTCATAAGGTACCGATTTCATTTATGCGGGCTCTACCATCACGACTTCACATCCTAAAGCCCCCACCTACTAATACCATCACCTTTGGTGGTGAGGATTTCAACATATGAATTTTGGGGGACACAAACATAGCACTGACATGAGAGGAGACAATCATAAAAGTGTGAGAAGTTCTAGGTGGAGCAGGGAAGGTTTCGTATATGGGCCAAAGGAATATCTTCTGATACCTATGGTGAAAATGTCAAGACAGAAACAATATATCATAATTTTGTGTAGAAATAACCTAAGTTAAACCAACTATGAAAATGTATTCAGATATACTATGACCAATATGGCCTAAATGTTCTCCTCAGCTTGACTAAACTTTAGACAGTTTTCTTGCTGACCCTAGGCCCTTGAACTTCTTTTGTTTAGAGCATTTACTTTAGAGAACTTGTAAATTCTTTCTTTGCCCTCTTTGAAATGGCTATAAATCTTCAAGTGTCTTGCTAGCTTTAAGACCCAGGCATGCATTTTTCCAAGACCTCAGGACTACCTCTTCTGAACTGTAAACACTGAAGGAGATAACACGCCTGTCTCTCCTCTCTGTGGGAGAGTAGGAGCCTGCTTCAGTGGGTGTGTTGCTCCAAGTTGTAAAACTACTTCCTGTTATGAGGATGGGAGAAAGTTTACTTTTCCTTTGGGTAAAGCCAATTAGCAAACACAAGTGGCTTGTGATCCCACCACTACCAGCATCTCAGCTATTAAAAACTCTCCAGCCCTTTGTTTCAAGGAGTTCATTTCAGACTCTTTCCTCACTGCAATAATCTTGAATAGTCTTCTTTGCTTGTTTAACTTTGTCCAGTGCAATTTTTACTTGAACAACTGCTTATTATCCTTGAATTCTTCTGGAGAGTTGTAAATCCCCTGATTTGCCTTTATGCCCAGGGAGGTCTAGCTTGCTTTGATTATATGTGAGGAGACTCTTTAAGCAGTGCTGCTTGAAACACAACATTCATGTTCTTACAGAGAAGTTGGTTTGGGGCAATCAGCTGGAGAAGAGGCACATTATCCTTTGGGAGTCAAAATCTTTCTGAGAATAAGCAATTATTAAGTAACAGTCTCTATTTCATCAATACTGTATGTCACCTTCTCTCCTCCGATACTGACAAGTCCTATTTGAGGAACTGTGTAAACAAGTGTGACTGACATTTAATGAGGCAGCTTCTAAAAGCCACATATATATGCAATGCTTATTTTTTTGTGAGCACAACTTGATAGTTATAGGAATCCACATTGCAAGATGCAAGAGAACTTCTTCCTTCTTCAATAATACTGCATTATCTGTCTAGGCAGTTGGAGACTGACTGCTTCATTAGCAAGTCAATGTATTTCCAAGCCTCCTACTGACACTGTGATGTTCCTATCAATGCGTATTGTTCTCTAATTGGAGCTGAAGTATGCTGTTTAAATGTTCTAAAGTGGAATATTACTAATTAAGTCAATAGATATCTGTAGAAAGTGTGTGTAAATTTGCAAAGGTATGTATCTTTATCCATCTTTTCCTTTGATCAAGAATTCCAGATTTGTAAATCAAGTATACCACAGAACAAAAGTTCTAAATGGTTTAATTATTCTATCTGCTTTGAGGAAATAGAAAGAGACAATGCTTCAGATAATCAACATTCAAGTTATTTAGAGATATACAGGGTGGATTCATCATTGTGAATTGCTCTTGACATTTAATAATTTTTAGCTTGAAATTTTATTTTCTTTGATGTTCCTGCTTTTAGGCTTTTTCTAAAGCATAACTTGTTCAATTACATCAGATAATCTCTATTATTAGAATGGTTTACAATTTTTAGATTCTTTTAAACTTTTTTCTCTTGGTATTTATTGTATTTTTTCTTACTTTGAGAACTCTGTTTTTATTCAATTTTGTTCTACCATCTAACTGCTAAACAGTCCTCAGATTATTATATTCACACACAAGGCAGCTAGATACAAGTAAAATATTAAGTTCAAGACATCATCATCATGACAGCATGAAAAGATCCTTTTGTCTTTCCCCTTCAATCTATAGCAAGAAAGGCATCCATAACTAACAAAGGCCACATTTGACAACACACTGGGATGCTGGAAAGGTCCACACATCATTACATATGAAGGTAGGTGGATTAGAACACATGGAGGAGGCTAAATGGGGAACAGCAGAGCTAAAGCTCAAGATCCTGGATCCCCAGCCACAGTGGAGGAGCCAGCTGACCCCAGCCCCAGAGAACTCAGTGGGCAGCAGTGTGGAGGCAAGTACATGACTCCAGCCAGCCAGCTGCAGTAGCACCAGAAGCCATGGGAAGCAGAGCAGCAGCAGAGATGGAGCCCCATGATCCCAGCCCTCCAGCCTTGGCTCACAGCCTGGTAGCAAAGGTGCACATGGGGCACTTACATCCAAACTGTAGCACTGCCCGCAGCCAAAAAGTAACAGGCAACAGCTGAGATGGTGCCTCACATCTCAGGTGCCCTCCCAATCCTCCTCCTTCCCCCACAACAGTGGCAGAACTTCACCCATGTGATTCTGGATGCAGCTGATGTGTCAACCATCCTTGTGCCTCTGGTGGGAAAGCAAGCAATCACAGCAACAACAGCAATAGCAAGACATCAGTGACCCTGTTGCAGGCAGCAATGATGAGAGTACAGGTGACACCCCAAATAGAGGCAATGGAAAATAGAATGTGCAGATAATCAAATGTAGCCAGAGGCAGCTCAGGTAAGAGAAAGCAAAAAGTAGTACTATAATGCCACCTACTGAAAATAAAATAAAGGCTTATAATCTCCAAGCAGTTGAAAAGTTTGAATCAAAAGTAAGCTATACATACATAAAAAATGCTTTTGCTACAACAAATGCACTGGCAGAGGAATAACTTGGCAAGCACCACGTACCACCAAAAGCTATGGTACCATGGCATTATAAAAAGAAAACAATTCTCCAGAAACCAAACATAAATTCATAGAAGACTGTGATTTAATTGATAAACAATACAAAATAGCTATTATGAAGAAACCCAACAAACTACAAGAAACCTCAGAAGGGTAGTTCAATGAGCTCTGTAATAAAATAAATGAACAAAAGGAATACTTTACCAAAGAGATCAAAACTATAAAACAGAACCAAATAGAAATACTGGAGCTGAAGCATAGATGAGATGAAGAATGTGTTTGAAAGCTTTGGAAATAGAGCAGATCATATGGAAGAGAGAACTAGTGAACTTGAAGATAGATACTTAGAAATGATGCAGGTAGAAGAGGAGAGAGGACTAAGACTTAAAAAAAAATGTAGAAAAGGGGCTGGCCCAGTGGTGTAGCAGTTAAGTTCGTGCATGCCACTTCTGCAGCCTGGGGTTCACTGGTTTGGATGCTGGGCGTGGATCTATGCACTGCTTATCAAGCCATACTGTGGCAGGCATCTCACATATAAAAGAGAGAGGAATATGGACACAGATGTTAGCTCAGGGCCAATCTTCCTAAAAAAAAAATGTAGAAAATCTATGAGAATTATCCAACTCCATTAGGAAGGGCAACATAAGGATAGTGAGTATCCCAGAAGGAGAAGAGAGAGACAAGGGAAGAGAGATATCATTTGAAAAAATAATAGCTGAAGACTCACCCAAACTTGGGGAACAAACTAGATATACAAATCCATGAGACTAATAGAACACCCAATTATCTCAATGAAAGAAGAAGACCTCCACCAAAACACATGATAATACAACTGTCAAAAATTAATGACAAAGAAGGATTATTAAGAGCAGCCAGGGAGAAAAAGAAAACAGCCTACAAGGAAATCCCATTAAGCGATCAGCAGATTTCTCAGCAGAAACCCTACAGACCAGGAGAAAGTGGGGAGATATATTAAAGATATTGAGAGCTAAAAATTGTCAGCCAAGAATACTCTATCTAGCATTTATCTTTTAGATATGAAGAACAAATAAATGCTATTCCAGACAAGTAAAACCTGAGGGAGTTCACTGCCACTAGAGATACCTTACAAGAAATTTTTAAAGAAGCTCTCCTACCTGAAACAAAAAGGCAAATGTATACAAAGCTGTGAGCAAGGGGATAAATGAATAGACAGAACCAGAAAATTGCAAGTGTGTATCAGAATAGAATAGTATACAATTAATTGTAGCATAAAGGTTTTAGGGAAAGGAAACTTGAAAAATAACTATAACCACTTTAATTTGGTAATGAACTAATAATACAGAAGGGATAATTTGTGACAACAAAAACATAAAAGTGGAAGAGGAAAAGACAAAACCTCAATAGGCAAATGAAGATAAGAGGCTATCAGCAGAAAAATACTGTATTATCCATGAGACCTTTTACACAAACCGCATGGTAACCAGAAAACAAAAATTCAGAACAGAATCATAAAACATAAAAATATAGGAAACTGAGAAATACATTGCAGAAAACCACCAAACTGAAGTGGCAGACAGAAACACAAGAAAACACAAGCAATAGAAATATAGAGCAATCAGAAAACAAAAGATAAAATGACTGTGTTAAGTCCTTCATATATCAATAATCACCATAAAAGTAAATGGATTCAATTCACCAATCAAAAGACACAGAGTGGCTGGATAGATTAAAAACAAGACCCCAAAATATGTTGTGTCCAGGAGATCCATCTCAGCTGTAAAGACAAATATAAGCTCAAATTAAAGGGATGGACCAAGACACACTAAGCGAATGGCATTCAAAAGAAAGTGGGTATAATCATACTTATATTAGACAAAATAGACTTCAAGGCAAAAAAGAAAACAAGAAATAATGATAGACATATAGTGATAAAGGGAAAATCCATCAAGAAGACATAATATTTATTAACATATATGCACCTAACATATGAGCACTAAAGTAAGTGAAGTAACTATTAACAGACTTAAAGAGAGAAATTCACAGCAACACAATAGTAGTAGGGGACTTCAGTACTCCACTTACACCAATGGATAGATTATCCAAACAGAAAGTCAACAAGGAGCCTTAAACTTTAAATGAAACATTACACCAAACGTACTTAATAGATTTATATAGAGAGAAAACATTTCATCCAAAAGCAGCAGAATACATGTTCTTCTCAAGCACACATGGGGCATTCTCAAAGACCATATCTTGGGAAGAAAAAGTGTCAATAAATTCAAGAAGATTAAATCATATCAAGCATCTTTTTCCAACCATCATGGTATGAAACTAAAAATCAACTACAAGAAGAAAGATGGAAAAATCACAAATATGTGAAGACTAAACAACATGTTACTGAACAACAATTGGATCAATGAAGAAGTCAAAGGAGAAATAAAAAAAATATCTGGGTACAAATGAAAATGAAAACACAGCACACCAAAATCTATGGGATGCAGCAAAAGCAGTACTAAGAGGGATATTTATAGTAATACAGGGCTACCATAAAAAAACAAGAGAAATTCCCAAATACAATCTAACAATACACCTCATGAAACTAGAAAAAGAACAAACAAAGCTCAAAATCAGTAGAAGCAATGAAATTTAAAAAATCAGAGTGGAAATAAACAAAATAGAGACTAAAAATACAATAGAAAAATCAATGAAACTAAGAGCTGATTCTTTAAAAAGATAAACAAAATTGACAAACCATTAGTTGACTCACTAAGAAAAAAGAGAGCATGCTCAAATAAATAAAATCAGAAATACAAAAGGAGAAATTGCAACAGGTACCACAGAAATACAAGAGGTTATAAGAGAATACTATGAAAAGCTATACACAACAAACAGGATGACCTAGAAGAAGTTGATAAATTCCTAGAATCATACAACTTTCTAAACTGAGTCAAGAAGAAATAGAGATTCTAAATAGAGAAATTGCTGGTAAGGAGATTGAAAACAGGAATCAAGTACCTCCCCAAAAATAAAAGTCCAGGACCAGAAGATTTCTCTGGTGAATTCTACCAAACAGTCAAAGATTTAATACTCATGCTTCTCAAACTCTTCCAAAAACTTGAAGAGGAGTGGATGCTTCCTAACTCATTTTATGAGGCCAATATTATCCCAATACCAAAAGCAGTCAAAGATGACACAAAAAAAGAAAGTTACAGGCCAATGTGGCTGATGAACACAGATGCAAAAATCCTCAACAAAATATTAGCAAATTGAATACAACAATACATTAAAATGATCACACACCATAATCAAGTGAGATTTATTCCAGGGATGCAAGGATGGTTCAACATAAGCAAATCAATCAACGTGATACACTATATTAGCAAAATGAATAAAAATTACATGATCATCTCAATAGATGCAGGGAAAACATTTGACAAAATTCAGCATCCATTTATGAAAAATGTCAATAAATGGGTATAGAAGGAATACTTCAAAGTAATAAAGGCTATATATGACTAACCCATGGCTAGCATCGTCTTCAGTGTTGAAAACCGAAACCATACTCCTAAGAACTGGAATAAGACAAGGATGCCCACTCTCGCCACTCTTGTTCAACCTAATATTGGAAGCCCTAGCCAGATCAATTAGGCAAGAAAAAGAAATAAAATGTACCCAAATTAGAAAGGAAGAAGTAAAACTGTTACTATTGGCATATGACATGATTTCATATACAGAAAACCCACCAAAAAAGAATCCACCAAAAAAGCTACTAGAAATATAAATACATAAATTGGCAGGGTACAAAATCAACACAAAAATCCATCACATTTCTATACACTAACAATGAACTAGCAGTAAGAGAAACGAAGAATATAATCGCCTTCACAATCACAACAAAAAGAATAAAATACTTAAGAATAAACTTAACTAAGAAAGTGTGCTGTATGCTGAAAATTATAAAACGTTGAAATATTGAAGACATAAAGAAATGGAAAGATATTCTGTGCCCATGGATTAGAAGAAATAACATAGTTAAAGTATCCATATTACCTAAAACAATCTTCAGATTCAATGTAATCCTTTCAAAATGTTAACGAAATTTTTCACAGAACTAGATCAAAGAATTCTAAAATTTAGATGGAATAACAAAAGACCTCTAATAGACAAAGTAATCCTGAGAGAAAAGAACAAAGCTGGAGCCTTCATGCTCCCTGATTTCCAGATATATGACAAAGCTATAGTAATCAAAACATCATGGTATAGGCAGAAAAACAGACAAAAAGATGTTCAATGGGACAGAATTGAGAGTCCAGAAATAAACCCACACATTTATGGGCAGCTAACTTTTGATAAAGAGGCTAAAAACATACAATGGAGAAAGGAAATTCTCTTCAATAAATGGTGCTGGGAAAGCTGGACAGCCACAGCAAAAGAATGAAACTAGACCACTACCTGACACCATGCACAAAAAATGAACTCAAAATGGGATAAAGACTTGAAGGTAAGATCTGAAGCCAAAAAACTAGAAGAAAATAGACAGTATGCTCTTTGACATTGGTCTTAGTAGTATCATTTTGAATATGTCTTCTCAGGCAAGGGAAACAAAAGAAAAAAGTAAACAAATGGGAATACATCAAACTAAAATGCTTCTGCACAACAAAGGAAGCCATGAACAAAATGAAAGACAATCTAAAAATTAGGAGAAGATATTTGCAAGTCATATATCTGATAAGGGGTTAATATCCAAAAAGTACAAAGAACACATACAACTCAATAACAAATAAACAAACAACCCGATTAAAAAATGAGCAGAAATTCTGACAGAAATTTTCCCAAAGAAGATATACAGATGGCTCACAGGCACATGAAAAGATGTTCAACATCACTAATTATTAGGGAAATGAAAATCAAAACCTCAGTGAGATATCACCTCACATCTGTCAGAATGGCTATTATTAAGACAAGCAATAATAAGTATCGGAGAGGATGTGGAGAAAAGGAAACCCTTGTACACTGCTGATGGAAGTGTAAATTGGTGCAGCAACTATGGAAAATAATATTGAGATTCTTCAAAAAATTCACAATAGAACTACCATATGATCAAGTTATTTCACTTCTGGATATTTATCCAAAGAATACAAAAACACTAATTTGAAAAGATATGTGCACCCCTATATTCACTGCAGCATTATTCACAATAGCCAAAGTGTTGGAAACAGCCTAAGGGCCCATTAAGGGATGAATGGATAAATAAGATGTGGTATATATACACAATGGAATACTACTCAGCCATAAAAAAGATGAAATCTTATATTTTGAGATAACATGATGGACCTTGAGGGTATTATACTAAGCAAAATAAGTCAAACATAGAAAGCCAAATACTGTACGATTTCATTTGTGTGGGAGACAAACAAACACATAGATACAGAGATTAGATTGGTGGTTACCAGTGGGGAAGCAGGGGGGAGGGAGAGGCTGAAAGAGGTAAGGGGGCAGATGGATATGGTGACAGAGGGTAACTAGACTTTTGGTGGAGAACATGATGTAGTCTATATAGAAGGTGGAATATAATGATGCATGCCTGAAGTTTATACAATGGTATAAATCAAAATGACCTCAATAAAAATATTTTTAAAATAAATTAAAAATTAGTATTTTGATCTAATTGTTTTCTAACAATTTATTTATTTATGATACGTTTTGTTTTCATTTTTGATTAGCTGGATGAATTGAAAATATGCTTATCAAAATTGTATTCAGGCACTCAAAAGGTCCAAATGAATTTTAATAATTCTCCATTCTGGACACTCAAATAAAGAGAGGGTACCTATATGTTTAAGCATTGTAAACAAAACTGAAGACACATTTTAAGGAGGACCCAAGCTATCAACTCTCTATTCTTCCACCCCTAATCCTAAGGTAAAAGAACATGGAGATTTGGGTTTTTCTTTTTTTCTTGCAATGGATGTTGCTTGCAATTAATGATGTGTTAGCCCCTTTATGAACCTGGACTGCCTGTTCTTGATCCCAGATGAATGGATTGGTAAGTTGAGTGACTTGTACTTGTAGGGGACCTTAAGAATTCCTAAATTCTTTTTCAGGGCATCACCTGCACAAACAAGATGTTCTTCTGACTGGGACTTAATCCTTCTGTATTACTTTCCTGAGTACCCACAAATGTTACAAGTTTGTTAATCAAAAGTCAGACGTTGTCATTCATTGGTTTATTTCACACAAGACCTGATCAGAGGAATGAAGGAAGTCATGTAATTGTTGATCTTACTATTAGGAGAAACAAGTTTGGTATGATGTCATATATAGAATGCACAGGAAAATTATGGAGATGTTTTTGTTTAGTCCACCATAATAGGGAGAATCTTCATTAATGAGAAATATCTCTAAGAAAAAGAAGGAGCCCTAGAACTTTATAGAGGCAAGTAAATAAGGGAGTCGTCAAGGAGTCTTAGGATGGAAGGATGAGGGGCTGGCCCGGTGGCACAATGGTTAAGTGCTCACATTCCACTTCGGTGGCCCCAGGGTTCGCAGGTTCGGATCCGGGATGCAGACATGGCACCACTTGGCACGCCATGCTGTGGTAGGCGTCCCACATATAAAGTAGAGGAAGATGGGCATGTATGTTAGCTCAGGGCCAGTCTTCCTCAGCAAAAAGAGGAGGATTGGCAGCAGTTAGCTCAGGGCTAATCTTCCTCAAAAAAAAAAAAAAAAACAGAAAAGGATGAAAGTAGATGTTATCTCAGAATATGCAGGCAATGGAGCATGCAATCTGGTCCTTTGTGGTTAGCCTGTACCTGGATAGCAGATGAATAGAGGGATTTCTCAACCACCTCACTTTTCTAAGATCAGAGATCAGAGATCAAATGAAGTTCAACACTGTCAATAGATATAAAGACCATTATCTGCAAGATCATACTGAAGAGTGTGAAGTTATCTTCTGCTCATAATGTATCTGAAGCCTAATATTGTTTACTATCAGAATTGTTGATATAAAGTGATTTTTTTCCAATTAAAAGAAGTATAACACCCCCTCTCCCTATTTGGGGTAATAATCCTTAGGTTTTTCTACTTTATGAAACAACAAGCATGATTCATTTCTTACAGATGTATACACAATTTGTAGAAGAATATCTCATGGTTTTGTCAATTCCTTTTTTACAAGCAATGTAAATTATTTTAGGGGAATGAGATGGCTAAGATTCTATAGTAACATATTTTGGGAAAACTAATGCCAGGTTTATAGGCTCTACATCTTTCAGCTGACAGAGAGCCTCTCCTATGGAAAATAGTCAATATCTTTGTTACAAGATGCAGAATTTTCTAAGATCTCTGGATATGGCAGTCTCCCCTACTCATATATAATTTTCTCTCTCCCTCCTGTTTAGGCTGACAACTTGTATATTCTTAGTGGTTAATATTTCTTGAGTCTTTCCTAGGCATAAAGTTGGTGTGAACATAAATAATTTCTCTTAAAATTGTTTTTTTCTTCCATCGGTGATAATTTTCATTCTGAAATCATTAAAAATTTTTTTCTCCTACAAATTTCCTTTCTATCCTGTCAGTCATTCTAAATTTTCATTTAATTTTTTGCTGCTATTGTTCTTTGACTGTCTGAGGATCCCAGGATGAGTGTTCATTTTTAGGAATGAAGAATGAAATCAATTGACTAACATTTCTGAAATGCATTTCCTGTTTTTGTCAGCTTTTCCCATGAATGAAAGAATCGGACGCATATTTGTATTTACTGGGATTAGGGACACAATTGATATGTTTACTTTTAGAATATGGATAAGAAACTTGCAGTCACGCTGTTACTTGTCCTATGCTGCAAAAAAAAAAGGGCTTACGCTAGGGACAATTTACTACCGGAAGCCAATCCCTAACTTCTCTTTGACAGCCACTAATTTCAAAAATTTCTCTCCCACTTTGGGAGAAAACTCTGCTGCCACTTCTGCTGATGCAGGAGAGGCAAATGGTGAAAGCTTCACATTTTAATCACGTTCTTTCCTTCCAGATCCATTTGTTTTAACAATTAATTTGATGCTTCTTTCATTAAGTTTGATTCTTCACTAATTCAACATATATTAATTGACAAGCACTGTGCTTGTTTCTGAAAAGATATCACTGAAGAAATTGTACATAATTTATGCCCAGGCCTCATAGTACTCAGGTCTGGCGGCTTTAGGAAAGTAAGCAAGTCATAGCAGTAAGAAGGTGGTAGGTTGTTCAGCAGATGATGTAAAGGAGGCTAAGGAAGTAACAGGAAGGCCTTCTGGTGCAAATCTTGGGGACAAGGTCATAGAAAGCAAAAACCTACGATAACGAGGAGTCAGCAGGAAAAGAGGTGGGCTGGGTGACTATTTAACAGAAAAGGAACTTCATGCCTATGAAAGGAATTTATCACAGTCCAGGGGAGTTGGTAAGAGTAAGATCAGGCAGCAGTGTGGCAAAAGCCAGCCTGAGTAATTAAGAAGTGAGGGTGTGAAGCTGGTGAATGCAAGCTACTACTCGAGGGTTTGGTTGTGATGGGGAGCAGGGGACCCGCTGGTGTTGGGTAATAGATCATAGAAAATGAATTCTCCAAGTCCTTCTTAAGTCCCTTCATTCTGGTTACTGGCCTTCCCATTCAAGTTCTGGAGTTATATACACATAAAAAGTTAAATGATTATCAAAATATGACCAGGAATCTCATAGTGCATGCCCTGGTAAGAGAAGGAAAAACAGTTTAGGGAGATGAGGTTATTTAGTGAACTGTTAGGTTTAGAACAAGCCAATTTCTGTTGTATAAGCAGACATATGGTGAGGGACAGCCATGAGACAAATATTAGAGTGGGTAGCAGACCCTTTGTGAAAGTGCCTTTCTTTCTATGGGAAGGAGAGATGGGATGAAACTCCATTGAAAATTTGGTTCAAATGTTGTGACTGATAATGCCAAACATACACCATGAGGGTGTGAAAAGTTTTGTTACTAATCTAGTAAGGCTTTTTGGAGAGGGCAAGAAGGGCCTCTCAAGTAGGTCTGAAAATGGCTTGAGAGAGCAAGAAGAGGTGACTAGAATCGGGTTTTATTCTGGGATGGGGTCAGAGCAAGGGTTTCCTCACCTGGGGCCATAGCCTGCATAGTTTAAACTTCTTGCTTGCACCAAAGGAATAAGTGTCCAGGCTTTCTTATCAGCTTGCTCAGCTGTGGAGCAGAAGGGACTAGAAGAGTGATGAGCTTCAAAAGTGTCAGTAGTGAACATGAAAATTAATTCAACTCTTTATGCAGAGAAGAATCTTTCTATAGCTTTGAATCTGATGAAATGCTTTTGCTGGTTCCATGTTGATGCAGGATACTAAAATACATTTCAGATAACAGAAATTTTAACTTTGAGTTCTTCAACCATTTTCTCAGGGGGCAAGTGAGTCTTGTATTCTTTATTATGAACCACATTTCAAGTAATCACCCTAGTCTAAATGCAAACAATTATTAACTTGTTAGACAAATTAATTTTAGTTGAAAGAGCAGCTGTCTGTGGGCTGTTCCCAAGATAAAACTTTTTTCAAAGTTGTTTGAAGCAGGTAAAACAACAGACAGTGCATAACGAGTCATTGGCATTGAATTATAGTTTTCTGATTTTCAGGACTAGGTCAACAGAGTTAGACTGTGAAAGAAAGCAGCCTAAGAATCTAAATTCAGAAGCAAAAGGTTAAATCTTGGCACCATGGTGTAGAAGCAAAGGGGAAATGGAGTTGATCTAGCTATGGAAAATGAAGGAAATTTTGCTTAGATTATTCCAAAGGGAAAAGTGAATGTCATTTTGGAAAAGACATGCTAAAATTGACAAAATTATCATAATCTAACATCTGAAGTTTGATAAGGTCAGCTTTCTTTCTTTTTTCTTTTTTTTAAATTTTGGCCCTGAGCTAACATCTGTTGCCAATCTTTTTCTTTTTTCCTTCTTCTTCTCCCCAAAGCCCCCCAGTACACAGTTGTATATCCTAGGTGTAGGTCCTCCTGGTTCTGCTTTGTGGGACCCCTGCCCCAGCATGGCTTGATGAGCAGTGCTAGGTCTGCGCCCACGATCCCAACCAGTAAAACCTTGGCCCACAAAAGTGGAGCACATGAACTTAACCATTCAGCCATGGGCTGGCCCCCTGGTAAGGTAATCTTTCAAGGACTCTCAACTAAGCAAAAATTATAAGCCTTGACAGCATTCCTCTTTATTGAGATGGACCAATAATCTTAGAATAGTCGAAAAAACTGTTGCCCATATGATCAACAGATCAATTATACAAGGATATAATGGCCTTCAAATCAGCCAAGGGAAAGAACATTCCAATTTTGATAGTCTTCAATAGGCCCTGTTGTTTTATGCTCATTGAAATTGCCTGCCTTATCAAGATTAAAAATATCAGCAGAGACGGAATTGACATCATTTTGGAAAATGCTGTTGCGTTTAAACATTCACCTCCCATCTGATTTTTAAAAATATGCTTCTTGATTTTAGAATCTTCAAGGACTCCTAGGTAGAACAAATTTATAAGTGAATTATTCCATAAAGAGAAATGGAGGAGTGTTAATTCAGACCCACTACTTATTGACATACAATAAGCAATATGTTAGTAATAAGTGAATTAGGTCAGAGATGGTTAATTATTTAAACAGATCTCCGTTCCTAAAGAAGAGTGTATATTTGGGAAACCAGCACATCAGCCACACTCAGAAGAAGAGATGAGACTCAAGATATCTCATTTTGGTTAATCGAGCTAAAAAAACAATTGCTGATAAGCACAGGCATTATTTTGAAAGCAGAAATATTTTAATATATTTTATTATGGACTTAACGATAAAAAGTCATTTTGAAAATCAACCAAATCTCTTAAAATTAGAAGCCGAAATCAATAACTTCCTCCAAAAAATATGGTAGATAAATTAATTTTCTGTACTTGGATTGGCTAATTTATCGACTTCACACTTGCATATATTTAACTTTTTAAAATTGCATTATATTATGTTACATGAGAAGTACGAATTCCAGTGGATGTGTTATGAGTGTATGTCAAAGGTCTTCAACCAGGGTTTCATATCTAATCTTGGCACTTGTTGGTTATATGAAATTGGCAAGTTAATTAATCTCTTTGTACCTCAGTTTCTTCATGTGTATAGTGGGAATGATATTATACTTATATGATTGTTGAGAGAACTAAATGTATAATGTGCACAAAATACAAGCAAAATCTCTACTACTCATAAACATCCAGATATTAGCTCTTTTTAAAATGGTATTTTCCCTTTGTTTAAGGGAAGAATCTTACTTTCCCTTTGTTTGAGGGAGGAAGACTCTTAAGATTAAAACACTGACTCTTCTTATCATCACATGTATCTTCACTATATCATAACATGTATCTTCAGTTTCCTATGCTTCAGATAAATGGCTTACGCTTTGTACAGTCTTTTTTGCTATTCAATAATACATTTACGCTCATGGGTGCTTCCCAAGAAAGTTGATCTTGTCATGTAGAGTTCAAAAGGAAGACAGAAACTCCCTACTTGACAAAAATATAATAATAAAAGAGAGGAATATAACCTGTAGCCAAATGATAGATTTTCTTTTTGCCTCAAAAATTCATTTTGCACATGGAAAGGACTTCAAAATTGTTGCCCATTATTATTATTTGACCATAAGTATAATTTTATTTATATAATTAATTTTTAACCTCTCGACATGCTGAAGTCTTAGATGGACATGCTGAAGTCTATGATTGTGTATTTTCTTTCATTTTCTCCTTTATGTCTGACAATTATTCACTTGCTTTAATGCTAACTCCTTTCTTTCAGAAAAAGTTATGACTACCAATTTTTCATGCTGAAACAACATATTAATAAAAAAAGTCCCTATACGTTCACATAATGTCTCACTTATTTGCTGCTACTTGTAAATGTTAATCTTTCCATTCTTGAATTGTTTTCAATGCAGAAATTATGTGATACACGTTCCATCGTCTTTTTAATTTTCAATCCTTGGGTTTTTACACTTGTATATTTACTTTTGTTATTCATGTTTTATGTGTAATATATTTTTATTAATTGTTATCTCTGTCAACTCCCTTGAATTCACTATTTTATTAATTATTTCTCTTTCTCAATTTTCATTTTCTAATATAATCTGGAAGTTGACACCTATAATTGTAACATTATTCCTTTATATTGTACTTTTACATTTCCATGTTGAAATTTCTGTTTTATAATTAAATTAAATTAAATTAATTATACAGTTGGCTCTCTGTATCTGGTTTTGCATTGACACATTCAACCAGACAAGGATCGAATTCCACGGTTGGTTGAAATCACATCTGGTTGGGAGTGGGAAATGATAAGACACTTTGGAAAATGTTTTGTAGTTTTCTATAAATGTGAACTTAAATATGAAATTACTATAAAACCCAACAATTATACTCCTAGATTAATTGACAATGTATGCACACAAAAAACTGTAAACAAATGTTTATAACAACTTTATTCATAATCTCCCGAATGAAAAGAAATTCAAATGTTCTTCCTCCTGGGAAGATATAAACAAACTGTGACATATCCATGCAATAAAATACTATTCATTGATAAAAAAAGAAGAAACTACTAATAAATAAAACTGTATGGAAAAATCTCTTATTTGTTTTCTATTGCTGCCATAACAAATTACCATGAATTTAGAAGCTTAAAACAACAAACTGATTATTTTAAGTTCTATAGGTCAAGATTCTGACAAGGGTCTCACTGGCTACCATCAAGGTTTTGGCAGGGCTGAATTGTGTTCTAGGGGGTAATCTGTTTTCTTCAGATTGTTGGCAGAACTCAGTTCTTGTAGTTGTGGGAACAAGGAAAAGGTGCCCATTTCCTTGCTATTTGTTGGCTGAGGCCTGTTCACAGTTTATAGACGCCACCTGTATTCCTTAGCTCATGGATCCCTTCTTCCATCTTTCGAACCAGCAATCTCCCATCATTTGAATCTCTCCTGCCTCTTCCGCCACAACGTCCTGACTCTTCTGCTTTCCTCTGTTTTTTAAGGGCCCATGTGATTACATTGGGTCCACCCAGATAATGCAGAATAATGTCTCTATTTTAAGGTGTAACGATTAGCAACCTTAATTCCATCTGCAGAATCTCTTCTGTCACGTAAGATAACATACACAGGTTCCAGGGATGCTGGTGTAGATATAAGTTCTACGTTATACAGCCTGCTACAAATCTCAAATGCAATATGCTAAATTTAAAAAGTCAGAGTCAAAAGCTACATACTGTATGATTCTGTTTACATGAAGTTCTGGTTGAGGTCCGCTAGAGGTACTGGAAAAAAGTAAATAATTTCTAAGGTGGGAGTAGAGGGGAAAAGTTGATGACAAAGGGCCATAGGAGAATTTTTATTATTGATGGCGTTGTTCTATATCTTGATTATGGTGGGGGTTACGCAACTGTGTGTGTTAAATCTTGCAAAGCTATACACCAAAAATTATGAACTTTAGGATATGTTATTTACACCTTAATTTAAAAATATATGAAAATATGGATATAATGGGAGCACAGAGAATTAGTTTCATGTGCAAAAGTTATCATCATATGTGGAAGTAAATTTAATATCTATTAAAAATAAATGCATTTAATAAAAACAAGATAAAAGAGAAATAAAAGTGGCTTTAAAAGTAGGCATGAGATATATCAGGATCTTCTCAACTGTAACATCTATGTGGGGTCCCCCTCAAGATATCTTGAGGTGGTCCTTTAGAATAGAACAGCTCTTCATCCTCAGCTCCTGCCTAGTTGCTCAACCTTTTAAGACACGAGAAGCAGCTTGCGTAGTTATTGCATTGACATTTTTTTTAAACTCTTACACAAAGTTGTCAATTAATGAGAAATTATAGGACATTCATGCCAGCTAATCTCATCTTGTTTCTTAAAAAGTGTCCTGGACACTATCCATTGTTTGCCACTATCAATTCAATATAGTAGGCTTTCACAATTTTCTGAGCTAAGTTATAATAACAGAAGTAGCATTATCATTTAATTATTTTTTATTTTCAATAATTTCTTAATATCAGTAAATGTATTATAGAATGAGAATAGGCATGGTAGGTTATACATTACCGGTGGAAGTGGACTGAGTATACAGAGTCAATCTGGTTAAATTAATGGCAGTAGTACCCGAAATGCCCATGTGACTTTTCTCAAGTACATCCCTTCCTTTAACCCTGTTCCTTTCTGGAATTTGGCAAGTATAGTTTGTTCCCATTGTTCAAAGTGTGAAGAAATGAATCTCATAAGTTTATTACAAACAGATATCTTTTTTTCTGTTTACTATGCCTCATATGATCCACAGGAAGTAGTATACACGGAGGTCATTGCCAGTAGTAAAACATCATTTTGAACTCCACTTGCTTTTGTCGGATTCTCTTAATTTACTCCAAAGAAAGGGCAAGCAATTTTCACTATCTTTTCAGAAAAATATTATAATTCCACATATCATTCCTTTAATTTTATAATAAGTGACCATTTAAATGAATATCTTTCCAAATAATAGTTAGATCCTGTGGTTCAATGTTTGAATTAGGTTACCTTTAGTGGGATAACAGTGAGGCCAGACACAGATCAAGACAGAGAAACTGGAGAGAGACTCGTGGTTTTATCCTACTCACAGCTTCCTGGGGAGAGCCCAGTACACCACGTAGGGCCACTCAGGGAAGCGCCGTGGTCAGTCGGCAGGCAGAGAGAATGAGCTGTGGGCAAGTGCCTTTGCTGCGCTTTCCACAGGAAGGAAGGGTGAGGGGGAGGGGTTGAAGATTGGCTAGCATTCTTTGAAAGTGGACCCCCACAAACTTCATGTTCACTGTTACTATTAGAGCATATGTTTGGGACTATCTAAAGTCTCCAGATGTTTGTGAGTGAGCCAGGGTTTACTTGGGAACAGCTAGTGACCATTTTATAGCTGTTAAAACAATTTACAGAAAATTAAAAGAAAGTTTAATACATTAAGCCCATGAGAAAATAGAAAAAAAAAAAAGATAATATTCGGACGATTATCTATATGTTTTACTTTAGTAAATTCAATAGTAAAAGGTAACTTTCTACATTTCCAGCTTCTTGCATTTTGATTAGCTCAACAATTTTTATAGTATAATGTTGATGTTTTGATATTGACAACATACATAAATAAAAGTTTGCATTTTTGTGTTCGTGTTTTAACATTAATATTGGCATCTGAATAAAAATCTCTAAGTGAATAGATAACATTAGATAGATAATGTCTAAAACTAGCCTGCCTGGAAAAAATTAAAACTTCATAATAGGACTCATCAAAATAGACGCATCCTGACTGATGTCTTAAAAATCAATAATCTAAATCTTTTAGATCTTGACAAAAGTAAAACAGGAAGCCATACCTATATGAATATTTGGCTTTTTTCTTTTTGAATTAAAAATTCACATTTCCATCTTAATCTTTATAATTGAACACTTGAATTCTATCCAACACAACAATAAGAATAAAAGGCAATAAACACATAACGTCAACAATCTCACTACTCAGGAATAATTTATCATGTATGTAAAATATTCAAGAACTTTCTGAGGAGTTTTTAAGAGTGAGTTTTGGAACAAATGCAATTAGAATATCTGTTCAATATATAAAGTTATCCATGAACTACATTTTTTTATAGTGTTCATGTTTTTAGTATACAATAGGCAGTTAGTCAAGATTTTCAGAAAAGCTGAATAAAATATAATTGAAGAAGGAGAATGCTAAAGAAAGACAAATTTACTATCTGTGTAGCCCTTCCTTTCCCCTCTCCATTTATATACATATCAGTTCCAACTACTTTTGCAGGTCACCTTCACTGATCACAGAATCAAGGGTGTCTCCCCACATCCACCTTTACTCACTCTCCACAACTTCCACATGGCTCCTTCATCATTCCCCATGCATACAATGTTTCTATACACAGGCACTTTCATGTGGGTGACAAATTGTGAGACCATCCCCAAAATATCTCATCTGCAGGTTTGGTGTCACTCTATTCCTTTAACTCAAATGAAGTGTATTACCTGGAAGAGGCAACCTCTGTAAGTCCATTGCAATCATTAGATAGATAGGGAGCAAGCTTTTAGATGACACAAAGGACAGGTAACATTCACAACTAGAGACAAAGAGGCATAAAAGAAGGACTGGAAGAAAGAGATGGAAGAAAGTGTGATGTCATCTCAGCAACAACCATAGAGTAAGACTCAATCGGGTGAAGCTTGAGTATACAGAAGTAAGAGAAGAGCCTTCACATTTTTCAGAAAGTTGCATATATATCCTTTCTCCCTGATTGGAGCAGAAATTTATCTAAGTTTACACTGACAGTGCATGATGGTAAGTGAAATACTGACATCAGGGAGTAATCTTCTCATTTGTGCAATCACAGGATCGAGAAATAGACAGCGCAGCCCTAGCATCCAGAACCAGGAACATGAAGGTTAGATGCAATCCACCCTAGATTCAGTCCTAGACTGAGATCACCGTATCCTCGTCACTCTCTGCTTGAGGATTCTCCAATATTCAGCGGAACAAGCCTATAGTTACCCCTAGAACTGTCCGATAACTTTATCCCCAAATTCTTGCAATATAGTATGTAAAAGGGTGAGCTGAACTGCTAGTAATCATATTTAACACGACTTTAATAGGGGATGTAAAAATAGAAAAGATGATAAGACAAATGACTGAGATCTGAATAAATAACATGATGAGGGGAACTGAAGGCAACACTCAGGTAAACAAATGAAGGGACTAAAGGTGTGTGTGTGCTGGGAGGGGTGAAAGATAGGAGAGGAATCAGGTCAGGAGCCATTCAGTGAAAACTGGGGGAGAATTTGTGAGTAACCCCTTGGCTGTGGTGGCCATGTGGTCTGCAGGTTTCAGCACGGCCACCTGGACATGAAGCATGTGGCAGCATGAGCATCAGCAAGGTTTGCTAAAGAAGCAAGTATTCACAGATAAAACAGTTTTCCATGTGTTCAGGCACCGTATATATAGTAAAAGACAGGGAAAAAAACCTCAAAAGCTTAATATTATAGTAAATGGTAAGAGGATTCGCAATTTTATACCTTTCATTGAGTCATGAATTATTTTGTTCTTTTACCCTACTCTGTTCTACTAATACTAGAAAAATTGTATTTTGGAGAAAGAACAAAACTGAGTTTATTGTAATAAATGTGTGCCAGTACAACACTTATAAATGCATAAAATTACAATAAGGTGCTCTTTTCTTAGCTGGGCAACTGGATACACAGCTACATCTCTAACCCACATGTCTGCTGAACTCACCACACATTTGAAGTTCGGTCTCTTCTCCTCAAACCAGCCCTGGAGTTTTCAAAGGGATGCTCAGGTCTTCCCCCAAGCCAGGCTGCTGCCTACACAGGTTCCCTCTTCTATGCAGGTGCAGGCTACAAAGCGCCTCAGAGCAGCTTTACTTCTGCCTCAATCCCTTCTAAGAATGCCAGTGTTCTGAACAACTGTGCTGTACCTGGAGATTCAAAGACTTGAGCATTCAGTGCAACAGAACAAGGTTTTCTGGAGAGTCAAAGGGAGTTCCGCCCCACAGCTATGGCCTGTGTTGTCACCAGATCCTCCCAAGGAGATGCATTTTGGCCCAGAGTCACAGACGTGCCTCATGAACGTGGTTCCATCAGATTCTGCCTCTAAGTCCTCTCACTCCAAGGCAATAAAAACCAGTCCAGGAGACAGGTGTGAGGAGATGTCATTCCACTGTCCTTCTTCCTCTGAGGATAACACATCGAAACTGGAATACTGGTGGGCCCGGCCCAGTGGTGTAGTGGTTGAGTTCATGCACTCTGCCTTGGCAGCCTAGGGTTTGCAGGTTTGGATCCTGGGTGCTAACTGAGAACCACTTGTCAAGCCATGCTGAGGTGGCGTCCCACATAAAAGAAAGGAAGATTGGCATAGATGTTAGCTTAACGACAATATTCCTCAAGCAAAAAAAGAGGGAGACGGTAACAGATGTTAGCTCAAGGCCAATCTTCCTCACACACACAGAAAAAGAAACTGGAATATTAAGGTTACTATAAGTCAGTCTTTATGTCATGCATGAATTTATTAAGGACTTTGAAATACTAATAGCTGTGGGAGCACAGCATGGGAATAAAGAGGAAGGCAAAATCTAAATATAAAGAAAAATTATAGTTCAAACTCTGGGTAAATGAATACGCTTAATTTTGAGTTGTCTGAATTGGGATTCCTCACCAATTTTCCGTAAATGTCAGGGTCCTTCTCTCCGATTCAGCGCACTTTAAAATTTCTCTCCCTAGGGCCCCCTGTTGCTTTTGCTAAGGAACTTGCTCTTTCTCTTTTGGAATCTTATCCAGTCAGCCATCAAATTGTTTTTATTTGCAGAAGCTTCTGCCTCAACACATTTTTGGCATTTATGACTTTAGGAAGAGGCCAGGAGTTTCTCAAGTGGTTCCAGTGAGATCTGAAAAGAATAAGATGTGTTTCTAACACTTAGCCCAAGTACACACAGGCACAGCCCCCCGCCCCCACAAAAACTTGCCTTGCCATTTTAAATTGTTTATATGGGGTATACACTGGATACTTTCACTAATCTGTTTAAATGACAGATAGATAGGATTTTACTTTTGTTTTCTATGAATCTGTTTATCTATGCAGAGGAAAAACAGACAGATTGAGTGGAAATAAAGAAAATACTTAGACAGACCTAAACTCTTAGGGTGGCAAGGGATAAGGAGAACTCTACTTCCATTAGAGACGTATTCAGTGAGTGTGTGCTTTGAATCCAGGAGAACTGCACTGGCAAAGTGACAGCGGAAATATGATTTATAGAGTAGAGAGCAATTCAATGATTGGGCACTCCTTTTTTTAAACAACCTTGCTTGTTTATGCTAAAATGCACCGCTTTATCCCACACATCCTTTATCCTTTGAAACCTTCTAAGAGAAGATATACAAAATTAAAGTCAAGACTTACTGAAAATTTAGCACAATAGAAAACCAGTTCCTGCCTATTTGCCCACACTCATTTTCTAACTGTGTTATGGAAAAATACTACACGACCAGTGTTTTACACATTTGACCTTATTTAGCCTGCCTCAGAATTTGGTTTTACAAAAAGTGGGCTGGTATCTTTCAAATACTTATTTTTATTTCATTGCTATACTACAAACACACACACACATACACACACTTATATAGTAGGTATCTCGATATACTGCATATACATATATATAATCTATGTAAAAAATGTTCAATTTATGAAAAAAAACTTCAGCATATATTCTCCCGTTTGTGGTTTAGAACAGTCTTGTGATTCATTATCCCTCTCTCAAAGTTGAGGAAACTAAAATTCTGAGCGTTTATATCCACTTGCTCAAATTCAACCCAATCCAAACAGCTTACAAAAGCCAGGCTCAGGACTTAAAGCTAGTCTTCTCAAAGCAAATCTTTCATCTCTTGCACTGAAACACAGCACTTCCATTGCTTAAGTCGCTTAAAGTCTTTTTAGGTCAGTCTTTACCTGGATGCATAAATTAAATCCTTTCTGATCCTTGAACGTGTAGCTGGTTGTGCTACCAGTGGGTTCTGCTTATGTAGATTAAATTTGTGTTATTTTTATTTCTTGTAGCAGGTAAATGCTGACTAATATACAGCAGAGTCCAAGACAGAAGTTCAGCCTGTGCTTAACCAAGAATAGCTTTCTTTAGAAGGTTAATCATGTTAGAATCCCTCCACGAAAGCTCTGGTTTAAGGCTTTTGGGTGAATAGCCCAGTGGTAAAGGAAGATGGGAATAGCATATGTGTTGTATTTCTGGGTTTTAAAAAGAGAAGAAACTCTCTCTCTAAAGAATAATTGGTCACTGGAGACCCCAGTAGTCAACTAAGCTTGCTATTTACCTAGAGGGTAACTCGAACTATAAACCAAAATAAGACCTGTAATGCTCTGGGTTGTGGATAAATGGGGCCTAAAGGCCTGGCTACTGAGTACAACACTAGAAATTGATTTTATTTTCCCTAAAGAAATCACTACAAAAGGCTTTTTGTCTACAATATTTATTTCACATTCTAGGCCCTGACCTTAGGGACAGCACTTGTTCAGTTTTTGTTGTTGTCATTGTTTGCACTTTGTTTGGTTTTGTAAATTTCAGATGTGGAGGATAGAGTTAATCCAATTGCAGGGTTATGCACATTATCCTCAGAATCCAATCCATTTAATTACTACTGCATATTCCTATTCTTTTACTCCCATTTGTGTGTATGTATATTAATTCAGGGAAATATTATCCTGCTTTGTTTTTATTCTGCTTTTTGCTTATTTTTACTCTATTTTAAGATCCATGTTGTTCTGTGTATATCTAACATTACTTCTAACTCCTTTGTATTACTTTTTCATGTGCTCCACCATTTTTGACCTGTCCAACACTCGTTGATGAATCAAACATTCCCTAAGCAAGTACTGCAGCTATTTGGAGGGCCTACAAGTCTGCCATAGATCTGTACAGTAAGGAAAGGACACAAAAAGCCCAAATACACACAGCATGAGCAAGATCAGCAGGGTGTCAGTTACTTGTGGCCCACGGAGGTAAATGGAGAGGCCAGATAATAGATGACACAAATAGTTGGCTACTTGGTCATGGAGGATCAAATTCTAAACTATAATTAGGATATTTTATAGCCTGCAGATGCGCTGAAGGGGCAGTGGCAAGGTGGCATACCATATGCCTCTCTAGAACCAGGGAGATGCATATGCTCTGCAAAATAGGGCACCTCTCTGGAACACACAAGGGCCTTGTGGCAACTGCTCTCAACACTGTTCTCTTTCTATGTTCTGGGGAAGACCAAAGGGTGTTCTGCTAAGACCTGGGTCAGCCTGGGGTCGAGCTTGTCAACACCACCTATGTGGAGACAAGCAAGCTCAAGAGAATGACATGGCAGAGCTCCTCCCCTACAGCACCCCATTAATGGCTACCCAGCTTGCCTACGACTCTCCAATCCTTGCTCATGTCTCTTCTCACAGTGTGTGAGAGTCTCCTTGGGAAAAGTCAAATATTCACTTATATTTAATTTGACTGAGTTGCATTAAATTGCTCTGCAGAATGGCTATAGCAGTTACTACGCTCAGCATCAGTGTATCAAAATTTTATATCTCTGCCAACATCTAGCATTCTTCAGATTTCTTATTGTTACCAATTTTACAGGTGTAAAGTGATAATTTGCATGTCATTAATTACTAATAAGTTTGAGTGTATCTTTATATGGTTGTTACCCTGTCTGTTCCTGAAGACTCCATTTTTTTCCCATTGAGTTATTTATCTTTTCTTGTGCCAATATCATGCATTCTTTTCTATGGCTTTGCTTTGCTTTCGATAGTGTTAGTTTTCCTTCTTTTCTCCTCTTTTCTAAGGTTGAATGCTCTCTTGAAAAACTCTTCTATCAGATTCTACCTCTAACTTGTCACTCTACAGGTGCTTCAAACCCATCCAGCAAACAGATGGGACAGAAGCCAGACTCATGTATCCAGCTTCTTACTCACCATTTCCACAAGGCTAAATACTTAACATCTCAAAAATACCAAGTTGAATGCCATGCTCCTAATATTCCTCATCACAAACATGGTCAATCTACAGTCCTTATATTAGTAAATGACAGTTTCATCATTAAAGTTCCAAAGACAGAAAAACTTTCAGCTGGTCTCTTACATTTCCACTTTATTTATGATATCTGATACATATTACCCTAATAACATTTTATTTTGTTTCATTTTTGTCCTTTGTTTAAGTTATCATTACTCTATACCAAACAGAAAATGATTCCTTATACTTATGGAGAAAGTTTAGATGCATTGCCTTTAAAATCAGGAAAAAGACAAGAATATAAACTATCACCATAACCATTTAATATAGCATTTGCAGTTTTTATCAATGTTCTGAGGAAAAAAATAACTGTAAATATTGAAAGAAAAGAAAACAATTATCATTGTTCATAGATGTTATGATCACCTAATGAGGAAAAATGGCAGAATCTATAGATTACTAAATAGCAGTAATAAGAATTCAAAAGAGAAGTCTAGCTGGAAATTCAAATTAGGGAGTTGTTGTTTTCTTTTAAAGTATGCTTTTTGGTGAGGAAGATTGGCCCTGAGCTAACATGTGTTGCAATCTTCCTCTTTTTCCCTTTTTTCTCCACAAAGCCCCAGTACACATTTATATATTCTAGTTGTAGGTCGTTCTAGTTCTTCTGTGTGAGATGCCACCACAGCATGTCTTGATGAGTGGTGTGTAGGTTCACACCCAGGATCCGAACTGGAGAACCCCAGGTTTCCAAAGCAGGGTGCATGAACTTAACCACTTGGTCACAGGGCTGGCCCCTAGGGAGTTTTTTGATTATGAAAGTTACTTCAATTATGGAATTGGATGTTCACGAAGGGAATGATGCAAATATAAAAGAAGTCCAAGACTGAGCCCTGAGATACACTTAAACATTTAGAAGTGGAGAACATTATAAAGAATCACGAAAGGAGTCTATAACTAAGAAACCAGGATGTTACAGGAAAACAACTTGAATGTGGTCCTGGAAACAAGAAAAACCAAAGTGTGTCAAGGAGGAGAGAGTGATCAAGTATATCGTATGCTACTGCTAAGTCAGCGAAAATGGAGACTGAGGACTGACACTGGATTTGGCAATGTTGACATCAATGGTGACCTTAAGAAGAGTCATTTTGGTTAATGGTGGGAGAAAAAAATCTAATTTAAGTAACTATGAAGAATAGACAGAAGTGTACTAACTGCTTTGAGGAGTTTTGTTTGTTTTTAGGATGAGATAAAGAACAGCTTATTTATTTTCCTATGAGATTAATGAAGTAAAGAGGAAAACAAAATTTTGATATGAGGGAGACAGTAAAGAGAAATGTGGATGATATGTCCTTGTCACAGATGGGTTCCTCCAAGAAACAGACATTGAAATATGGACTTTTTTTTTTTAAAGATTGGCACCTGAGCTAACAGCTGTTGCCAATCTTCTGTTTTTTTCTGTTTTTTTCTCCCCAAATACCCCCAGTATATAGTTGTATATTCTAGTTGTGGGTTCTTCTAGTTGCAGCATGTGGGACACCACCTCAGCATGGCCTGATGAGTGGTGCCATCTCCGTGTCCAGGATCCAAACTGGTGAAATCCTGCGCCGCTGAAGTGGAGCATGTGAACTTAACCATTCAGCCATGGGGCCGGACCCTGACATATGGATTTTTATCCGTATTTATTTTTTTGTTTGTTAGAGAATGCTGTCAGGATTAAGGCTTGTGGGCAGGGTGGGCTTCGTGCGTGTGTGACTTGTGTGTAATTATACAAAGCCCCATGCTTCGAAGGGCCCCACTCTTGGTTTTCTGCTCTGCTGCCACCATTTTGAAATTATGAATCATTTTTCAACAAAAGACTCTACTGTTTCAATTTCTATTGGCTCCTACAAATTATATGGCCAGTCCTATATAATTAAGGAAACATAAGGAAAAATAGAAAAAATATAACAATGTTCAAACAAAAAGTTCTCTACAAAGAATTACAGTGTTCAAATATGAACCAAATTATTTTGGGACACAGTTTGAGAGCTGACGATCAAGTGAATCTATATGACTTTGACGGGAAGGACAGTCTCCATGAGAGGCATGGATAGCTTGGTTTTAATATCCTGGGAATCCAGAGAATGAAATGTAATCATAAAACATATTTGGTCCCATAGCAAAAAAAAATTGTTTTTAATTAATTAAATTAAATATTCTCAAATTCTGCTTAAAGATTTCCAATTTTAGAATCAAGCAATGACGAAAAATGATGACATAACTAGAATTACCGCTGAGAATATTAGCATGAGACATCTTGATAATGTAAAATTAATGGTATAGTGGACAAAGTCAGGAGGCACAAAACAGTAGGAGAGGTGGAAGAAGAGGTCGGTATATGACTGCTACGTAGTGATGAGTCAGAAGACAGATACGGGTGATGAAAAATTAGAAACAATGTAACAAGTAACTGCATGGATGGCAAATTGAATGTGGAGACAAGAAAGATAAGTAAGGAACATTAACTCTTATCTACAATTGGAAAAATCAATTAATAGAGGTCCAAATGGATTATTCAGAATTATCTCAGCGATAGGAAGTAAAAATCCACTCCGAATAATGATAATTGGAGGAAGAAAGGTGAAGAGGGCAGCTCTTCTGTATTAAGGATATTTATAACATTTGCTTATATTATTTTGATAAAATAGTTTTTTAATTGATTAAGAACAGTGAAATAAGCAAATACATAATGGAAAAGATCAGATAATTTTATGTTTTGATGTGGAAGTGTGTCTTTGATGTGTGGTTGAGTAAAAAGTTAAAGAAAATGGTTGATATAAACCCATTTCTTAAAACAACAATACATATAGTGTAACTGTGCATAAAAAAATTCTGAAAAAATCACTTGATAAAATGAATGTTGATTACTAAGAGAACAATGAAATAAGAAAATGATGAAGGCTATACGGAAATAATTTAACCATAGACTTTAGAAACTTTAAGAAAAAGTTTTGCAGCAAATTTTCTACTATTCAAATTTAGAATTATCAAAATTTCAATAAAAGAATTAAAAAAAATTATCCCAAATAATTTGAAACCTGATCATTGTAATACTTTGCATATATAGTGTGGATAAGCTTCTGGACTAATGGAGTAATGAGGTCTCTAAGGAAAATAAAACAGCAAAATATGAAGGTGACTGAGAAAAAGTCTACTTTAGTAACTTTAGTTTTCTAAAGCTTCCTTCCCTCAAAATACAATCCTTGGGATTTTAGATTATTTTAAATAATTAAATTAATTTGGGGATAAATATCATACATAAATATGAAAATGACACTAATTAAGTAAAGATTTCCCACTCCTCATTTAATTTTTCCTTGCCCATTGGATAAAATTGTGAAAATGTCTCGTTAATTTTCAGGTCGCTATTTAGGGATTACATTTGTCTGCTCAGGCTACCATAAAAAATATCAGAGGGGCCACAGACCTCCACCACTTGTCAGCCACGCTGTGGTAGCAACCCATATGCAAAATAGAGGAGGATTGGCACAGATGTTAGCTCAGGGTGACTCTTCCTCACCAAAAAAAATCCCAAAAACACCTGCAGGCTGGAAGGCCTATATAACAGAAATTTATTTCTCAAAGTTATGGAGGCTAGAAGTCTTAAATGGAGATGCTGACAGGGTTGGTTTCTGGTGAGGATTCTCTTCCTGGTTTGCAAGTGGATGCCTTCTTGCTGTGTCCTCACATGGCCTTTCCTCTGTGTGTGAACAGAGAGCTTTCTGATCTCTCTCTTCCTATAAGGACACCAGTCCTAGAGAAATAGGGCCCCATCCTTATGACTTCATTTACTCTTAGTTGCCTCCTTATAGGCTCTATCTTCAAATACAGTCACGCTGAGGGTTAAGGCTTCAACCTATCAACCGGGGCTGGGGGTACACAGGTCAGTCCATATAGAGAGTTAAGAATTTTCCAGTCACTTTGAGAAGAAAGGCTCAAGTAAGCAATTAAATACTGATAAGAAAATCTGAGTTCAGTAATGAAAATTTCAGGTCAGTTCCACATGTAGTAGTTCATTTAAAATTACAGCTGCTCTCACCATGAATTCTGCTTCAGTCTGGCCATCTGCAATGGGAAATGTGTATTCACCACATCTTTGTTTTAACCATCAAGATGTTCTATGCCTCCTTCTTTCATTAGTCTGCTTTTGTCCTCTGGATTGCAAAGGGGGTAAGGAGGAGATTTAAGGAGCAGAAAGGTTCTTCTTGACAGTTTTTGAGTTGACATCAGATATTCTTGAGTTTAACAGGTGTTTATGGGTGACACACTCATAGACTATTTTTTGGAGCTTTTTCAGGAGTCATCTCCCTCTCATTTGACATTTTCTTTGAGGTTCATCCATGTTGTAGTGTGTCTCAGTATACATTCCTTTCTACTGCTGAATAGTAATCCATTGTATGGATATTTTACGTTTGTTGTTTATCTATTAACCAGTTGACGGACTCTTGGATTGTTTCCAGCTTTTGGCTATTGTGATGAACGCTGCTGTGAACATTCATGTAAACATATTCATGCGGATATGTTTTTATCATCTTGAGAGGATTACAAAGAGCAGAATTGCTGGACCATATGTTAAATTCATGTTTAACTTTTTAAGAAACTGACAAACTCTTTTCCAAACTTCAGTACCATTTTACATTCTCACCAGCAATGTATGAATGTTTTCATTTCCCCATATCATCATCAACATTTGTTATTGTCTACCTTTTTGATTATAGCTATTATACCTGGTGTGAAGTAGACTCTCATTGTAGTTTTAATTTGCATTTTCTTAATGACTAACGATATTGAGCATCTTCTTATGTGCTTATTGGCCATTTGAATATCTTCTTTAGTGATATGTCTATACAGTTGTTTTGCCAAATCTTTAGTTGGGATGTTTGCCTTCTTATTATTGAGTTGTAAGTGTTTTATACATATATTGCTAATACAAGTTCTTCATGAAATATGTGATTTACAAATATTTGGTCCCAATATGTTGCTTATTTCATTTTTTTAATGGTGTATTTTGTTCTTTTTTTGGTAAGATTTTATTTTTCTCCCCAATGCCCCCTGGTACGTAATTGTGTATGTTTAGTTGTGGGACCTCCTAGTTGTGGCACATGGGATGCTGCCTCAGCATGGCCTGATGGGTGGTGCCATGTGCATGCCCAGAATCCGAACTGGCAAAACCCTGGGCCACTGAAGTGGAGCACACGAACTTAACCACTAGGCCACAGGGCCAGCCCCTTAATGGTGTATTTTGAAGTACAAAGGTCTTAATTCTCAAGTAGTAAGATTTATCTCCTTTTTTTTCTGGATTGGACTTTGGTGTTATATTTAAGAACTCTGTTAGCCAAGGTCACAAAGATTTTATCCTATATTTTCTTCTAGAAGTTTTATAGTTTTCAATCTTATATTTAGTTGCATGATCCACTTAGAGTTACATTTTATGTATAGTGTTGGGTAAAGGTCTAAGTTCATTTTTTTGCATGTGGATATCTAATTGTCTTAGCATCATTTGTAGAAAAAAAGCCTATCCTTTCTCCATTGGACTATCTTGGCACCGCTGTCAAAAATAAATGTAAGGATTTATTTCTGAATTGTCAATTCTGTTCCACTGAGCTACATGCCTATTCTGTGTGGCAATACCATATTGTCTTGTTACCATAGCTTCACAGTAAGTTTTGAAATTGAGTAAGATAAGTTCTTCAACTTTGTTCTTATTTTCAAAATAATTTTGGGTATTATACGTCATTTACCTTATACCTTTTAAGATGAGCTTGACAATTTCTACAAAAATTCTGCTGCAATTTACATAGGGAATATTTTGAATCTGTAGATCAATTTGAGAATTGTCATCTTGGCAGTAACGAATTTTCCAATCCATGAGATGATTTCTTCTATAACCTTGCTTTCTCATTTTTAGTTTTAGGAGGAGTGTGTGTGTGTGTACTCCTTTGGAATTTTCTAAAAACCAGATCATGTCATCTGCAAATAAAGCTTTATACTTCCTTTTCAAACTAGATACTGGATATCTATATCTATTTATTTGCTCTAAAATCTCTAGTAAAATTTTTAATTAATCACATTTCACTTTATCATTTGAACTATCATGGGAACATATCCTGCCCTCAAGTGTTAACCCTCTATCATATTTACCAAACTGTGACTACTTCATCATATGGAGAGCTGATGAGGTAACTATTGAAATAAGAACAATCTGCCTTAGTCCAACACTAATATGTTAAACTTCAAGATAATATAAATATATAGAGATGTTAACAACTTATCAATTATATGCCATCTCGAATTCATAGTATATCTGAGATATTCAATTTATATAGTATATTTGAAATTTACTTATAAACTTCCATGTACCTTGCAATTATATATTAATTTCTACTCAATATTATGCATATTATAGAGAGTAAAATTTTGATGTTCACTAGATGAGCATACATGTTTTTAGTGTTACTATGCCAGGCCCTGGACTGGGCCCTCATCATCTCTCATGTATGTATTGCAATGATTTTCAAACTTGTTTCCCTAGTTATGATCTTTCTGTCATATGATCCATCTTCAACATGGACACCAAAAGTATCTTTAAAAAAACTATATTTGAACATACCTCTCCCTTGATTAAAACTGATAGGGAGTATCTACTGTAAATAAGAAATAAAGAGAGAGAGAGAGACCAAAAGCCCTTAGCAAAGTACTAAGCGTGTCATTATTTGACCTAAGCTTCCTATGTAGCCTCATGTCCCACTATATAGCCTTTGCCTCAACACAAACTCTTTCCCCAATAACGCACGGGTACCCCTTAGTAAAATTTGCATCCATTAAGGAATATATAAAATATAAAGAAGTTGTAAAGCTTTTTCAACAATACAACATGAATATTTTCCCATGTTAGCACATATACAAAAACTTTGTCATTGAATATTTATTAAATATCATTAATTTTTACATACTATTTCATTGTATGTATATACCCATATATATGTACCCAAATATATATGTACCCAAATATATATATACCCATATATCCATATATATATTTATATATATATATCCATATATATATAGCCATAAGTACTTGAACATTTCAGCCTTTTGCTTAATCATAGGCATTTGGGTTATTTTCAAATTTCTGCTATTGTAACCATTTCAAATTACATAGCAATGACATTCTTACCCAGGTCTTTTTTGTATAGGGACGCTTCTATGTCCAGAGCGCCTATCACAAGGATTTTTGAGATTATATTACACACACAGACTTTCTAAACACTTTCTAAAGTTTTAAACACACACAAATGTTTAAACTCTGGAAAATGTTTAGAAAGTCTGTGTGTTTGTGTGTGTGTTTAAAACTTCAGAATAGGATCTGAATAACAAATGCGATTATCTTTGCGTAAGTGGGTGGGAGATCGTTTCTGGGATGATGATCAAAGGAATTTTTGCTTTGTCTAAAGTACGTTTATAGGCATATACATGAATTCATTTTTTGAGAAAATAACTTAAAAACCAATAATAAGGTATAAAAACATCTTTTTAAACCATCTGTAAGCTTAAAGGAAAAAAAACATTTGTAACAAAATTTCTGGTGCTATGATCATTTGTAGCGTATTAGATTTGCCAACTTTGAGAGAAAGAGAACTGACTGATCATGATTAAATGATGACCACTAGAAATATTCTTCACTAATTTTTCTATTCCTGAGCTTATTTCTCATCACTGAAGCAATTTTCTTGTGTCCATGATGTTGGTCATAACACTAACCTATAACAGTTTGTCATTAAACCATCTTTTTGTGCATAATGAGTTTAATATTCATGAAGCCTTCATTACATTGCCTTGATTTAAAGGTACAACATTGCCAATAAAAGATGATGTTGAACTAAACTCAGATACAAAGCAGTACATATCCTTAA
Source organism: Equus quagga (assembly GCF_021613505.1). NCBI lineage: Eukaryota > Metazoa > Chordata > Mammalia > Perissodactyla > Equidae > Equus > Equus quagga. Next base: position 21,512,801 of record NC_060272.1, on the reverse strand, counting down.
CCTCAATATAAACGACAAGAATTTCATTAAACCAATTGCGTAGTCTTTTCAGATAGTTGAATACAAATGTGAACCTTCTAAAGGAATGCATATTAATATTGTTATGAAATAATGTATGGTTCAATAACAAGAGTTATTAGGCTATTTATTTCAAGGAACACTATACATCTAGGAAATGAGAATTTTGTCCTCAACTGTTGTCTCTCTGGACCAGTGCTCGGATACAGATTACTGCCAATTACACATGTAACGGAGTACGTTTGCCATTATTACTGGATTAAGATTTGTCATTACAGTTTGCAAATGACCAATTTCCCCTCACAATTGTGTAGCAATTATTGTCGAAATGGAACATCAGCACAACCACTTAAACACATTGTATATTTTTTTTCCTTTTCACAGAAAACAAATGATCTCTAAAATCAGCTATTACCATGGCTAATGAACATTTTGTCACAGCATAAAGATCCTCTGAATTTCCCTCTGGACCAATCTCATTAAGTCCAAAGCATGACATAATTTAAATAACGGAGTTATAACCCACCAGCATTGCTTTCTACGTAGAAGGCCTGTCAGGAAACAGGTGAGGACAGAAAGTAGATTCCTTAATTTCACCATTTCCCTCGCTCTCCTCTCTCCGTATTTACTAAGGTACCAAATGCTGCCCCTTATTGTCTCCTTTTCTATCTTCTCTTTTCCCACTTCAATATCATTGCTCATTCCATCATCTTCTCTTGAGAGCAAAAAAGCCACCTAGTTTTTCTCCTTATGCTTAGTCTTCACTTATCCAGTTACAAATGTGCTAACTTAGAGGAAATAATTTAAAACATAAACTTTTCAAGCTTAAATATCTTTTCGTTAGTATTTTCTCAATAATTTGTGGATAGTATTGTCAAACCAGATTTAGAAGTCAAAATACCGATTTAATTCAATCAATATTATTAAATACCCTTCCTGGGTAATTTTCTCTATAAATTTAATCCATGGTTTATTGCCATGTTCACACATTACGGTTAATGTCTCCTTCTTCAAACAAAGCTTGCTTTACTCAGAGCTAATATTTGAATTTGATCTAGTCTTGATTGTCCCACTTCTGAACCTTCACTTCAGAGACCCAGAAGCCTCACTAATCTGTATGTCTACAGCTATGGATATTTTTCTGTCTACTTTTCGCTACATAGATCCACGTAAGTGTATGAAGTGCAGCTATGGCTCAGTTATGACATCACAGCTGTGTGTCCCATTTCCTTTGACTGCTTGGGTAATGCCAGCCTCAAGTATCTTCTCCATCTATGCTGTGTGGCAAGCCCCAATTCTGCCACAATAATGGATGAAAAGTTAGGAGGAGTGGGTGTTTGGTCTTAATTTGTTCTTTAGCTTCTTGAATTACCTTTTTTTAAAAGTATTCTTTGAAAATTTTAGGACAGTTATAGATTTGCAGAATTACTGTGAAGATAGTACAGAAAGTCCTCACCTACCATGTGTCCAGTATCTCCTATTATTAATACTTTATATTAGGATAGTACATTTAATTAGGATTTTTGTTTTAGCATTGTTTGGGATTCTTTGTATATTCTTTGAATATTATGGATACATGTCCTTTATTAGACATGTATTTTATATTATTTTCTTCTAGTTTGTGGCTTGTTTTACCATTCTCTTGTGTCTTTTACAGAGAAGTTTAAAATTTTAATAAATCCAGCCTATAAATTTTTCCTTCATGGATTGTTCTATTGGTATTGTATTTATGAGCTTCTGACCAAACTCAAGGTAAGGGAGATTTTTCCTGTGTTTTAAAGGACTTTCAGTTGTGCATTTTACATTTAGGCCTAAGACCCATTTTGAGTTAATATTTGTGAAAGATGCAAAGTCTGTGTCAAGTTTCCTTTTTTTTTCCCACACAGATATCCAGTTGTTCCAGCACTGTTTCACTATGTGGAAAGAATAAACATCTTAACAATATTGAGTTTTCCAATCAATGAGCACAGAATCTCTCTTGATTTATTTGGATTATCTTTGATACTTTTTCATCAGTATTTTATAGCTTTTCATATACAGATCCTACACATATTTTATGAGGTTAGTATGTATTTCATTTTTCAGCCTGCTACTTTAAATAATGTATTTTTTCAAATTGCAATTATTTATTGCTGGTATATGGGAAAGCAATTGATTTTGCATATTGACTTTGCATTCTACAATCTCCTCATTATTTCCAAGAGCTTTTGTTATTTATTCTTTTGGATTTTCTATGTAGACAATCATGTCATCTGCAAATAGAATTTTATTTCTTTTTCCCCTATCTGTATACCTCTTATTTCCTTTTCTGATTCTGCTGTACTAGCTAAGAATTTCAGTAGGCTATTTAGTGGGAGTGGTGAGATTGGACATCATTGAATTATCTGTGGTCTAAGAGGGAAGCATCTATCTTCCCACAATTGCCTATGAACTTAGCTAAAGTTTTGTTTTATTTTCAGATATTCTTTAGCAAATTAAGAAAATTCTCTTCTTTTCCTAGTTTGTGGAGAATCTTAATCATGAATGGATGTTATGTTTTGTCAAATGCTCTTTCTGTTTCTACTGATATAATCAGTAGACTTTATGCGTGTATTTGATTGCATTGATTAATTTTTGAATGTTGAACCAGCCTTGCGTACCTGGAATAAAATCCCTCTTTTTGTTGTGGATAGTTCTCTTTATGCATTTTTATTTCCATATGCTAATATTTTCTTGGGAATTTGGGAGGTTATGCTCATGAAAGATACTGCTCTATAGTGTTACTTTTTCGGTCTTTACCTGGTTTTGGTGGTAGGTTATGCTGACCTCATGGAATGAATTAGGAAGAGTTCTCTCTGCTTATATTTTGTGGGAAATTGGTAAAATATCTTTCTTAAATGAACTCACTCGTGAAATTATATGGACTAGTTGATTTTTTTCCAGAAGGTTATCAATTTTTGTTAATAATTTTAGTTAATTATTAATTCAATTTCTTTAAAAAATATAGGGCTACTGAAGTAGTCTATTTATCTTTGTATGAGCTTTGACAGTTTGTGTCCTTCGAGGAATCATTCCAGTTTATCAAAATCATTTCATTTGGGGCATAGAATTAATGCTAGCATTCCTTTATTATCCTCTTTACTGTTTATGGGATCAGTAGTGATGACTGTTCATTCTTTTCTGATATTGACTGCTGTGTCTTCTCTCATTTTTGTTCAATAGCTTGGCTTAGGATTATCAATTTTATTGATCTTTTCAAACAAACAGCTTTTGATTTTATTGATTTTCTCTATTGTTTCCTTGTTTTAATTTTATTGGTTTCTGCTCTATGTTTTATTATTTCTTTTCTTTTACTTGTTTTTGGCTTAAATTTCTCTTCCTTCTCTAATTCCCTAGCATGGAAGCTTAGGGAATTAATTTTAGATCTTTCTCACTTCTAATATATGCGTTCAACATTATAAATTTCCCCCAAGCATTGCCTTTCTCCATTTGCTACATCATACAGTGTTTGCACGTTGTCATTGCATTTCAACTGAGTTCAAAATATTTTCAATTTATCTTCAAACATATTCTTTGACCCATGTGTTATTTTTAAATGTCTTGTTTAATTGCCAAATATTTGGGGATTTTCCACCTATCTTTCTGTTGACTTCTAGATCATTTTATTGTTGTGTGAGAACATATTTTCTATAATTTCTACTCTTTCATATTTGTTAATGTGTTATGGCCAAAATGAGGTTCTATCTTGGTAAAAGTTCCTTGCGTGTTTAAAAGTAACTCGTAGTCTGCTTTTGTCAGATAATATATTGTATAAGTTTCAATTAGATCAAATTGATTGATAGTGCTTTTCAAGTGAACCATGTCCTTACTGATTTTATGCCTGTTTGATCCACAAAAAGAGGAGTTGTTGAAGTCTCCAAGTACCATAGTGTATTTGTCGATTCTTCTTGTAGTTTTATCAGTTTTTGCCTCATGTATTAGGATGCTCTGTTGTAGGATTGTACAGATTTAGGATCGGTATAACTTCTTGGAGCATTGATAATCTTACCATTATATAGTATCCCTTTTTATCTCTGATAATTTTCCTTGTTCTGAAGTCTGCTTTTTTTGAAATTACTCCAGCTACTCCAGCTTTATTTTGACTGGTGTTAACATGTTAACTCGTTCTCCATCCTTTTACTTTTAGCAGAATGATAAGAATGCCCTTCCTCCACCACTCTGGGACGAGGTTCTGGTGAAGTCTTTCCTCCTGGAGAGTAGGCCTTTGTTGTGAAGCAGATTCTCATCCTGTTTTACAAAGTTTACTCTTCCCCTTCCCCTGCCAGAGTCATGAGGGGCTCTTACTTGGCTCCTAACCATGAGATTCTGGTGGGATTCCTAGAGACAAAACCTGAAAGCATGAGACCCCCTCTAAGATTGCAGCCCTCTGCAGTTTTTCACTCTTAGGCTAGTCTATACTCAGTCTCCAGCAAGTGGTCAAAATTTCCATTTACATGTTCCTACAAGTTTATAGTTCCAGCAGCTCGTTCTTCAGGAAAGCAGATCTTGGTTTTCTCTGGATTTTCTTGTCTACAGATTTCTTATTGTATTTTTTCCTGCACATTCAGTTCTCTGATGAATACCATAAAATCCATTGCTTTTCAGTTTGTCCAACTACTTCTTGCTGTGAAGATGGCAACGACAACTTCCAAGTTCTTTACACATTGGAACTGAAACCAAAAGTCCATCCAGTCACTTTTTAAACCACTTGTCCTTTTTTGAAAAGTCTACTGTAAAGATACTTAATTTGTTAAGAAGATATCGGTGAGTTAGAGAGAATTAGGATAAAATATCTGCACAGTGATCTTTGTGCTATGTTGAATAACTTAATTCCTGGCTTACTAAAACCAGGCAAAGTGCTTATACTTGGAACATATTTGGAAATGAATAATAACTCAAAAAGTTTGACTCTGGATTCCTTCTCCTTCAATAGTGAATTCAATCTGTATTCCAAATAAATTGTAAGCCACCATCTGTATAATCAATATAAACCATGAATAATATCATGGTTACTGCATGTGCCCTGTAATTTATGAGCCTGCAATATTTTGAAGTCACCACATGTGATGGTTAATTTTTTATGTCAACTTGGCTGGGCTAAGGAACATCCAGATAGTTGATAAAACATCATTTTTGGGTTTGTCTGTAAGGTTGGATCCAGAATGGATTAGCATTCGAATCAGTAGACTGAGTAAAGAAGATACACCCTCACGTGGATCCCTCTACATTAAGGGGTATTAGATGTTAACAGAAGTGTACCGTGATTCACCAAACGTCTGTGAGAAGAGCTATTTAAATATCCAGTCTTCACTTGAGGACCCTGTTGGACATAGAAAGCACACTTTAGTGCAAAGAAGGAAAGAAACCATGAGGACTTTTCAGGAGGCCATTGCATCTGTCTAAGTGGATGAAAGGGAGAATCTGACTGTCCAAATGCACGTGGGAATCAAAAAGCAGACAAACCAAAGGGATTTTTAAAAGATGTATAATTAAATATAAGTGTGTATGGGGTGGAGAAAGACGAACTAGAAACTTGACATCAGGTGTAAGAAGATGAACTCTTCCTATCTTTTAGGATATCTTTTAGGATAACGTTTAGGATAGCTTTTAACATTCTAATATCCCTTAATGTAGAGGGATATCATCCAATCCATTAGGGGCCTGAATAGAACAAAAAGGTGAAAGAAGGGGGATTTTCTCTATCTCTTATTGAGCTGGGACATCCATCCATCTTCTCCTGCCCTCAGACATGGGATCTCCTGGTTCTTGGGACTTTGGACTGGGACTGAATTGTAGATTGTCATTTCTGTTTCTCCGGCTTGCAGATGGCAGACTATGGGACTTCTCAGCTTCCATAATCACATGACCCAATTCCTATAATAAAGGCTACCTATCTATCTATCTATCTATCTACCTACCTACCTATGTCAAGTTCCCAGAATAAACAGAACCAATAACTAATAAAATACATCATGCAATATACAAAACAGTCTTTATGGATTACTGGAAGTAAGTTTTACTGTCTGTAGAGAAATGAACATTTCTTTATATAATTTTTATATTTTACTTTTACTTATGTGTTAAAGATTAGCTAATAAGCAGAGCTATGTGTATATTTAGTAGAATTCACTGCTTATTTTTTGTTATTTCTTTACTTTTTTGTCCTGAGAAAGAATAACAGTATGCATTGATATATTTTGTAGTATTGAGAACAATTTTGCACATTACCACAGCATGGTGAAATCCCTAAATATTTAGTAAATTATATATTAAATCAGTGCACTGCAGTGTTTATAGATTATGGAGAACACCTGTGTAGTCTACACTGTTGTACACAGTTCCAACATAATCATTTAAAAATAACATATAAAGAATCAAGTAAGCTACTTTTACATGAAACCAATGCTAAATCTTGGCTAATATTCAATGGAAAATTCAGTTATCGAGAAGATGCAGTTTAGTGAATATATAACCAATATAAAGCAAATTAACTCAAAATCACTCAAAAACTATATTTTACGATATAAATATCATCTGAACAGCTTAAATAATATACTCTTTTTATGGAAATCAAAGTTTTAGACACAGAATGTAATGCAGCTTGTTAACAATTTGGAGAAAAAAAAACCTGTCGTGTTTTTAATTGGAAAGGCAAGGGAAGATGTGTGCTCTTACCTAGGGGCATTTGGCAGAAAGATATCTCTTTGTGATTGACATTAATGGGGATTTCTCACACGTGTATTTGGGAAAGAAAATCTCCCTAATTAGTGTTTTTCTCCCATACATTTCATTTTTCATAAGATTTTGTTGATGAGCTGTATCAGCAATACAGTTTTAGAAATGTTTACCAGAGAAAGAATAAATCATGAAAACATTTCTTCCTTTGCATTTAGTGAGAAATCCGATATAATTTCATGCATAATTAGAATTTAAATGATGCCATTAAAACACATAGTACAAAAAAGTAAACATACACATTTCTCATTCCAGAGTTCTAAGCCTTGGTATTTGAAATTATGCTCTTGGTAGAACTAGAAATTAAAATACACAAATAATGATTAATAAAGATAGACAGACTTTTAAACTTTCCAAGAGCTATACTTCCATGAAGCATTCTAAAACTAAGTGCCTGTCATTATAAAGTATGAAATTATTTAAACATTACATAGAATCATTTTGCAAAAAGTTTTCAAAATCCAATAAATTTGAAATGCCTCATTTTTGTTATTTTCTCTATTGGTATTATTGCCCTGTCTTAGGTATAGTTTTAGAAATGGGACTGTAATTTTCTTATGTTTAATTGCTTTTTAAGTCTCTACAAAGCTTCACATTCTACTTATATGGAAATTATTGAATATACTGTCCCTGAGATAGTCAACTGATGCTTTCATTTTCTTTTTTTTAATGTAGTACAACAAGGCTTATTAGAGAACTTTGGGTTCTCTAGCACTTATCACTTTCGTTCTTCATTCCTTGCCCATGTTATTTTTCCTCTCTGCACTCTAGCTGTTGTTTTCACCATGAGAATTTTTTTAAATTAATGATATATTTAATACAATAGCTTCATATACAACATATCTCTTTTAGGCAGCATATTGCCCCCCACCCCCCAGATATCCATATCTTAACCTTGGAATCTGTGAATGCATTGTGTTACATGGAAAAGGACATTAAAGTTGGAAATAGGATTGAGGTTGCTAATTAGCAGACTTTAAAATAAAGAGATTATCTTTGATTATCCTCATGGACCCAATGTAATCACAAAGGTTCATAAATCAAAGAAAGTGGCAATAATGTCTGTGTCCCAGAAATGCTAAATAAAAGACTCTACTAGCCATTACTGTCATTGAATATGGAAGGGGTCATGAGCCAGGGAATGTGTACAACTTCAAGAAACTGGAAAAACAAATAAATAGATTCTCCCTGAGGGCCTTCAGAAGGAACCCAGCCCTGCCAACACTTTGATTTGAGTCCAGTGAGACTCATTTGTGACTCTGACACCCAGACTATAGAATGGTAAATCTGTGTTGTCTTAAGCCATAGAGTTTGGCATCAAGTTTAAGCCGTCATGTCACAGCAGCAAAGGGAACTAATATAATATCCATAATATAATGAATAATTCACCCAGATATGAGGACCATAAAACGAATGATAAAGCCTTCCTCTTTCTCATACTCTTCTCATTATTCTAGTTGCATCTTCCTACACCTGATTTCAAGTTTCTAGTTTGTCTTTCTCCACCCCATACACACTTATATTTAATTATATATCTTTTAAAAATCCCTTTACTTTGTCTGCTTTTTGATTCCCATGTACATTTGGACAGTCAGATTCTCCCTTTCATTCACCTAGACAGATGCAATGGCCTCCTGAAAAGTCCTCATGGTTTCTTTCCTTCTTTGCACTAAAATGTGCTCTCTATGTCCAACAGAGTCCTCAAGTGAAGACTGGATATTTAAATAGCTCTTCTCTCAGACGTTTGGTGAATCACAGTACACTTCCTTTAACATCTAATAAAATCATAGTGATGATGATAATAGTTACTCCTTATTGGATACAACACTGAATAAATAATAGCCACCATTATAAATATTTTACTTTCACTGTCTTACTTTTGTTCTCAGACATCTTACTAGTTTTTTCTCCATATTATGGATGAAGACCACATTGAGAAAAGTGAAGCAATTAACTAAAGTTCATCCAGGCAGATAACTGCTCAGCTATTGTTTGAAATTAGAGACATGTGAATCTAAACTAATTCCATTTAACCTACAATATTAGGGAATACACCAGTGACTAGCTAGCCCCAAATCATGCAAACTCTTCCCCTTTTCCATATCCTCCTATAACCATAGAGGTTTGCCAGGCTAATTTCAGGTAGTCGGTCACTTGATAAATTTATTATTTTTAATTTAATAACTTAATAAGAAATATATTTATATATTTTTAAAATAAAAAATATTAATTAGCAGGTTTCCAGAAAGACGTCTCCTTTCTGCTTCACCCCTTCTAATTTGTTTCTCACACCCCATCAGTACTCTCTTTAAATTCTTATATTCATTTCTAATTTTTCAATGCAAATACAAGGAAATACAAACATATTCTTATTTTACCATTCTTACACAAAAGGTAGCCTACAATACGTAATATTCAGCACCTTCTCTTTTTTTGTGAAAAATTCCAAAACTGCAGAAATATGAAAGATAGTACAATGATCACCCACCTACCCTTCACCTACATTCATCAATTGTTTTGTGAAAGATTTGAAACTTGTGTGAATAGTGTTAGTATTAATGACTCTTCCAGAACCATGTATTGGAACACAAAAGGAAGCAATAAAATGATTATCAAAACTAAGGAATAATTTTATGTTATTCAAGAATCTATTGCATTCGTGTTATTTGAAGGTAAAGATTTGTACTTTTAATAAATTTTCACGTGTTTACCTAAGTCCGTCCACTGCTCAAACCCATACCACTCTGCCAGACAGTGTCTATTCTAATATTAACAGTAGCACATCACAGAAGCCTTGAAGATAAGACTACCCGTTTACCTTCTGTAAGGGATGTTGGAGAAGCATTCTTCTGGGCCTGAACAATATTTGTGTGACACGTGACCTTCTAAATGCTGGGATTCAGGGAAGAGGCCCTTCTTCCCTGGATTTAAAGGTATGACTTAGTTTGAGAAAGATAATGATGAATTTGAAAAAAAAAAAATGTTTCTATTTAGAAAAGGGGGAGTAATGCTTCTAATGTAAAAATAAGAATAAGGCAAATTGTTTGGGTTTTTTTCATGAAGAAGATTGTCCTTGAGCTAACATCTGTGCCAGTCTTCCTTTATTTTATATATGGGATCCCTCCACAGCATGGCTTGATGAGCAGTGTGTAGGTCTACGCCCAGGATCCGAACCTGGAAACCCAAGACTGCTGAAGCAGAGCATGAGAACTTAACTGCTATGCCACTGGGCCAGCCCCTAGACTAAGTCAAATTGAAGCAACAACAAAAATAAAATGAAAGAACTTAATTGAATGAACTGATAAATTAAAAAAAAAAAACTGTGCAGATCAATGGAGCTGAGCATGTTTTTTAAAAGAAAAAGAGGTTTCAAGTGTAAAGAGCAAGTTTTCTTCTGAAATTCAATGAAATACAAGTGACGATATAAACTAATAACCTAACCACAATAAGAAAAACGTCATCAAGTTTTAATCCACAGGAATAATATGCTTTCTGTTTTCTAACTTCTCTACATCAATTGGCAGATATTAATGCATCAATGACTTCGCAATTGGAAGAAATGCTGTATTATGCAGGGTTCTTCAGGGAAAGAGAACCAATAGGAGGTAAATGAGATTTATTTTAAGGGATTGTCTCACACAATTATGGAAGTCGGCATGCCCCAAATCTTCAGAGTGGGCCAGCCGGCTGGAGACCAGGGAAGAGTCATGCTATAGTTTAGGTCTGAAGGCCACCTGTAGGCAGAATTCCTTTTTGCTCAGAAGAGGTCCGTCTTGGTTTTATTAAGGCTTCAACTGATTGGATCAAGCCACTGATACTATGGAGAGCAATCTGCTTTATTCAGTATCTGCCAATTTAAATGTTCATCTCAACTAAAAATGACCCACAGAAACATCTAGAATGTTTGACTATATCTGAGTATCATGGCTCAGCCAAATTGCCACATAAAATTAGTGCTCACAGGGGCCAGCCCAGTGGTGCAGCAGTTAAGCTCTCATGTTCTACTTCAGCAGCCGGGAGTTCATCGGTTCAGATTCCAGGTGTGGACCTATGCACCGCTTGGCAAGCCATGCTGTGGCAGGCATCCCACATATAACATAGAGGAAGATGGGCATGGATATTAGCTCAGGGCCAATCTTCCTCAGCAAAAAGAGGAGAATTGGCAGCAGATGTTAGCTCAGGGCTAGTCTTCCTCAAAAAAAAAATTAGTGCTCACAAATGCATTGAGTCCTATATTCAATTATTGTTTGTTTATGAAAATAACAAGATGTTAACTGAAGATCAAAATTAGTCTGGCTTGTAAAAATTTGTGATATCTTTTGTACTTGTGAAGTTAGTAAACACCATGAATTTACCAAGGTACACACACACACACACACACACACATACACATATGCTATGTTTAATTTTATGTGACCACCTGGCAACTTAGTTAGGCTATGATGCTCAGTTGTTTGGTCAAATAGCACTCTAGATGTTGCTGTGAAGATAATTTTTAGACATGATTAACATTTAAATTAGTAGATTTTGAGTAAAGCACATTCCCTTCCGTAATGTGGGTGGATCTCACCCAATCAGTTGAAGGCCTCAAGAGAAAAGAATAAGGTTCCTGGAGAGAGAGGAATTCTGCCTCCAGACTGACTTCAGACTCACGACTGCAACATTAACTCTGGTAGACATTTCCAGCCTGCCAGCCTTCTCTGCAGATCTCAGATTTGTCAGCACCCACAATTGTGTGAGCCAATTTCTTAAAATAAAAGTAAATTTATCCATCAGTCTGTGTGTCTATCTATCATCTATTTATGTTCTCACAGAAACAGAATTGACAGGAGATTATAAATATATATATTTTCACCAGAAATTCCAGAAGAGCAATTAGATTCTGATTTCAGAACCTCAACTTGACAATATTATAGTCATCAGAACAAATGATTACAGGGGTAGTGACATAGAGGTGAAAGAAAAGAGGAACACTATCAAGAAATATGAGACAATTACCATTTAAAGTGTAATTATGAACATATTATTCTATCTAAACATTCTGAGAGTTTGGCATCCTATGACACTGTGTCAGAGAAGAGTTAGATCCATTAGGAATGGTTTGGCTACCAGTGACACAAAAGCAACAAACTGTGGCTTGAAACATATTTATATATTTTTATCATCTAACAACAAATCTGGTATTAAGCACTTAAGGGCTAATTTAGAGTGTCAAAAAGGTCTCAAAAACCCAAGCCATTTTTGTCATTCTTTCCTGCCATCTATGGTATGTTGGCTTTTTGTACTTATGCTTGCAGCCCTTTGGTCAAGAAGTGACCAACTTAGCTCCAGGAACGTTGTTGAAAATTTAGACAAAAAGAAAAATTAAAAGGTCAGCACCAGCATTATCTTTCCTCTTTTATTAAAAAAACAGACCTTCAAGAAGCTTCCCTTCAGGATATTTATTCTTGAGTTTTCTTGACCAAAGTATCAAATGAGGTCTCGGATCGGTTAAGAGTGGATTAATTTATATTGGACTAAGCTTTCCACAGATGCAAAATATTATAAATCAAGCCAAAAAAAAAAAAGCCCAACTCTTTGAAGGCACTAGGTTTTGACCAAATGGACTTTCTTACTGCCAGTGGACTTAGCCCTGGAAGAAAAGGTAACACACCATGCTGGAGTGCTTAGATCATGGAGCAGCTGGAAGGGAAGCAGAAAGGTACTAACCTACTGGTCCGAGGAGGCAAGATTTGGAGTTTAAGCTGATCAACACCCCCTGGAAATTGAAAGTGGATATGTTATAGTGGAGAGAACTTCCAAATCCTTCTATAGATACTCCTGAATTTCCTCTGTGACCATTTAAGTATACAAGTGCAGGTGAGACCACAAAGAGCCCAGGGGAAAGCAGCATCTGGAAGGCTCAAGTTGCTGACCATCTATCTCAGCTGCTGTCCACAGAAGGGGTCACAGAGCTTGTAGTTTGATTAAGAGGACTAAATCAAAGGAACTAAAATTTAAAACCTATTGATAACACAGAAATTTCACATCACAGGAATAGCAAGCAGGACCCTGGCTGGGTCCTCACATATTAATTTGATTCAGTGGCTATGCACACAGGTATACATATGCCCAGCCATAGCATGGGCCCCCGGCTGCCTCCACGAGTCTGTACTCTGCTGGCAATTATCTCCATGCTGTGTAAATGCAACATTAAATACCAAAAAAATCACCATGGCAGATTAAAGAGAGACTGTGGAAGAAAGAAACATGTTTTATATTTTAGTACCATTAACAGCAATTTCTTCCTGCTATTTGAACAAGGGGCACCATATTTTCATTTTGCACTGGGCCCTACAAACTATCTATCTCATCTGGAATGAAAAGAATCCTTTAAAAATTACCAGCGCTTCCTGCTTCGTCAAATTCAATGATAAATTATTCGTCCTCGTCTAACTCAACCTCGTAGCAGGATTTGACATAGTTGACCACTTCCTCATTCTTGAGAATCTTTCCTACATCGCCGGTTGCCTTGTGCAATCTGCTGTGTTGGTTCCTCCTCCTCTGCATAATCGTTCAATGCTCCATTGACCTGAGCATTAGTTTTAAGTCCTCTTTTTTTTAATAGCCACCAATTTTCCAGGTTGATGTCATTGATTTTCATACTATCAAATACCACTTGTATGCTGATTGATTCTCTGAATTATATATTCAGATTTCACCCTTCCATCGAGCTGTTGACTTACCCTTTCTACATGAATGTACAATGGACATCTCAAACTTTCCGAAAAGAACCCGACCCTCACCCCCAAACCTTCCACACTGCAAATAACATCCTTCTCCACACAGTTGTGCAGGCCCCAAATTTGGAAATCATGCTTCTTCTCTTTCCTTCTTACCCTATATCTAACTCATCAGCAGCCCCTATTAATTCTTCATATATCTGATACTAAACTTGATCACTTTTCCTCTCTTCTGTTGCTGCCACGTTAGTCTTAGCTGCAGTCAACACTCAACTGGGCAACTTAATCCTTCCTGATTTCCTAGGTTCATATCGACATCTTCTAAATACAGTTTCCACATAGCAATCATTTAAATAGATAAAAGTCGATTACTTTAAATCTTGTAGTAACTTTCATGGAAAATTTGAAGAAAATCCAAACTAATGGAGTAAATGGCTTCCTATAATCTACACCTGCTTATCTCTCTGGCTCACTAGTATCTTGCCAACAATATTATGGACATACCAGAATTTTCTGTTTTCCTCAAACATGCCAAATATTTTCCCAGCTGATGTTGCATTCTTGGCTGATTCTCATCATTCAGATCACGACTTAAATATTATCTCTTCGAAAAGGCAAGCCTGCCTTAAGGGGCTTTCTGCAACCTGACCCCTAATCACTCGCTAGCTCATTATGTCTCTATTTCCTTATACCACTCAGTACTGAAGGATATATATATATATATATATATATATATATATTGTTTTTAATTCATTTGTTTCTTTCCTCTCTTCCTGGCTGGAATGTAAGATTAACAATGAAAGTAAATGTGTTTTTCTTGTCCCTCTCCATATTATCAACAACTAGAACAGTGTCTCCAACATAAGTACTCAATAAAGGTTTCTTTATTTTTATTTTTCCAGCTTTACTGAGGTATAATTGACAAATAAAAATTGTATATATTTAAAGTGTACAACATGATGTTTTGATATATGTATACATTACAACATGATTACACAATCAAGTTAGCTCATCCATCACTTCACAAAGTTATGTTTTTTTGGGGAGGGTGAGAACACTTGCGATCTACTCTCTTAACGAATATGCAGTACAGTATTATTAACTATAGTCACTATGCTGTACATTAGATACTCAGAACTTATTCATCTTGTAAATGAAAGTTTGTACCCTTTGACCAACATCTCCCCATTTTCCCCATCCTTCAGCCCCTGGCAACCACCATTCTACCTCTGGTTCTGTGAGTTCCGCTATTTTCAATTCCACATGTAGGTGAGATTAGACTATTTTTTCTCTGTCTGGCTTATTTCACTTAGCATAATGTATTCCAGGTTCATCCATGTTGTCACAAACGGGAAGATTTCCTTCTTTTATAAGTCTGAATAATATTCTAAACTTATACATACAATATACTAATAATATACATATATATGTTTCGTTTTCTTTATCCATTCATCTGTTGATGGATGCTTAGGTTGTTTCCATATCTTGGTGATTGTGGATAATGCTGCAATGACAATGAGACTGCAAATATCTCTTCAAGACACTAATTTCATTTCCTTTGTATATATACCCAGTAGTGTGATTATTGATTAAATACACACATAAAATGTAGATGAAAGAGTCAACAAGTGGTTAAACAGCCAATGTTAGATCCATATGATAGCAGCATACACTAAAATGTAAAAAAAAAAGAAGCATTTCTGGATTTTGGATTGTTCATACTAAAATAAAAAACAAGGAAAAATATTGCAGAGAAACAAGTATAATGTAGTAATTTTACATTAAAATAATAAAAATTATATTAATGTAAGTCAAATTCAACTCAAGAATTTGTTGCTCAATAACTTGACACGTTCTGTATGCATTTTCACCATTTAGTGGCCCTTTTCAGGATTTTCTCAAACTTGTCTGTTTTTCTGTCCCAAAATATAGTGACATACTCTTGACCTAGCAGCTAACGGGACTTTTTTCTTTAGTATATCCTATTATAATTTTATTAGGATATTTCTCATTTCTTGACTTTCAAAATCTTTTATTCAATATTGTTCTAATTAACATAGATTTTTTTTGTTTGTGTGGGAGGGAAGTGCTAACTAGCAATGAAAATTAAACATTTTTGAATTATTAGGCACTATTCATACAGAAATATTCCCTGTTCGCCAATGTCTAAAATCCTCCATATTGGTGTAGTTGTCACTAAGAAATTATGCTGTCTCTCATTCAGATGTCTCTTAGTAACTAGGCAACAGTTTTGCATCTAGACTTCTGCTTTTATCTTCTCACAGTTTCCTCAAGCAGGTAAAGCTTATTTTCATTTTGAAGGTGAGGAATTGTCCTGAATTCCCTTGAATTCCAATAATGCTACTGATGTTTGCTTTTTTACATGAAAGTTAAATTCAACATTCTAAGTGAGAAGAATAAGCATATATACACATACACAAATAATTACACTTATAGTGATAAAAACACAAAACGTATACCATATATATGATACGATATGTAGAGAATCTCCTATAGGTATGGGAATTTCCACTTTAAACGTCCCAGATTAGTTTGGAAACAGAGTGAAGATATCAGATTACACTGTTTGGGCAAATCCATCAACACAGAACCTTTTAGTTATTTACCTATCTTATGTAGGGAAGAGTATATTTTTTGGGAGAGGGAGCTTTTCAAAGAAGCTCGTGGAGATTACATGCTATTAATAGGTGATAATATGTAGTGCTTACTCCCTTTGCTTCTATTTGCAATTGCAACGGCCACTAAACTTCTTAAGAATAATAATGATTTTTAAAAAGTGAACAAGATACTTCTTGTTTTAGATTCAAAATTTTTGAAGATCTTTAAGGGAAAAAAATAAAGTAAAATATAGTGAAGGACACATGGACCCTGAGAGAAATCTCATCATAAACTAATTACCTTATGAGAGCCGAGAGGTGGTGTCTGTTTTCTGAATTCAGCGCAGAGTGTGAGTGGGCTGGGGAAGGTCAGTCTGGGCACAGTGTGTGGTGGATGCTTGTTCTCCTCTGAACCAGACACCTTGGCATTACTGCTATGCCTAGTGAAAACTGTTACATAATGTGAGTTAAGAAAGTTGATTGACTTGGTCCTTAAGAAATGTAATAATGGGACTCTAGGGTTATTTGTGATGAACTCTTAAAACTGAGTCTTAGAGTAGAGAGATAAGTGCAGACTTCCACTCATACTCTCAAGACCATGGATGAACAAGCAGTTAATGACACATGTCCAGTACTGAGTGTAGAAAAGAGGACCAAATTTATTTAACAATCATTTATAGGAACAATATATATTGGTGTATATATGGGAGCCAGGGAATTTATTAAATTAACATTTAAAGTCTCTAATTTTTGAAAACTATAAGCCATATCCAAATTGAACATACTATAAAATTGAAAGACAAGGTAATTTCACTTAGGTTTGGGAAATTACATTGATGGTGTTGAACATTATGTAAAACTAAGGGAACTTATTCTGAATTGCTTATTGGTGTGAATGCTTTTTTTCCAATTGTTACAGAAAAGTTGAGTCAGAATCATGTGTTGGTTAAGGTAACAAATCAGGAATATCTAAAGAAAGCATATTTCATTCATGTTATGGAAGTTAATTGAGCACACAGTTAATGTTAGCAACAACTTTTTGATTAAATTACTGCTCATGAATTTGCCAAGTCATTATGAATCATTAAATTTTCAATCACTTGTGCAAATCTGTAGTCATGAGTACTTTTTTTTATTTTCTAATCTTTGGCATTGGTTATAATTGTAGGGATGTGTATATAAATTTACTACCTATTGCAAGACAAGAAATGAAGCAATATATATGAAAGCAATATGTAATTAAATCCAAATTAGATCATTTATTTTACAAATAATGCATTTACCTAATATTCTAAGCAATAAGACATTTTGATTAACAATGAATAAAACATGCTTGAAAATACTTTTATTATCTCAACCTCTAGCCTTTAGCTATGACTTTGCAATGAATAAAATGACCATCATTTTGCTCAATGATTTAAATACTCACTGACAGTAAGTTAAGTTTGAAATTGTCTAAGGCCATCATGTACAAGTTATTCTACCACTCTTTTCATAGAACCACTTAAATATTTCCAGAAATAATGCATAAAACCAGTATAATGAAATGAGTATTATCTTGCAAATCAATAGGACCTTGAATTTTAAGTTGCTTTTCTCTTCTAGGGGATTAAAAATCTATTTAGAAACTCAATTGTATCACTGTCATCTACAAAAAAATTTTGTGTGTGTCCCAACCATTGAGTAAATACATATCTTCTGAGATGATGAATTCCACTGACAATTTGAGAAAAATCAGATAATGAAGGTAATATTTTTTTAAAAATTGGCTATCTTCAAATTTTGCCATGCATTTTAATTTTATTTCATCCAGTACATTCATTCAACACCTTACATACACAGTTATTACTTACACCTATTCTATCCCAGTTTGAGCTCATTGATGACCTTGGCAGCCACTGTACTCCTTTAAGAAATTAAAAGTATAAATTCATGGAAGCCTGATGTAAATGACAATCAAAAGTGACTAGCAGTGATTTCATGAAAAATGACACTTAGAGTTGCTATATATGATTTATTCCATTAAAAAAAAACTAAGAGCATAAATATCTGTAGGAAATACTTTTGATTGTATGTCTCAAACGTGATTCAACTATCTTACAATTTTGAAAGATTAGTGAACCAGGGTTCCAGATCAAATTAAGGTGTGCCAATTAGTTGCAGTCTTGAGATATTTGGAAGGTCGAAGTGGGTATAATCTTCTTCCTGTTGCTGTTATTTATTCTTGGAGAGATGGGAGTTGCTATGGCAGCATTCTAACATCATGTCCATTCTCCAGTTCCCTGTGACAAGAGACAGTTGCAATTCTTCCAACATTTTAATATGAGTATTTAATCTCTGGCCAGTGGCTTTGGATGTCTATTCTCCAACCTTATGAGTATGAAAGGTCATTGCACTATGGTTTCTTGACCTTGACTTAGTTCCAGTGATAACCTGACAGCAAGTTGTTCTCCTAGAGGATTAGTTGTAAAGTGATACCTCAAAGAGCCCCAAGTTAGAACCTGATCTCCCAGTCCTTCAAATAGTTCTTTAAGTACCTAAATCCCTTTATTAAAATAGCTAGAGTGGTTTTTGTTTATTTTGTTGAATTCTACTAATCAAATAATGAAAAATGTAAGAATGAACAAACAATGAATAGATAAAAAATCATATCATATCTAATTGAGTGATCAAGGGAACCAGTTCAATCCAGGCTGAGAGTTCAGAAACTAGAATATGCATGCAGAAATCTCGGTGATAATTCATGACAGTTGGGTATAAAGACCTCTAGGAAAAGGCTGAAATTAGGAAAGATATGACACCTAGTCTAAGTTACCCTGCAGAAAACAACCATTGGCATCAGCAAAATAATAATGATAAAGGTTAAAATCTGTAATGTAAAATCTATATAGTGGGCAAAAAGTCATAGAATAAATGGATTCAGGAAGTTGAATCTAGACTAAATTCTCTAGAAGTAATAGGATTCAAGGAGAAGATGCATTTTTTGGAACATCCGCAGCCAACTCTACAGATTACTTCTCGGGCCAGACATCAACCAATATTCAAAACTCTGCAGATGAAGAAGGGACAGTGTTTCCTTGAGTTTGACATGCAGGAAAAATTTACATGTTCAGAAGCATTAAAAGGTGAGTAGTCAATTGATAAGTAATCCTGCAGTAGCTTCTAGTAACCTAGAGTTGGCAGTAGTACTTAAAAAAGAACTCCATGGGCACAAGTAGAAGAAAAGGAGATTAATTCAGGGAAGATCAACAGGAACGCAAGTCCACTGGGTTGGTAACTACCATTGCTTTGCAGGAAGATAGGTTTTGTTCAACTGGTCAAGTCTCTGACTGTAGCTGGGAGAGATCTACACCATGTTTTCTGTCAGAATAGTGTCCATCAGTATTCCATGCTGGAAGGTGTCGTGGAAGCTGCTGCTGCATGAATTATAGCTCATTCAGATCATAACCTGTCACCAGGAGGTCAGTTGAGCAGAATGAACAATAATATACCAATGGGTACGTTATAATATGATTGTGAGGATAGTATGTCGACATTTCCTTTTAGCTGTTAGATTGTGTGGTATGGTTGATGACCAAAAGAGCATGTAAAAGTAATTTTTTAAGAGTGCTCCCTACATTGATTAAAAATTGGGGCTGATAGGAAAAATCTGGTGAGCTTGGATTAGAAATGTTGAGGAATTAATAGGTGTAGGTACATACATCTGGAGGAGTAAACAGGGTTGCCATCGGAGGAGAGGAAGCATGTCAGCAAGTAAGAGAATCTACTAGCACAAGAACACTAACATGGGTATATGGAGAGAAGCTCACCAGAGATGAAACATAACCCAAGTTATGATATTTTAAGAATCCTCAGCATTAGTTAATGGGCTGTGATATTTTGTGTAGTTATGTGTGCCCACATGTGGAAAGTTGTCAGTAAATCTTTCAGCATTTTTAGGCAAATCTGAGCTAGTTTTCCCATAAGCTTCACAATGTATGATGTTGTTTCTGATAAGGGTGATTTGAAGTCCCTGTAGAGAGAGGAATCCACATAAGAAGAATTTTAGAAAAGAAGACTTGGAAGAGAGGTCAGAGCAACTAAGGTAACATAAGAGGAATGATCTAAATTGGCAAGCTATGTATAGAACTATGTAGGTATAAGATCAAATTTAATATTTATTTTCTTTATAATATTCTGACTATTCCAAAATTTTAAAAATGTTCATAAATTAAAAAGCCTTCAACTGTAAGAAAAGAAACCCAAAATAACTATGACTTTAATCAATAAGAAATGTATGATATCTACAACAAAAAATAAAAAATCAAGGATTGGTGATCCAGGGGTTGTTCAGTAGTTTAAAAATATTACTGCAATCTCTTCTTCATCTCTAGAATTCTCATAGTGTTGACATTTTGTCCTCTGATTGCAAGATGGCTGTTATATCGCTAAGCATCACAATTATATTCACAGTCAGGAAGTAGGGAAAGCCAGCTGGGATGATAAAAACCCTGTCTTCATGGCTCTTTCCTTTCATTAGCAAAGAAACTATCTCCAGGAATCTCCCAACAGACTTCTTATGCCTGTACTGTCACAAAACAGCTACGTGATCCTCTATGGCAGCAAGAGAGGCTGGAAAAGAAATAATCTGACTTTAACAATTTCAGTGGTGAGACATAGGCAAGAGTGGCCAAGTGTGTCTGCTCCAATGACTATGCATGTACTGTTTTTATAAAATTAAAATTTAAAATACCTCAGACTATTGAAAAGCATAAAATTGAGGTAATACAATGCATACCCCTAGATACATACTTAAATAAAAAAAAATTACCCATATATATAAATCTTCTAAGCACTCTATCTTCAGAGTCACACTCTTCCATCTCCGTCACAGGTAAATACTCACTTGAAGTTGATGTTCATTAGTTCAGTTCATTTGTTTTCATTTTTACTATATACACTACACATGAAAACACACACCTACACGCATGTGTGCGTATATACACTATATATAGTAAAATACAAACAAATTTACATGCATATATCAAGGAGATATAATAAAACAGTAAGATACATTACTTAGGCACTAAATGGGCAAAAACTTTAAAATCTGACAATACCAAGGGTTGATGAAGACTTGCGAAACAGGAGCACTCATATGCTTCTGTTGCAAGTATAAATGGGTACAAACAATCTGGAGAACAATTTGGCGCTGTCAGTTAACTAAAGATGAGCATTAATCAAAGCCTAAGATTCTGGTTCTAGGTGTAGACACTAGGAAACCTTTCCCATATGAGCACTGGGAGGAATGAGCAGTAAGACTCTTCACAGCAAGGTTTATAATAGAACCATTTGGAAACAATCTTCATTCTTGCAAGTAGAGAATTGGTAAATAATGCACAGCATTTTCCCCATTTTTAAAGTGAATTAAACAGCCATCAATATTGGTAGATAAATTTCACAAATATAATATTGAGCAGAAAAGCAACTGTCAAAGAATTTATTTAATGCGATATACTTTATAAATTTTAATTACATAGAAAATAATCATGTATTACTTTCATAGAGTAAAAGGATAGAAGAGGAGACATTATCTGAAGTATGTTGGGACAAGCTAAGAGGTCAATTGGAAATAAAGAACAAAAAATATATATATATTTTTCCTAGAAGAGATAGTTAGGAAAAGGATATAGGAGATTAGGGGAGGAATATTATCCCTGGGGAATCATTTACAGTTTATTCTAATAATCTCCAACACTCACATATGAGCATATTGATATGAACACATATTAAATCCATAATGAAGCCTCACTCACATATGAACATATTGATATGAACACATATTAAATCCATAATGAAGCCTAGAAATTAATAAGGAGAGAAGACATACGCACTTGTGCATGTACACACACACAAGCAAAACTCCATGAAGTTATATTAATTTACTGATTTCATTTAGTCAAAAGTATCAGAAATAAGCATGGTCCCTGAGAGCAAGAGGAGATGAAGCACATTTTGGGGGATGTTATTTAAATGCAAATTATTTAAAAAAAACTATTTCAAATTTTATTGTATTTGAATGCAAATTATCTTGGTCCTTATTTCAGTTATCTGTTACTTTGCAACAAACCACTTCAAACAGAGGTTCAAAACAATAATAATCTTTTTATGATTCATTGAGTTGGCCTGATGGCTCTTCTGCTTTACCTGGTGTTGACTTAGGCGCAGGGATGCTGTCATTACTTGCTTGCCTGGCAATGTGGTGCAGTCTGCTGCCCCGGAACTCTGCTGAGGCTGTCAGTCAGTTTCTCCAGGGTTTCCTCATGTGGGTCTCTCCACATGGCTGGACCTAGTTCCTTGGGGCATCATGGCTGATTTCAAAGAAGTATTCTGAGTGCTGAATGTAGATTTGTGGACCTCTTCATGTCCAGCCTTGGGAGTTAAACAGCATCACTTCGGCTTCATTTTGTTAGTTAAAACAAGTCACAGGGGCAGCCCAGATTCAAGAGGAGGGAAAAAAGATACCACGACTCTGTGGAAAAAGGGGCAAAGAATTTGTGACTATCTTTATTATACCAGATCCTACCTTTAATGGTTAATTATTTACATTTCACTCATATGCAAAATACCTTCATGCCTTTCCAAGATTCTTCAAAGTATTGATCCATTACGGCAGCAGGATGAAGCCTCAGTTCCTGCATCTTGCCCCCAAATCATGTTCACCCGCAAATGAGGCAGTTTGTTTGTGTTTCCATGGACCTAGCAACCTGTGAATTTAAAAGGTCATTTATCATTTTCCCCACACATCAAACACACTATGGTGAATGGGCACAGGATAACCAAAATAAGCACTCCTATTCACAAAGGAGGAGGTATGGGAGCTACAAAGAGGTCACTGGTGCATAATAATTTTCTACCCAATCATATGATGCCAATTAACCTGAGGCAGGGAATGTTCCTGATTAGGTATCAACTCGTCTCCCTGGCAATGACTATCCATGCTTCTTGGCTCCACCCTCTGGGTTCTTGGTTCTGCCTTCTGACTTCTTCTTTTTTTTTTTTTTGGAGGAAGATTAGCCCTGAGCTAACATCAGCAGCCAATCCTCCTCTTTTTGCTGAGGAAGTCTGGCCCTAAGCTCACATCCTTGCCCATCATCCTCTAGTTCATATGTGGGATGCCTACTGCAGCATGGCTTGTCAAGCGGTGCCATGTCTGCACCTGGGATCTGAACCAGTGAACCCCAGGCCACCAAAGCAGCACATGCTCACTTAACCACTAAGCCAGTGGGCCGGCCCCTGACTTACTCTTCTTTTCCATTGGAAATGTCCTGTATTTGTCAGTCTGTTTTTTGTCCATTAAAATTTGAAGCCAAAGACCTGTTTTCACTTTTAACTGCTGGCTTTTCAACTGAAACTGTTACTGCTCCTCTAAAAACTCTGTGTGCTTCTGATGTATCAAATTTTAAATCCACTCAATTAGAGAAATGTTCACATGCACAAATCTCTGTGGAGCAAGCATTTCTCTATTGCAGCCTGAGATTTAGGAGTTGTGAGACAGTGTCATTAAGATTCATAGAAGATTTTTGTCTATCTTAATGATTTTATGAAACACACATACCCTTAAGAAACTTAGAAGCTCATCAGTATAGTATAGAGATGCTAAGATGCACCACCACAAACATTTCTAAGTTTGTCATGAAGGATTATATAGCCACACACTTGACTTCATCTTGACCTTGAGCATTTCTTTAACTGGCAACACTTTGTGTTTTATATTTTCCCTGAGGCAATCACTTATTTTGAGTATTTTTTTCCAGAGAGAAAGTCTAAGAATAAGAAACAGTTTTATTTTCCAGCCATACAAGTCTTGGGGTGGAAAGCTTTCCTGTAGATTCTGTCTGAAACTTAACATTTCCTTCTTTAGGTCATTCTTCTTTATACATGCTTTACTATGGGTAGCTAATATAAGCCAAATAACAACTTTCAACTTTCGGACTGGAAATGCACTTAGATCCAAAAATTCATTAGGTACTTTTTAAATCTTCTTTTATTTTCTTGCTGGTGCATAACACAGTTCCTACTTTATCAAAGCTCTAAAAGCACTTTCCTCAATCTCCTCAGCCTTCCCCCTGCTTCTCAGGCCTCCAACTATGACTCACACTTGCAGTCAATGTTTTTTGCTAGTTTTCGCTTTTCTTGTATTATCATCTTATACCCAGGTGCCAATCTAGTCTAGCCATCAATCATTGTGTAACAATAACTTCCTGTCCCCAACTCGTCTCCTTAAAGCAACAATTTATTATTTTTAATAATTCTGTGAGAAGCACATTTTTTTCCTGCTTCACTTGGTGTCAGGTGGGGCGGAAGGATGGCTGAAAGATCCAAATTGATCTCTCTATGAAAGCTAGAAGTTTGGAGCTCCCCTGGGGCTGTCGTGAGGGTGCCTCAGTTCTCCTCAGTGTGATTCTCTCCATTTGGTTACTTGAGCTTCCTCACAACGTGGTGGCTAGGTTTCAAGAATACGTTATTCATGCAGTGATAGCTTAAGCTTCAGATTCCTTAAAACCCAGTCTCTGAAGTTAAGGAGTATAAATTCTGTCACATTTGCTTGCTCAACAAATCTAAGGGCTATCCCAGATTCAAGTGGAAAGCAAATTAACATCAGCTTTCAATAGGAGGAGTGGCAAAAGATTTCTGTCAATTTTAATTCGCCAAAGGTGAAATTATTTACAAAGTTGGGTACTTTCTAGATCTGGATGAACAAATGAAAAAAGATCCAAAAAACTCCAAAAGCCTTAATGACTATTGTGCCACAAACCTTTTATACTTATGGCTTTCATCTTAATTCTGGATTAATTTACATTGAAAAAGTCTGAACTTCCTGTACAAGGAATTTTTTAAACCAATATTGCTTATACTTATTTTTTAACCAAATTCAGTTTTCCTGTTTTCACCAAGACTGAAAAAGCAGCATCAATGCCCAGTTTTCTCTGAGCAGTATATCCTTAACTCCAGCCATCCATCCTTACAGATCTCATTTTCCTCACACTCTAAAGGAAAAGAAAACTGATCTATTTTATTTTTATTTTTAGATTTTCGTTATTACCCCTGCTCTATGCCTGGTCCCACATGGGAAAACATTCACAACCTAAGTTTTCTCCATTGGTGTATTGGTAGCTGCCAAAAATATGAACGGATGAAAAAGATTGGACCGTAATATGAATGCTTCTGAATCGATGTATTTAATATTTCATGGAGAAAATTCATACTTCACACTTTATCCAAATTCCCATTTATATGATGAGACTATGTTGGTGCACATCTTGCTTATTTGGATAAGCTGTCTCTTCTCATCAGAAATGGCTCCTTTTCATTACTTCATCTGGATCAAAGTTGTTAACAGACAAGATAATCTCTCTGTCTTATTTCTTCTAAATTCAATTTATGAGTAATGGGGAAACTGATTATTTTTGCTCAACTTCTTTTCCTTTCTTGAGATGATACATTTAGTAAGAAAAAAATATAAATTTTTTGTGTGTTCACATCTCATTTATCAGTTATCCTGATTGCTATGTTTGTGTTGCATAATATTTGCCATTCAGAAATAAATTTTCCATCTGTTTTCCTTTACTCAATTCTAAAAGGAAGATAATAACAACAGTAATGTTTAGAAAATTCCATTTATACCATGGAATTAATATTTCTTTTACGACTGCCAAGAAACTATGATGACTAGTAAAACTAGAGTGGAAGGAGCAGATTATACTTTAGTGTCTTTACACGTAGTAGGGGGCATTCACTCTCAAGGAAAACCCAGGAAAAGATGAAAGACAGGAAAGAGAATCACGGCCACAAGTCAACTGGAAAACAGAGATTGGAATAGTCAAAGACAGGGGAAAGTATGCCAAATTATCTTAATCTCCAGAGTTACTTATAATGTGATTGGGGTACACATGCTGAGACTAAGAGCCCCAGCCACTGTTAGAATGTGAACTTCTTCTCAGTGATATATGTCTGTTTGATTCACAGAAACATCCTACACATCCAACAGTGTCTGAAACATAGTAAGCACTTGATAACCATTTCTTTAAGTAATTAGTTAATTAGGGGTTATACCAAGTCTTTGCAATTTATAGTGTCTCTTATGGTGCCCAGACCAAAGAAGATCAATATCTTTCATCTTTCATAGGTTAAATGACTTAAAAACAGGGCATCCTGATTTAGATAGCTATTACTGTCCTAATGTTTCAAGGTTTTTCAATTCAGGCCACATTACTGTACAATCAACAGGAGTAACCCCTTGGGTCAGATTCCCCAGTCCTAGCAGTTATCATCCCTATAGGATGGAATGGTCCCAGGCTACTTTCCTATACAAGATGCTCTCAGTTAGGAGTTTTGTACTAAAAGGGAAGCTGAGCACGGCAGGAGACAACAGCAATATTGTCCACATAATGGTAAGAATGTGAGAAATGTTTACACGCAATTGTTTGCATGGGAGATACCTTTATACTAAACAAGATTATTTAGGCCTTCCTAAAAGTACCTGTGAAGACGAAACTCTAATTTCAGGATAAGTAGATCAAAACCTGTGTTAACAATCTTCTGATCCACATTTCAGTTAGTCAGAGAACTACTTTGTAAGTTTCCTTTTGAGACTGTCAGCAGCAGTAATTGTGTCTGAAGGAGTTAATTACTCTAGTTGCATGGGTCATACTCACTGAGTGCAGGGGTGACAGCAATGCTTGGCTATTGAAAGTATAGCAGCAAACTTGTTCTGCACATTGGAGAAAAATAAAATATTGCTATTTATAAGCAAATATCTTCTTATCTGATTGAGATTTATTTTCCAGTTGAATTAAATGTCCATTACCTCTTTTAGTTAATAACTTTTGGAAAGAATTCTAGAAGTAAAAATCTCTCTCATATACAATTAGAATCTTCTAAATTGGAATGTCTCCACAAAGAGAAATTCAGGTTCTAAAAAAATGCACTTTTTTCATTTAGTTAAAATTTTGGATTACAAAGTGAACAAAAATTACAATCTCTCTTTTTTCCACAGATTCATTATGCAAAACTACTAATATTTTCATACATTCCAATTAAGTAAATGCAGAAGAATCGTATATGAGAAAATATAAGATTCAATGGTACGATTTTCAAAAGAAAGTTTGGAGAGCTAACTTTTACAAATGTAGAAAATTTTGTTCTATGCGAAAAGTTGGCAAACTATGGTCCATGGACCAAAGCTGCCCCCTCCCCACCTCCACTCCCGTTTGAGTTGGATAGTCCATCAGCTAAAAATGTATTTTTAAAAATATTTTAAATGGCCAATACATACCTACATATTATCCTAAATTTGCCTCTTGGGCTAGGAAATCTATAACATTGCTATCTTGCTCTTTATAAACAAATTCCACCCATCTTGGCTCTATGCATGTTCTATACATTATTAACCTAGTCATTAAGGATATCGACATATATAACCTCCATCTCTTCTTTCTCAAATGATAGCAGAAGAGTTTCACCATCTACCTTTTCAACAATCACAGAACTAGCTTCTGATCTACAATCTCATTTTGAAATTGAGTAACATTTCAAGAACTTTTATATCACTGCAATAATAATAACAATAACAGTATATTAAGTTCATAAAGCAATTTCATTCATATTATAATATATAGTACTGACAAAATCCATGAATTAAACAGAGCTATCTCCATAAACCTGTTTTATAGGTGTAAAGGAAATTAGTATCAGAGAGGTTAAGTGATTGGCCAGGGTTATAAGTCTTATAATTATGAAGGCTTTCCCTGTAACATTCTTTTTACATGGATTCATATGCCTCTTCAAATTAGTCTGAACTCTTAGTTCATTTAGCTAATTATGCAGGAAAAATAATCATAAACTAGTTATGTATATAATACCGAAGCCAAAAGATAATGAATATAATGCAATTAGCAGTGTTTTGTTGCAGTTAATGCATAAATCATAACAATCAGGTCACCCAGTAGACAACCTAGTAAAATGAACAAAGAGAGTTAACTATGTAACATGCACTATAGAAGATAAAATAGATTAATGGATTAATTAAGTGATCTCAACTCCACTAACGAGAACAAAAGCTTTAAATCAGCTACTTATTTTCATTAAATCTTTGACAAATTTTAACAATGTAATTTTTGCAACCATCTATCCAGTTACTAATGACTTCTATGTTAAATTTCAGTTTCATTAAGCAATTCCAAGTCAAGTTAACAATTGACTTGCCTTTTGATAATAAGTATGTTCCTTACATGATTCCAATGTTGTCATTACAACTACAGATCCATAAATCTAGAAAACTTACCTTTAAATTTCTAGAGAAATCAAAACGTATATCATAAGTCATAAAGAAAGACAGCATTTAGGAGTGAAAATGGGATATTAAAGGTCACTGCTGTGAAAGACCAAGGAATAATTAATATGCAAATTATATATATTTTGTTTGAGTGATATTTTAAGATTGTATTAAAACATAGGACCATATTGAAAATTTTTTAAAAGAATTAACTTTATGATTATTTGTTTACATGAGAAGACAGAGCTATAAAGATACTTCTTTGAGTTCTTGATTTTATTCAATGTTTATATCAGAAGACTTGAAAATGGCTTTAAATAATTTTTCAAAAAACACAAGAATTTGTTTGTAATTTTAGAGTCTTAAACATCTGATTTTTTCCAATTGCTTTTGGAAATAAACAACTTAGTAGGAAATATAATTATTAGATCAGAAATATTTTCCTCAATACTCACTAAATGATGTGTAAATTCTTTTCTTCTACTTATTATTGTGCAGAAGTCTGGGCCTGTAAGGCTTTTTTCCTTTATTTTTTAATCACACACACAAAAAATCTTTACATCGCCCACCCTCACCTAATTTTTCAATAATTCCTGGTATGTGTTTAAAACAAAAGTATATTCCATTTGTGTTTCAGGTACTTCTTAAGCATCTCTTTTGGTTATGGCTTTTTAAAGTTTTTCTGTTGTGTAACAATCACCTTAAATCTAATCTTTTAATCCCTTTTTCTTCTTCTGCATTCTAGAAAAGCATTTTAAGATTATCCTTCACATTGCTGATTACAATTTCTTCACTGTAATTTCTGTTCTTACCTACTTAAAATGCACTTTAAAATTTCTATCAGACTTCTATTTTTTATACAATCACATTTCATATCATACAGTTCCATTTTCATCTTTAGCCTTTTCATGACGTTTATCTCGTTTCATGTTTTCCTAGTTTGTTGCTGTTGTTGAGAATAAAAAGCAGATGTCTTGAAATAAGGGTTCTATGTCCATTCTGTCAAAGCATTGATATCCTCTCCATTTGGAATGAACTGGTGAGCAATCTTAACTGCAAAGTCCATAATAATTCCTTTCTCTTTTTCCTCTTTAATTATTTTGAGCATGAAATGTTATATCCAGATCCAGTGTTGGCTTGAAATTCTCTTTGTCCTTCTCCTCTGATGACCCAGTTTCTCCTTGAATCTTTCTTTTAGGTTTTAAGATGGAAGGCAAATTAATATCAACAGCTCCAAGTTAGCTTTCTGTGGTGTCCAGAGTAGTTATCATATGATTTAGCAGGGAGTAAAAGGAATATTTTTCTAATTCTTCTTCTTGGTGATTGATGGCTTCTAATTTAAAGCAGTATGTAGTTCAACTCTTGCCCAAAGCATTACATAAAAAAATTTCAACTTCCAGACTATAAAAGCTTCATATTTTTTTTTCTATCTCTGTCCCTTGTTATCACTGAATTCA
The DNA here is from genome assembly GCF_021613505.1 of Equus quagga. Taxonomy (NCBI): domain Eukaryota; kingdom Metazoa; phylum Chordata; class Mammalia; order Perissodactyla; family Equidae; genus Equus; species Equus quagga. The sequence continues at coordinate 21,482,917 of NC_060272.1, read as the reverse complement.
TATCCCAGGTTTTCAATGTGCCACCACCTCCTCATACCTGACTAGTAATGTTTAGAATCACATGCAGTTCTGACGCCTACATCAATATGTGATAAGGGTAGAGTTGGGGGCTTGAGGGGTTGTACAGCCCTGGCCCTCCAAGACTACATCCAATGCTGCATGAACAACTCACACTTTAAATCTAAATCTAAGCACTCAAGCTCACAAACAGTTCAAGCTATACTTCCAAGGTCAAGCACATATTCTAACCAATATATCATCCACAGAGGACAAGGATCCACATTCCAGCTCTACAACAATCTCAGAGTCTTTGTTTTAGAGACTCAGAGTCACTGAACATGGGCATGCTCTTCCCAGATCAGAAGCATTTAAAGGTCAGTGTACCTTGAGTACAACAAGAAAAGCAAGATCAACAACAATAATGGTAGCATAGCCTCAAGGGGCTTAGATACCATGTGTATTGGTTATAAACTTTGATTTTTAGCAAAGAAAACATCTCAAAAGAAGTTTCAGATAGAAAAGAATATATTAACTCACAACTCAAAATTCCAAGAATAAAGGTGAATTAAAACCTAGCTTCACTTATGGACTCAGGTATTTCACCTAAATGGGAAGTCCTTTAATTTTGAATTTACTTCATTTTAAACCACTTGTGCCTGACATTTCAATAGCTCTGGCTCTACACTCTCTCAAGTTTGAATACAGTAAAGAACATTTCTTCTTCATATTTTCTGCAAACCTCCTAGGATTCACTCTGATTGAACAAACTTGAGTTATGTACCATTCATGAAACAACCACTGTGGCTGGGGAGATTTCATACATTGCTTGACAGGATTTGGTCATAAATGTCTTTCATGGAGCTGTCTGCAGCTCATGACACTCTTGTTGTCATGGTTTGCATGGAATAGAAATTGATACATAGGCTTCATTTTCTGTTGTTTGTTGGATATGATAATAGCATCTTTAATAAAACGCATTAAAATATCTTAAATTGTTGATTTCCTTAGAAGATGATGCAGCATAGTCTTAGGCTTTATTTTGGACCCTATCAACTGAATCACAACCCAAAATAATAGAGACTTTTCGTTTTTTGGAATGACTCAGAAAAGTGAGCTAACAAATTAAAACTTTCTCACAAAACTTGTGCCATGAGGCCAAGAAGAATATGCCAGCATGTTGTGCAAAAGATGCTCTGTTACCCAGGACAATTTGGGAAAAAAGATAGCAAGGAGGATAAAAGTAAGTATTCAAGAGTCTGGGTGCCTGCGTTCAATACTGATCCTGCCCTTTGGTAATTGTAAGGCCTTGTGCATTTAATCTAATCTCTCTTTGAGGATCAATGACTAATTCATGCAAAGTACTTAGAGCAGTGTCTCTCACAAAGTAACCACTCAACAAAGTGTCTTTCATTAAACAAAGGAATAGAAGATGTTCAGCAGGTTCTAACTTGAGAAACTGAGAGGACGTCATTTCATTGGGTGGGATGTACAAGACTTTTTAGGTATTATCCCAGTTCAAGCTGTGCACATATAACTTTATGATAAAATAACACTGGACTAAAATATCTCTAAATACGCCACACTGCTGATGAGTAAAGCCTGTGAAAGATATGATAGTCTAAGCCTGATATTCAACAAACTATCTATAATATCTGCTGAAACCTTCACACATTTTTTGTTTCTGAAGTAGGTGGGATAGAACTATAAGGCAAGATCATAATTTGTTTTAAATCTATGCTACCCCCTATTGAAAAATTATGTGTCTGAATAATTCTCATATATGAGGTGGAAATAAACTTTGTAAAATTATAGTCTCAACCCTACTTTATTAATTACATCTGTCACCTTAAAGACATGTTTCCTCAAAGTACTTCTTAACAATTATACTTCCAAAACACGCTAGCAAAACCAAACATTTCATGAAACTCAGACATTTCTAACTGTGCCCAAAAGGTAATTGGGGTCCCCTAAATATGCTGAGCAATTATTGCTTTACATATTTGAAGTATATGGAGAATTATCATTTAAAAGATATATTTATTCTCTTTTATTTTATAGTGTCAAACTCTGATGATTTTATCCTGCCACCTTTCTGACCATTCCAGGCTACTCTTTAACATTGATAACCTATAGTTTTATAGAATGGAGCTGTCAATAGAACTTTCTGTGATGAATTTGGCAGTAACTGGCCACATGTGGCTACTAAGCACTTCAAATACAGCTAGTGCAACTGAGGATCTGTATTTAAAATTTTGTCATATAACTACATGGCTAGTGGGTACTATTTTGACAGCACAGTTCTAGACTATTCTTTTTTCACTCAGAAGGATCTACTGGAGGTTTGAAATAGCCACTGCAGACATCAGCAACATGGCAGAGTGAGCTGTTCCCTTTATCTCTTCCCTTTTGAACTACAACTAAATGGACATTCATTGATCAACAGAGGATACCCACCCAGCATCAAGATGCCTGAGACATCTGCAAAGCTATGTGTCTGAAGGTGGATGGACTGCCCCCAGGGAAGTGGTGGAGAGAGGTAAGCACTCCCCTGACTCCTAGCAGCCCTGTGCACACACATGACCACTCTCCTGGCTGGCATGAGCAACCATAACACCACTGCGGCTGTGCAGGTGGGAGTGCACCTGCCTCAGTACAACTGTGGGAACAGGCAACAGCAGTCCTGAGCCACCACGTGATCACTTTCTCATCCACTGGGAAAGCCCACTGTGCTGCTGTGGTCCCAAGGAGTGGCCGAGGCTCAGAACCTGTGAGAAAGCCCAGCCCACTGAGGACAATGGCCAATGTGACTGTAAGGAGAGGCAGTGGTGGATCTATGTAACTGAGAGAACAATTTCTTGGCTGGCATGAACACCCAGAGTACCACTGCGACCCTGAAGGTAGGAGCAAGCAGGGAAGCCCTAAGCTCCTGTGTGCTTCCTCTCCCATGCAGTGGGAGGGCCCACAGTGCTCCTGCAGTACCAAGGAGTGGCCCAGGCTCGGATCCTGAGAGGAATGCCCCCGCCGCCAAGCAAAGTTTTGAGTGTGATTGTAAGAAGAGGCAGCAGCAGGTCTACACTCCCAGGTGAACACTTCCCCAGCTGGCACAAGCAACCATAATACCCCACAACTTCCATAAGCTGGGATGGGATCAGAAACACAGCTCCTGCTTCCCCTCAGCAGTAGCAGGTGGAATCTGCTACTTGATACTACCACAAATGGCCCAGCAAAAGATTAGTTCATCAAACACTGTGAGAAACTACAGCAACAATTCAGAGCAGAAAGAGAATGACAGTTCTCCAGAAACCAACTCTGAAGTCACAGAAATTTACAATCCAGATGAATTCAAAACAGCTGTCATAAAGAAACTCAGAGAGTTACAAGAAAACTCAGAGAGTCAGTTGGATGAGTTCAGGAATAAAATTAATGAGAAGAAGGAATACTTCACCAAAGAGACTGAAACTATAAGAAAAAAAACAAGCAGAAATTCTGGATATGAAGAACATAATTAATGAAATAAATAATCTAGAATCCTTATAAAAGAGAGCTGATGTTATGTAGGAAAGAATTAGTGATTTAGAGGATAGAAACATAGAATGGCTTCAGTTGGAGGAGGAGAGAGAACTAAGATTTTTATAAAAATGAAGGAATTTGAGAAATATCTGACTCAATTAGGAAAGCAACATAATGATTAATAGGTATTCCAGAGGGAGAAGGGAGGGAGAAAGGAACAGAAAGTTTGTTCAAAGAAATAAAAGCTGCAAATTTCCCAAACCTAGGGAAGGAGCTGGACCTACAACTACACAAAGCCAATAGAACTCCTGATTACATCAATGCCAAAAGAGCTTTTCCAGGGCATATAATAATAAAACTAGCAAAAGTCAATGACAAGAAAAAATATTAAGGACAGCATGGCAGAAGAAAACAACCTACAAAGGAAGCCCTATCAGGCTTTCAGCAGATTTCTAAGCAGAAACCTTACAGGCTAGGAGAGAATGGAATGACACGCTAAAAATACTGAAAGAAAGGGGCGATCAGGTGGTGCAGCAGTTAAGTTCACATGTTCTGCTTTGGCAGCCTGGGGTTCGCCAATTCAGATTCTGGATGTGGACCTACACACCGCTTGTCAAGCCATGCTGTGGCAGGCGTCCCACATAGAAAGTAAAGGAAGATGGGCATGGATGCTAGCTCAGGGCCAGTCTTCCTCAACAAAAAGAGGAGGATTGGCTGCAGATATTACCTCATGGCTAATCTTCCTCAAAAAAAAAATACTGAAAGACAGAAATTTTCATCCAGGAATACTCAATCCACTGAAACTATGCATCAGACAGGATGGAGAAATAAAAGCTTTCTGAGATAAACAAAAACTGAAGGAGTTCACTGCCACTATACCTCCCCTACAAGAAATGATTAAGGATGTCCTCATACTTGAAGCAAAAAGGCAAAGCTTTACAAAACTTTGAGCCAGGAGACAAAAAAAATCAGAAAACTGAAGCTCTCTTTCAGAACAGGGAAGCAAATAATTATAACTTAAAAGATAAAGGGAGCGAAAGCATCAAAAATAACTATAAACATGTCACCTTAATGATAAACTTAGAACACAAAACAAAATAATTTTTAACAACAATAACTCAGACAGAGAAGAGAAAAGGGATAGAACCTGTTTAAGCTAATGGAGATAAGAGGCTATCAGAAAATGGAGTATCTCATCTATGAGATTGTTCATACAAATCTCATGGCAACCATTAAACACAAAATAAGAGCAGAGCCACCATTCATAAAAAAAGAGAAAAACTCCACAGAAAACCTCCAAATGAAAAGGCACCAAGAAATACAAAGGAAGAGAAACAATGGAAACATAGAACAACTGGAAAACAAGAGATAAAATGGCAGTATTAAACACTCATATATCAAAAAATCACTCTAAAGGTAAATGGATTGAATTCTCCAATCAAAGGACACAGAAGCTGGATGGATTAACAAACAAGACCCACCAATATGCTGCCTCCAGGAAGCACATCTCAGCTCTAAAGAAAAACATAGTCTCAAAGTGAAAGGATGGAAGATGATACTCCAAGCAAATGGAAAACAAAGGAAAGCAGGTGTCACTATACTTAAGTCAGACAAAGCAGACTTCAAGATAAAAAAGACAATGTGAGACAAAGAGGGGCAGTACGTAATGATAAAAGGTCCTTTCCACCAGGAGGACATAACACTAATAAATATATATGCACCTAACACAGGAGCGCCAAAGTACATAGAACACCTATTAACAGATCGAAAGGGAGAAATTAACAGCAACATAATAATAGAAGGGGACCTCAACATCCCACTTACATCAATTGATAGATCATCCAAACAGAAAGTCAACAAAGAATTAGTGGATTTAACAGAAACACTCTATCAGATGGACTTAATAAATATACAGAGAGCATTCCACTCCAAAAGAGCAGAATATACATTCTTTTCAAGTGCACGTGGAACATTCTCAAGGATAGATCATATGTTGGAAAACAGGGCAAGCCTCAATAAATTAAAGAAGACTCAAATCACATCAAGCATCTTCTCTGACCACAATGCTATGAAACTGGAAATCAACTATGAGAAAAAAGCTGGGAAAGTCACAAATATGTGGAGAGTAAATAATATGCTACTGAACAACTACTGGATCAATGAAGGAATCAAAGGAGAAATTTAAAAAAATCTGTAGACAAATGAAAATACAACATACCAACTCTTATTGGATGAAGCAAAAATAGTTGTAACAGGGAAATTCATAGAAATACAGGCCCAGATCAACAAATAAGAACAATCTCAAATGTGTAATCTTAAACTATACCTAACAGAACTAGAAAAAGAAGAACAAAGCCCAAAGTCAACAGGAGGGAAGTAATAAAAAATAGAGCAGAAATAAATAAAATAGAGACTAAACAAACAGTAGAAAGGATCAATGAAACTAAGAGCTGGTTCTTTGAGAAGATAAACATAATTGACAAACCTTTAAGCAGACTCACTAAGAAAAAAAGAGTGAAATCTCAAATGAATAAAATTAGAAATGAAAAAGGAGAAATTACAACAGATACCACAGAAATACAAAGGATTGTAAGAGAATACTATGAAAAATTGTATGCCAACAAATTGGATAACCTAGAAGAAATGGATAAATGCTTAGACTCACAAACCTCCCAAAACTGAGTCAAAAAGAAATAGAGAATCTGAATAGTCCAATTAAAAGTAAAAAGATTGAAACAGCAATCAAAAACCTCCCAAAAAACAAAAGTCCAGGACGAGATGACTTCTCTGGAAAATTCTACCAAACAGTCAATGATTTAATACCTATCCTTCTCAAACTATTCCAAAAAGTTGAAGAACCTGGAACACTTAACTCATTCTATGAGGCCAACATTACCTTGACACCAAAAGCAGGAAAGGACAGAAAAGAAGGAAAATTACAGGCCAATATCGCTGATGAACATAGATGCAAAAATCCTCGACAAAATACTGCCAAACTGAATATAGCAATATATTAAAAGGATCATACACACTGGTCAAGTGGGATTTATACCAGAGATGCCTTGATGTTTCAGCATCTGCAAATCAATCAATGTGATATGCCACATTAATAGAATGAGGAATGAAAATCATGTGGTCATCTCAATAGATGCATAGAAAGCATTTGACAAGATCCAACATCCATTTATGATAAACTCTCAATAAAATGGGTATAGAAGGAAAATACCTCAACATAATAAAGGCCATATGTGACAAACCCACAGCCAACATCATACTTAATGATGAAAAACTAAAAGTCATCCCTCTGAGAACAGGAACAAGATAAGGGTACCCACTCTCACCACTCTTATTCAACATAGCACTGGAGGAATCCAAATTGGAAAGGAAGAAATGAAACTCTTGCTGTTTGCATATGACATGATTCTATATATAGAAAACCCTAAAGAATCCATCAGAAAACTGTTAGAAATAATCAACAACCATAGCAAAGTTGTAGGGTACAAAATCAACATGCAAAGATCAGTTGCATTTCTATACACTAAAAATGAACTAGCAGAAAGGGAAGTCAAGAATATAATCTCATTTATAGTCTCAACAAAAACAATAAAGTATCTAGGAATAAATTTAATTAGAGAGGTGAAAGACCTATACAATGAAAACTACAAGACATTATTGAAAGAAATCAAAGAAGATATAAATAAATGGAAAGATATTGCATTGTCATGGATTGGAAGAATAAACATAATTAAAATGTCCATATTACCTAAAGCAATCTACAGATTCAATGCAATCCCAATCAGAATCCCAATGACGTTCTTCATGGAAATAGAACAAAGAATCTTAAAATGTATAGGGAACAACAAAAGATCTCAAATAGCCCAAGCAATCCTGAGAAAAAAAAACAAAGCTGGAGGCATCACAATACCTGACTTCAAAATATGTTACAAAGCTATAATACAGAAAACGTATGGTACTGGCACAAACACAGACCAACATAACAATGGAACAGAATTGAAAGCCCAGAAATAAGACCACGCATCTATGGACAGTTAGTCTTTGACAAAGGAGCCAAGAACATAAAATGGAGAAAGGAAAGTCTTCAATAAATGGTGTTGGGAAAACTGGACAGCCACGTGCAAAAGAATGAAAGTAGATCATTATCTTACACCATACAGAAAAATTAACTCAAAATTGATTAAAGACTTGAATGTCCGACTTGAAATCATAAAACTCCTAGAAGAAAATATAGGTAGTATATTCTTTGACATCGGTCGTAGCAGCATCTTTTCAAGTACCATGTCCACTCAGGCAAAGGGAACAAAAGAAAAAGTTAACAAATGGGGCTACGTCAGATTAAAAAGCTTCTACAAGGCAAATAAAAACATGAAGAAGACAAAAAGATGACTGAAAAACTGGGAGAAAATATTTGCAAATTGTATATCTAACAAGTGGTTAAGATCCAAAATATGTAAAGAATTCAACAACAAAAAAGCAAATAACCCAATCGAAAAATGGGCAGATGACATGAACAGACATTTTTCTAAAGAAGATATACAGATGGCCAATACACACATGAAAAGATGTTCAACATCACTAATTATTAGGGAAATGCAAATCAAAACTACAAGATATAATCTTACACTTGTCAGAATGGCTATAATCACCAAGACAAAAAAGAACAAATATTGGAGAAGATGTGGAGAAAAGGGAGCCCTCATACACTGCTGGTGAGAATGCAAACTGGTACAGCCACTATGGAAAACAGTATGGAGATTTCTCAAAAAATTAAAAATAGAAATACAATATGATCCAGCTGTTCTACTACTGGTTATTTATCCTAGGAAATTGAAATCAACAATCCAAAGAGATGTATGTACCCCTGTGTTCACTGGAGCATTGTTCACTACAGCCAAAACATGGAAGCAAACTAAGTGCCCATTGACTGATGAATGGACAAAGAAGATGAGATATATACATACAATGGAATACTACTCAACCATAAAAAAGACAAAATTGTCCCATTTGAAACAACATGAATGGAACTTGAGGGTATGATGTTAAATGAAATAAGCCAGACAGAGAAAGACAAATATTGCATGATTTCACTCATATGTGGAAGATTAACAAACACATGGACAAAGAGAAGAGATTAGTGGTTACCAGAGGGGAGGGGGATGGGGGTGGGCAGGGGGGTAAAGAGGAACATATGTATAATGACAGATAAAAATTAGACTATTGGCGGTGGTGATGATGCAGTCTATACGGAAACTGACTAATAATAATGTACACCTGAAATATGACTGTTATGAAACATTATGACCTCAATAAGATAAAAAAGTATTAATCAAAAATAAATAAATAAATAACCACTGCTATGTTCCCACTGGCCTCTTTGAAGTCTTCTCTTGTTTGCCCATAAACAGCTCCGGTTAAAACTGCCACAAATGTTAATGCTTACATTGTTTTCGATGTTTAGACTTTTTTTCTGCGTTTCCTGTATTGGTATACAGCAGACTTATTTGTTAAATACTTTATTTTGATTCCACATCTTAAATATCTCCTGAATCTGTTAGTATCCTTCCCTCTCATTGTCACCTCCCTGATTTAGGTTCTCCTAGTCTCTTTGGTGGGCTACTATACAAATGCTTTTCATAGATTAATATTGTAGGTCTCTTGATGGGATCTTGAAATGCTGCAATGAAGATTCAGCAAGATTTAACTTTTCTGTAAAGACTTTCACAACTATGTTTTTCTTCATTTGTGCTCCAATGCACTTTCTCCAGATCTCTATTATCATACATGATCTCTTTGGCTGTTACGTCTCACAGCTCCAAATTTTTTTATCCTGTGTTGTAATCTCCTTGAGAACAGAACCATAGCAAAATGATATATCAGAATGGTACTAGTCATACAAGAGGCTTTCCATCACTAGTTGAAGGAATAAATATGTCTCCGTTTAAAAAAAGATTATTTAAAGTACCAACACTTTAACTCAAAGAAATATATCACACTTTGGAGAAATCCCAAGTAATAAAGGAAACATTTAGGAGCTAGTGTGAGTTATATACACACAGAAAACATATTTCAACAATCGAGAAAGATAATTCAGAGTTAAGGAGTTCTAGTAAAAGTAAGAAAAATATACCAGGTAAAGAAAAAAATGTATGCCTAAGTATATGAACTATATTTATGTATTGAGTAATCAAAGTCTTGCAATCATTTAACCTGTAATTCATTTTTAGACATAGCCTTAGAATATTATTTTAATATAATGTTGCTTATTTTTACCATCCTCAGAGTAATATCAATATACTTACGAAGATGCTAAGAAGATTGCAAGAATGTAGATGAACTTTCTGTAAGAGATGAGCTCTGCACTCTAATCATATCACCCATGACTACAACAGGTAACAGACTCTCACAGGTAAGTGCTGACTGGGAGCTCTGAGCAGCCCAGGGCTTCAGAAACTGGAAGAGCTTCATGGTGAGAGGAAATTGGGATAGGAAAAAGAAATGTAGATAAATATTATCAATACAAAAGTAGTAGATATTTTGGAGTGGATCTTGAGAACTAGGACAAATCTTTGGAAATATTGAGAAGCATGACAGAGCCATAAAGATATTCCAACATACGTTTGGCCAAGTAATTATACTTAAATCTAAAAAAATAGTTTAGATAAAATCTGATATAGATAAAAATTTTTGCTATCAGTTATTCACAGAAGGAAAATAATTATAAATATCCAATCTTTCTGAGAGTAATAATTCATTAATTAATCTGTGATAAGTATCCTATACATTTATAAGTGTATTTTAGTGCTTCTAGAAAACTCATTTCTGATGACATTAGGTTTTCTCTATCTCTTAGTAATACACTTAATTATAATAAAGATTTAATAAATGCTTTATGATGTCATAAAAATGTTTATGTAATCAAGGCAAATAAAATGCCTTTATAAAATATAATCACATATTTAACAAGATCATATACATGTAAAACAAGTAAACAAGCTCATCACAAAAATGTACATAAAGAATAACTTGAAATAAGTTACCAACACAAGGTTTTTGTCATCGAGTGATTGGAATTTATTTGGAGTTTGATTCTTTTAATTATTTCTAAAATATTCTATAATGAACAGAAGTCAATTTATCATGAAAGCATAAAGTACAGTCAAATTGTTATTACGTACTAGGAGAAACCTAACCAGTGCCATGATTTTGCCTATAATTTAGTCTTCAAAAGAATTTGTACAAGGCTTAAATTTTCATGAAGTGCAAAGGGAGGAAGACACATTTTTTAGATGCCCCCAAACTTTGCTTGAGTTCAGAAATAAATTTCTTAGAAATTCTTTTTTTCTTTTTATACTTCCAAGTGTTGGACTCAGGCTACTGTATACAGTACATGACTCCATGATGTTTTAAAATCACTTGCCAGAAACAGCACAGGACTGTCCATAAAACTCTGAAAACCTAGATATCAGAAAGGAGTTGACAAAGTACTTTTAGCTTTACTATGCTGCCTCTGCGTTCAAGGCACAGGCTGGAGTACTCTCCCCCCTTCAGTGCTATATAAGAAGGTAAAGGAACGTATTAAAGCTTATGAGAGAGAAAGAGATTAAAAAATTTGCATTTATTCCTCTCCTTCCTTCCATTCTCACTTACCTAGTTTGGTCTTTGCTTCTTCTACTTGCAATATACACATTTTCTACTAAAAGAGATAGTGGTGAACACACAATAAGGTGATCTCCAATAAGTTACATACTTGTATAACTCCTTTAATATGGACAGGACCTATTAATTGTTTCCAACCAATGTAATATGGCAAGAATGAAGGAATTTGCAGATGTAATCAAAGTCTCTAATCTGTTAACTGAGTTCATCAAAAGACACTGTCATGGATGGCCCAACGTAATCAGCTGATCCTTCTAAAAGAAGGCCCTGGATTTGCCTCCAGTTAGAGAATCAGTAACAGAAGCTTTCTCTCTCCATTACTACCTTTAAAGTAGCCATCTGTAGATTTCTACAGCCACAAAGAAATGAATTCTGTCAACAAGCTGAGGGGGCTTAGAAGCAAGTCCTTCCCTAGACAAGCCTCCAGATGAGACTGTAGCTCTGCCAGACCTTGATTTCAGCCTTGTGAGATCTTGACCCAAGAACTTGGCTTAGCCAGCCCACACGGCTCACCTATAGAAAGTATGAGATAATAAATCAGCATTGTTTCAAACCACAAAGCTTGGTGATTTGTTTTACAGCGCAGATAATTACTACAAGGATGAATTAGTTATATACATATCTTTGAAGTAACATTTTGAAAGCTATGCTAATATTTTTGTTCCACAAATATAATAAATGCATTCAATACATTTAATCCTTACAACAACCCTGTAGGTATATTAGTATTTTTGCTGTGTGCTATCTTATTTGAGAAAACTGACATTCATTGAGTTCAGACACATAGCTCCAAAGATAGTGGCTGATACAGGATTCGGACCCAGGTCTGTTTTATTTTTATGCCTATCTCTTGCCTATTGCTCTTCACTGGTGTTCATTCGATGATTGGTATGGGTGACACAAAGCTAGCATATCTGCAGATGGAATTAATTACATACACAGCTAAGGAAAATCTGGCATAAAGGTGTTTGTTGTGCTTTGTCTTTTCTTTTCACATTTTAATACCATCGTGCATTTTGGAATGAAAGTGCTAGCTGTCTTTAGATTGAAGGAAAATAAACTCATAATGGCAAAATGTTACTGATATAAATGTTTTGGGGACAGAATAAGACAAATGCTGTTGCAGGTCTAGTTTATCAGCCAAGGATGTTTGCGTTCAGGCTGGCAGTGTGCATTTCACAAAGACTGAATTGCTAAGAATAGTGCAGAACTGGGGCACTGCTTAGAACACAGTGCAGGAGAAATATTCCATTAGTTATCAGAAGTGAAATCGCTATTCCTAATGATAAAAAGAGATCAGTTGGGATGACCCAAATAAGTTCTCTGAGAAAAGGTCTATGCCCTAATCATGCTACTGTGACTAATGGTTCTTGCTTTATTCCAGCATCGCTCTCTCCTTAAAGAGATAAAAGAGAGGCAGGGCGAAATTACGTAAGGTAAAAGATTGAATACAGTTTGTTTTTCATCAGTTTTTAAAGCTTGCAAATCACTATTCAAGTCACCTAACTCTTAAAAATATGGAAACAGGAATATTGGGTGTGTTATGACAGAGAATGCATCCTGAACACATTGTGATTCATTCTGTTGAAATCATCACAGAAGAAAAGAAACTGAATGGAGTTAGAGGCATTGTTACTAAATGGATGCAAGGAAATACACATACTTGGTCTTGTTTTTCTTTAGTCAAAATGTGCCAGGATAAAATAATGACCAAGCTGGATTTCTATTAGCTACATTTCCTACCTTCCAAGAATTGAGTGAGATTCAAAAACGATTGTGCAAATTAAAACTTTTTAGAGTATATATATTATATTCCTCACCACAATGTGAGGAATTATTGTTAACAAATTAAATATTCGGCATAATCTTTTCCTCCCCAAATAGATTCAGAATTATCAAAGTCGCTTACCTCCTTTAATTGGAAACGGAACTATAGGTTTTTGCTTTCAGTAGCTCTCTAGAGCATTTTGTGGATAAAACACTCTCTGGAAACTCCAGTTTTATTAAAATCTTAAAATTCATAAAAGTACCATTTATTTTATCACATAGAGTTGCTTGTGTGATAATTAAGTATATGTATTTTCTGTTTCCACTTAGAAATCGTAGAAAACTAATGTACCGAAAATTTTATGTTCTAAAGGTGAAATAAAAAATTCCCAATGGTGTTAAAGATTGTGATTGGTGAGGAACTAAATGAATGGGACGAGTAATACCCAGAAACGGGTATCATACTCCTAAGATGAAAGGGCATTAGTAGTAGTAGGTGATGAAAAGTTACAAGTATAGAAGCCTATTTTGCCATCATTCCCTTAACTATGAGATTTACTAAAATTTGCTGTTGTTTGTATCTTTTCTAACTCTCAAAAAGGTAAATAGACAAATTCCTGTCTCTTCATTGTTAAAATAAACAGAATCAATGGTACATGCAGGCAATAGCCAAAGTATTATTTTTTCCAAATAGAAATTACCTTGCCTCTCCATTCCGTTTTGTCAATACACAGCATCAGATCATCCAACATCTCCATTCTATATTTTAATTTACTGAAGAAGATTAATGAGCATGTTTTTTTATCTGACCCAAGACAGGTTGTTCCTGACTAACTTCATTTGTCTCTTCATTCATCTTTTGTAACCTTTGTATTTTCACGCTGTTGATTTCATAGTTTACTTTACATGGAACCAAGTTTCACTTTTTTCCCAAGATCAACATTCCACCTTCCTTTTGATCAAGACAGAGTACCTTGATTTTCACTTTACTGAGAGTAACAACATCAAGCAAAAACTGTCAAATTTGCCAACTTTTTTACCTTTAAATCTATCTCTTTATACTCATCAACTCCCATATTATTTGAGTCCCTCATGAAGTGTCCTTGTTACTTGTCAAGCCTAATCTTTCCTCTTTTGTCCTCACTCTTCAATTATCCTCTTTCCAACACCTTTAGTTTCTCCTTCTCACTTGCCTTTTTTACTGCTACATAACGTTGGGTTTTCTTCACCTCTATTTAAGGAAAAAAGTCATAGAGCTTCTAGTTTCAAGAAGTATCTGAATAAGTTCTAGATCCATCCTCTTTTACAGAAAACAGAAATAGAAAAATACAACACCTTTGAAAACTAAGTCTGATAGTCAACACGTTTCTCAAATATGGAAGTATTTCCACTGATAATGTGATATATGAATCTCAGTCAAGCCTCATCTTTGATGGTTGACATGTGCTTAATCCTCTTGAAATGGATAAATTTTGTGGATTTGCAGGAAGATGGAGACATGGTAACACCCTTTCCATCCCCTGCCTCTACTTAGGAGGTCAAGAGAACATTAGCAAGAAATGGAAGGAGACCCCGTGGCAGTGTATTCTGGGTATTTTTGTTTGTTTGTTTGTTTTTGTTTTGTTTTGTTTTGTTTTTGGAGGAAGATTAGCCCTCAGCTAACTACTGCCAGTCCTCCTCTTTTTGCTGAGGAAGCCTGACTCTGAGCTAACATCCGTGCGCATCTTCCTCTAGTTTATACGGGGGACGCCTACCACAGCATGGCTGCCAAGCAGTGCCATGTCCGCACCCGGGATCCGAACCAGCGAACCCCAGGCCGCCGAGAAGCGGAACGTGCGAACTTAACCGCTGCGCCACCGGGCCGGCCCCAGTGTATTCTGGGTATTTTAATGTATGACTGTGTGTGTTTATATTTCCTGAAAATTTGTTCAGAATGACAAAAAATGAGCAGTAATTCAAGCAGTAAAAGGAAAGACCCATCCGTATAGATAGTGATTGTCTGCTAGACAATGGAATCAGATCATGAACCTTTCTGACATTTGAAAATCTGATTTTCTACTTACACATAATTGCATATAAAAAAGGACCGAGAACAAAGCACAAGCCAGAATTAAATTCCCAACATATCACATTTATCATGCCTTTCCCTGACTGTCAATTCCTTTAATTCAGCATTAAAGTATCATACTTTGACCATGAAACTCTTTGAGAACTATCACTTGCCTGATCTTAGGCCTCCCTTCTCCCAATACCCACGCCATCCTCTACTTTAGCTTTAAGAACATGTCAAGCTAACAATATGTCAATCATCACTAGCATAAGACCTCGTAAATAGTAGTCATATAAAACATGCAAGCTCCATCCATTTCTACTGGTTCTTGCTGATCTTAATAAGATGTTTACCTATTGGATGATGTATATAACTGACATTAACCTATACTTCTTGAATGCCAACAACATTCCCTAAGACCATTTGAAATCTGTTGCTTTTGAATGGTCCAGCAGGACCCTCTCTGTCTTTCTAGCATGGTTCATGTTTTCCATTCTCCGTACTCTCAGATATACTTATATTGGTAAGAGCAAACAGTGGAAAAGTCGGGCTTAACATGATACCACTGAGGAAAATTGCTGACTTTCTTAATCAGTAATCCAAATTATAGGGGGCGTTAAGAGATAGAATATTCAGTCACTCAAAATAGTTGCAATCACCCAAGGTTTTCCTTCTTTTTCCTTTACTAAACTTAGTATAAGAGCTCTTTCTTCTAGCTACATATTTTTATTTTCACAAGATACTGTCAGCAGTTCCGGGAGATAAACACAGGAAAAGAGATTGCCTATTCCTTGTATCTATTTTTTTATTAAGTGTGAGGAAGCCTCTAGAAGATCCCCTGAATTCCTCAGACATCTTATTGGCCAGAATTAGATCATATGATCATGGTTAAATCAATCTTTAGCAAGAAAAATGGAACCTCCTGATTTACTTCAAATAACCAAGATGCATGTCTTAGGGTGTGGAAGGTGCTAATCTCCCTTGGATGTCAGTAAACACTGGAACAGAATTGGGGAGGTGTTAAGAAGGAGAAAGAGTCAGGGGAAATGGATGTTGAGTTGGCCACCAACAAAATCTCACTCTCCTTTCCATCAGTCAAAATTAAATCTCAAACAAACGCATATGGCTTTTTAAAAACTTTTCTACTTGAGATGGAGATCTCACGTCTTCTCCAAGCTCTGAAAAAGTAATGGTCTGTCCTATTCATATGAAGCTTAAGATATACCACGTCATATTTTTTAGTTATAGCTTCATATGTACATGCTATCTCTAAAAGTGGGTATTAACCTCTCTGAAAACAAGAAAACAAGTGGATGTTAAGCACTCTGAAAATCTATACTAATATTCAACACTGGAAAATGGTACAATAAATACACTAACTGATTGAATTTAAGAAGCTTTCCATTTAAATTTATTTTATGCTTTTTTTTGGAGGAAGATTAGCCCTGAGATAACATCTGCTGCCAATCCTCCTCTTTTTGCTGAGGAAGACTGCCCCTGAGCTAACAACCGTGCCCATCTTCCTCTAATTTTCATATGTGGGATGACTGCCACAGCATGGCTAGACAAACGCTGCGTAGGTCTGCACCTGGGATACGAACTGGCGAACCCTAAGCTGCTGAAGCAGAACATGTGGACTTAACCACTGCACCACTGGGTCAGCCCCATTTTATGCTTTTTTAGAAAACCATTAGTTTTTTCATATTTCATTGTGAAATTTCAGAAAATGCTGAAACTAGGGGGAAAATAGATACCTGAGAAGAAACTATCTGAAATTCATGCATACTCTAAAGGAACAGTTTATTTCCCAGGAGACGTTAAATGTGGGAAGGGCAAAGAACTATACAACAGGAAACATTTGTTCACGTAATAGCTAGCTATGCAATATTCACCAATCAGTTAACACAACTATATGTTGTAAGATTTGTCAAATAATGTTATTTAATAACTATAGAACCACTTATTCAATAGGTTTTAAAACATAATTAACAGCAACATTTTTCTGTGATGTTTGCAGCACAGCAGCCAAAGCACAGAACCATCTCAGTATGTAACGATCCCTTTGGGTGACCTTCCAAGGCCAAATGTTGCAAAAATTCATAAATTTCCCCCCCTTCTTTCACAATGCAGGAATTAGCAAGATTATTCTCACTCATCTTTAAGTAGGAAATACATCCACTAAGGTAATCAGAAATAAATTAACCAACTAAATCAATAGTAGAAGTCTTAAATTATAAGTGATAAATGAGGGCTTAGCTAATGTATGTGACCGAGCTTGAGTTGTGTGAGTGAATTGCATGCCTGTTTGACATAATTCTATCTGAAATAGAGATAGAAATGTGGATGGACAGATAGAGATCTTCAGATGCTTTTAAATTTATAATGTTGAAGTATTTTGTGAAATACGAGGAGATAGAAGGCCAAGGTAAACATGGTTAACTTTTGAGACAATCTGCAATTAGCAGTGGAGACGAGAATGACCATGTAGTTAACATGCAAGGGAAGCATTATGTGAAGTAGAAAAATAGTACTGAAAACCAAATGATGCCTTAGAGCAATTTTTACCAAACATATTTAGTTGTTCCTCCCTATAGCAAATGAAAATCTATACTAGTGTCCCATAGGCAAGACAGATTAAAGGAGAAATATTAAGACTGATATTAGGCTATGATCCTACAATTTGTATTTCTATCTGTCCACTTCCTTCTCTCATTGATAGAACTAGCTCCTGAAGAAATCATGAGGATCTCCAGACACATCACATAGCAGAGTTTGAAAAATTTGTAAAGTTCAATGAAGCAGGAAGACTCTTGAGATAAAATGAACTTAGTTATAAAAAATAATGAAAGGAATTTTGGCAGAAACATAAATCACAAAACACTATTAGAATTTAAAAGAAAACAAAAATATTATTAGTGAAATGAAATGCAAACCCAAAAAGTATCTCCTAAGTAGTGTTTAATATATTAATAAAATTTTCTTATATTGAAATAATTTTCTTTGATATAAATATATTTAAACAAGTGCAATATGGGAAAAGAAAATAACCCAGGAGAATAAAGCATAACGTAATTTTACCCACACATCACCCAAAGCCTCTGAAAGTTTTTACATTGACTCTGAAGAACTAGTGTTATTCAAGTCTGAAGAGGAATTTAGAAGACTGAATTTCCCAAGTTAGAAAGAGAAAATGACGTTTATTCACACTTTGATGTTGCTTTGTGGAAGACAAAATAATAAAAGGCTACATATGTATGCTTTTTAGCTCTTTAATATATTTTCTAGGCCAGGAAATATAAAAATGTGAAAAAAAATTCACATGTATTAAAAATAAAGCTGCTATTTACAATAAATGATTTAGATTTTTGTTAAAGCCAGCATTGTAGAAAATGCAAACAAAACTATATGGGTCAGATTGGAAATAAACATTGGGTCCAGCAACATGCAAAAATTAGAGTGATAAAAGGTTTCCTGAGCTATTATTCTGTATAGACTAGGAATTAAGACTGGAAAAGGAAATGCTGAAAAGGCAAGAGGAATATTCAAGGGAAAAATCAGAAAAGTATTCAAAAGTGGCCAGAAATTACCCATAAACCTAGGTTGAAAGGACAAATTAGAGTATTTATCCTTAAATAGCTAATTTTCTCAGAAAGAATAAAGCTTTCACTTGCTTGGGTTAAATTGGCTTCCTGGACACGAGTCCTCATCTTGGAAATAAATGCACCGCCTTCAAAATAAAACTACGCACAGAATGGTAATTCTATAGAACAAGGGAATTTAAAACCGTGTGTGAGTCGCAAAGCTTATGAGTAAAGGAACATTTATCTGCCAAGATCTCAGTGTTGTGTTAAATCCCTAACATTCAGCACTGGAGATCTCCGGGGACTGTTGTAGACTTTAATCAAAAGAACATTTTGCAGTTTGGTTTAAAAGGTCAAACTTGCTAACTTACCCTTATGTGATGGTAGTTTAGTAATGTTCTAGCAACTTGGCTTGTGGATTGTCATGACCCAGATCATTTTGTGGCAATAGGAAATTGATGTGAATACTTTCAGCCTTACTCAACCATTAAAAAGAGCATTAGCCTGGCTTTTATGTCAAGCAGAGTATAGCTAGTCAGAGAAAGAAAGTCTAAGCAGTTGCAAATAGAACAGATCCAAGAATATGAAAGCGTTCTCTTTTTCATAAACACCTGAACATTGCACAGAAATGTGAACAGGAGGCTCCTTCTCCAAGAATGAAAAAAACTGGGTAGGAACAGAAGGCAAATTGTCCTCAGGGGGCATTCGTCTCCTGTGAGTGTCTGTATCCCGATTAATGCTGAACATTTTCTTCAAAATGGAAAGAAAATGAGAAATGCTCTCTTGAACCTCAACTGTTTGCATTATTAAAAGGAGAGTACCATAGGTACTTAAGGTAGGAAGGGATATTAAATAAGTTGTCCAATTATACAGATAATTAATGGAAATTTTGGTAGCACAAAACTAGGGGAGAAGTTGTGGGTCAGACACTTTTGGACACACCAAATATATGAAGATAGCAAGCATAACATCTGCATTATCTATATATCTCAGAATGCCTAATCTTATTTATCTGGACAAATAGTACAAACAAATGGGTCAGCACAAAGACCATTACATAATCAGGACACTGTTGAATTCAGGTGAATTCCATTCCTTGCAGTACAACTTGTGAAAGCCATGTACTTTTAAAATTGTGTAGGTTTTAGTAACAGTGGCTACATAAGTTTTATTTGCTTTTCATAAGCATCTAGAATATGCAGATGGATACTGTTTTAGATAAATGTATTGTGATAGTTTTAAAGCTATATACACAAACTCTTTTTCCCTCAAGAGGAGGGAACTTAATTCCTCTCCACTTGAGTGTAGGCTGGTTTTAATGACTCATTTTCAGAGAATAAAATATGACAGATGTAACAGGATTCCACTTCTAAAAAGACGGTAGCTTCCCATTTTGAATTCTCTCTCTTTGTCTCTCCCTACCCTTTCTCCCTCTTTCTCTTGAATTATTTGTTTTGGGGGCAACTTGCTGCCATATTATGAAGATACTCTAGAAGCTTATGGAGAGGTCCACGTGGCCAGGAACTGAGGCTTGTCAGGATTCACACGACATTGGAAGTAGGTCCTTCCCAAGTCAAGCCGTGAAAATATTGCAGCCCTGGTCAACAGCTTGGTTGCAAGCCCATGAGAGACCATGAGCAAGAATTTCCCGGCTAAGCTGCTCTTGGATTCCTGATTCATGGAGACTGCGAGATAATACACATTTGCTACTTTAAGTCACCAATTTGAGGTAAATTGTCATACAGGAAGAGGTAACATACCAAAATGCAATTAGGTTGAAACCAATACTGAAGATGTATGCATATTTATTATAATTTCCATAGACCATACTTATGCGAATGAAGAGGGAACATATTCAAGGACAATAATCAAGTATTCTTCATTTTCACATTTAGCTAGAGAACCATTTACCTGATTTTAGTCTAGGGAATTTCGAGAGGCCTTTGGACTTCAAAGGGCTGGACACTGATGGCTAATCAAATTTTAAGCTGGAGAACAGTCATGGGAGTGGTGCCAAGTAAGGTGAATAGTTTGCTTCAGGTTCTTTTTAAATATGTTTTTGCCTTTGTGTATATTTAATTAGGGAACCAAAGTTAACAAGAAATATTTAACTATCAAAAGCAAACCAAAAGGAAAATAATAACTCCTTTCAAACGTACATGAAGATATGATTTTACGTAATTGCTATCAATGCAGGTACATCATTCCAAGTTGTTTTTTCACCAGTTACTTCACGTGCTCTTTGGCATAATGTACTGGACCCATAATCATCCACACCAGGGTAAAACAATTTCAATTGCATTAGTAAACCTCTGTGAACCTAGTCTGGCCCACTAAACAATCTGGCCAGGAGGACAGAAAAAGACTGAAGGCACAGACTGGGGAACCAACCTTCCTTCACTCTTTCCTTCCTTCCTTTGCTCTTTCCTTCCTTCCTTTCTTCCTTCCTTTTTCACTTTCCTTCTGGAAGGAAGTGGGCCTGTCCCATAATGAAAGTGACCTCTGTATCATCTTGGAGAGCTGGCTTCCATTTTATCTCTATGACAAAAACAGGACACCTAGGATTGAATGGAAACAAAAGTCAAGAATGTGATTGAAATAATAAAAATGAAAGAAGTGTGTTGCTAGGATGAAAACCATCTACAACATCCATATAAAACATTGAATTTCAGACATATATTAAATATTAGATAGTCCTTTTATGTCTTACTCATCTACTAACTTTATCCATTGCTCTCAATCTATTAAATGTTTAAATTCTTTATTTTTATGATAACAGCTCCTCTTGTCAGGCTCATATTAGGCCTTTAGTGCAAACTCTCTCATTTAATCGTTACAAAAACCTCTATGAGATAGAAGTTACTAAATCATTTTTAAGAGGAGCCTGAGACTCAAAAAACAGGCCAACATCACAAAGCAACAAGTGCTCAGACTGTGGTTTCATTGCTAGCCTGTCTGTCCAGTCTCTTCCAAGATTCCAAACTGTCTTATGCATCGAATAGGAGAAAAGTATAGAATTTGGGATTTCAAAATCTGAGTTCTACTTGTTTCTCAGCCCTCAGATAGTGTAATTTTTCAGGAAAACCACTGAATGAGCATAGACCTCAGCTTCTCCCCTGAGAGTTTACTGTGTTTGTTTTTATTTTGAAGAATAGCAGGAAAATTAGACTCATCAATTCCACCATTCTCCAATCAGGTTTTGTCAGATAAATAGTCCTATGAAATCAATTGCTCACATCTCTCTATATAAAGCCCTAGGTGAGAAATTCCTTTCAGAATTTAAAGCCAAAAACAAAATATTTCATGTAAGATGCATATAATAACATTACCATACTTTTAAAAATAAAACCACAAAATGGTGAAAAGCTTTGACTGCAATGATGTTTAGAGCCAATGTGGTATGATTATATATTCACCCCCCTTACAACTCTATAATTGTCTTTATCTCTTGTTTTGATTCATTATTTAGTTTAATATGTTTTATAAAATTTGTTTTATATATGTTTATATATTGTTTTATATATATTTATATTTACATATAAAATCTATCATTTATACAGATATTTATGATATTTTGCTCCCTCAGTTAATGTATGTTTAATGGATAGCAAATTTTTCACATTTTCCACCTTGTGAAATAAAGTGGGAATATAAATTAAAAACTATCCTCCTTTTCTTAAATTATACAAGTAACACAACTGCAAAGCCAGTCAGTCACCTGGACTGTGTTTAACAAAATTACCAAACAATATTTAAGTCAATTAATTCATAACACCAGTTGAATCCTAAGAAGACAATCAGAGTGGTTATTTTTAAATATACATCTTAAGAAATATGTCTGAATTTTTCATTTTTGAAACAAACTTAGTTTCAGTCTGTGATAATACTCTTAGTGACCTGGGGTGAACACACACAAACACACACGCACACACACCCCCACCAGCACTCACAAACATCACATTTCTGCCTGTTGACATGAGTCTCTTACATTAAGTGGATGGCAAATCAGTGAAGGCAACTACCTGGGACAGTACAATCAAAAGAGCTGGCTGATTGATTGGGTTTTTCCATCTGTAATTAACTACTGTATATGTATAGCTCCAAAATTAAAATGCTGAAAGAATCGAAAACAGATGCAAACTGTGCTGTTATTTTAGAAAGCAACTTTAATTTCATGCTCTTTTGCTACGTTGTTTTCAAAGTTCTTTGAAGAAAGTGTGCATCATAAAAAAATGTTCATTTCAGTCTGTAGCTTCAGCTACGTGGGGATTGCATGTAACAAAATTTACACAACCATGCAAGTCATCACTATGTTCTAATTTATTAGAAAATTGCTTCCCGGCATAATTTTTCTCCTCACTCCGTCTCCTTGAATGTATAGTATAAAATAACGCAAAAATGAAGTCCCAATTTTAAATCCCAGCTTTTGATCAACAAATAGTTTAGACTTCTGAACTGAGTGTTCATCTTCTAAAGCACATTAAATTAAAAAATTTTATTGATGTTAATCCAAGAAACAATACTGAATTATGCACAGACACGCTCTTCAAAATATGACCATGACTTTATTAGTTTCCTTACACTCTTTGAAGTGATAGCTATAGGCTTCACTTATCCTGGAGCATCTGTCTGTGCATACGTATTTCCTAAGAAGTTCTGTAGAATCAGAAGTAAAATCTCAAGTAGTTAGTGTACCAAAAGCCTCAGCATAAGGATGCCTCCTCCTCAAAGCCTTCCTGCAGGGGAGAGGAGCTGACCGCGACCTCCTAGAGGGAAATGCTGTTGTGGCCCGAGGCGCTCCTTTGATCTGAACACCACTGTACTAAAGGTAAATTCTCCATGTGCCTCTTGGAAAGTAATTGACGGTTATTCCACTGGTGTTTGTTGTCGATATAAAGGACCAACTAACTCTTCTAAAACTGAAATCTATTTCCTTAAAAAGAAGAAAAAATATCAACAATTCAGAGAGATGCCAGGCTGCTTTCCTAGCATAGATTCGCCGGTTGTGGTTAACATCTTGGGTTTGGTGCCTGAAACACCTGAGCCCAAGTCCAGCCAGGGGACTTCCTCAGGCTACTTCTCTGCCAAACTTCAGTTTCCCCTTCTACGACATTGCACCCACACTCTGATGGTCATTGTGAGGACGAAACTCAAATAAGCCCACAAATGCCTTGCTACAATACATGATACCAGGTAAATGTTCAATGAACAATTAACAAGAATTTAAATTTTCTGTGTAGTTCACTCTTATACACAAAATTCTATCATTTTTCACTAGTAATTGAGCAAACCTCTTCATATATCTGGCTTCTTTTATCTTCTCAGCTTTTGCCTTCATGACATTGACTAACTTAAGTACTTACATTGGTCATACCATTATTTTGCTATTTTTAGCATCATCTTTTGTGTTTTCTGAACAATACAATAAAAAAAGAAACGGGGTAATATAGTGCATACGATATCAGACCATAATCATTGATAGAACAGGATTTTGAGGGGCTGGCCCCGTGGCACCCTGCTGCAGCAGCCCAGGGTTTCGCTGGTTCAGATCCTGGGCGCAGACATGGCACTGCTCCTCAGGCCACATTGAGGCGGCATCTCACATGCCACAACTAGAAGGACCTGCAACTAAAATATACAACTATGTACTGAGGGGATTTGGAGAGATAATGCAGAAAAAAAAAAAAAAAAAAGAGTGGCAACAGTTGTTAGCTCAGCTGCCAATCTTAAAAAAAAAAAAAAAACGAACAGGATTTTGGTAATCCAGCTCAATAGTTGAACCTAAACCATCTTAGAACAATACAGCAACAAAAATAGTTAGAGAATAGGATTCACACCTTATAAAATCATAGGCTAACCTTGAACACCTTTCCCAGAGAACAAACAGTACTTTGATCATCTTGATCAAAGATTTTCCTACTCAACTTCTTTTAGATGGTTTTGCTTTATTTAATATGTATGATCCACCTAGGCTAGAAGGCAGAAATAAATCAGTTTGGTGACAACTAAAGCAATATTTACTCGAATTCAATTTAGCAAAGAATTTCGACATTACAACATGGATAAATTTTTCAAATATAGATAATTTCTGGGAAAAAATTCTTTTATGCCTATTCCTTTTGGAGATGATTAATATATTATAGTTAGATATGCAGCAATATTGATAATACTAGACTGTGCATAAGGAGATCTGATAGGTATTTCTGGAAGATCTCATGTGTATAAGCCTAATTTTCCACATTCCTCAAATAGAAATAATCATATTTTCCCCCCTGCATTGAAATATTATAATAAGATAGTAGTAATATTCTTTAAAAAAATATTAGCTCTGTATTTTAATATGACCAAAGCTGAATTAGAAGAATTCATGGAAAAGGGATTTATTGGAAATCAAAATGACTAGAGAGAACTGTTATTACTGGTTTAAGTCAGAGTAGAAAATCTCTCTAAATATTTATGGCTCTCCTATTGCTGATCAGTGAGTTAGAGATCTGAACCAAATTATCTCTATTCTCTATTTCTGTTTCTTCTTTCTTTGTCTGGTTTTCTCTGACTTGCAAATGACAAACTTCATCACGTCTACTCAGAACAAAATTTGAAATTTTGGTCAATCGATCATGTATATTTTCAGTCATATAGGTGTGTAATCAGTGTTCATAACAATGTCAAAAGTTCATTCATTCTTAATTCTCTTAGATTGACTGAAGTCGTGTTTACTGAAGCCATACCTTATGTAGTACGTTTTGTTTATTATTAACATAATTGTGTCATTATTAATATAAGAGAAATCTTGATGATTGATAAAAAGAAATAGACCTTACACAGGAAATTTAGAAGACTCATCCATATCCCTCCTATGTTTTTACCAGTAGAATGTTCTTCTGATTGTGTAATAGAAAAGAATAGGTTACTGCTATACAAAATTAAGCTTATGAAACAGACAATTGTACAGCTTCTAATATGATTCTACGATGATTTATTTCACAACATGCAATTCTGCTCTAGGTATAGCATGCAATAAGGGTTGAGGGGTGTGGACAGTGCAGCAGCAGCTGCTATAGGTAAGGCAATCAGGGCAGTCAATTCTCAACAGAGTACACTGCATACACGCAGAGAGATATAAATAGATTAAAGGCTCAGTTTCAGCCTTTTTATTTGATATGTTTGTTGCAGTACGGACAATTGTCTTAAACATTTCTTGGACATTTTCCCATTTAGCGATGTTGAGTCTAAAGATCATGGGGATTTTCAAAAGTCTTTCAGAGGAAGGTGGGTTGTGCTCTCCTCCTTTCTCTCTCTGTCTCTCTGTCTGTGTCTCTTGCTCTCTACACAAGACACACACATGCACCCACACACCGGCATTCTGATCTCCATACTGAAAATTTCTAAGCATCTTTTATTTCTGTGAATTGATTTATAGCCAATAAACATTGATCAAACAATAAAATGTAACTTACTTTATGCATAGAAAATATGTATTAAAAATTACCATTTGTCTATTTGTAAAAATAAATTTAAGTATTAGTACTCAGAAATACAGTAGCTACAGTACAATACAGAGATACAGTAACATGCAAGTGGTAAGTAAATGAGACAGGGTAAAGATAATACATTTTTATGATTGTATTCCAAGTTATTTATAATTTTATTTTTTCTGAATCTACATTCTCTGATTAGTGTATTTATTTCCAGATGGCATGATTAAGTTCCCAAATTTCTAAGATTCTGCCGTTATGGTTTAACTTGTTTTATTTACACCAGAACAGCTGATTTCGGCAGCTGGTTTTCCTGAAATAGTTTCAGTCAATAATTTTCCATTTCAATCAATTCAGATCATCTGATTTACTATAGTAGAATAATTCTAGGAGCATTTTAGGAGTTTTCCTTGCACTTGAAATACAAATTTGATATTAGATTTGCAAATTGTTTGCCCATTGGCTCTCTGAAACCCTCTAATATGCCTCAAATGATACACACATATCTGGCCACTGTTATTACCTATATGGATTAATTAATTGTTCTTATAAAAAGCAGTTATACACACCTTTGCCACTTTTTATTAAATTCAGATGTTTCACGTTTCTTAGAAGTCAATTATAAGTTATGTTGACATATTTTTCCAGTTATGCTATTTAAGTCATTTTATAACTGAAGATGTAAGTATACTTTCTTACTAAATATACTAAATGATTTGCTTCACTCAAAATCCACAAACACATGAAAAAAGGAAGTGCAAATAATGTAACATGGATTTAAAACAATTTAAAAATGTTTTGGTAATGTTCAACTCTAGAGAGTAGCACAGGAAATTCACGAAAGTGCAGACCCTGAAGTCAAATAGCCAATATATGATTTTTAGCTCTACCACCTATTTCTCTGACTAGGGCAAGTAACTTTTCTTTCCTCAATTTCTTCAAATGTACATTACTTTGAAAGTAAATTAGAGATCAAATCATTCTTAAATAAACACAAACCTTCATTTGGAAATGAAAAAAGAACACTATATTTCTAAATATATTATAAACAGTATATACTTCTAAAGAATCCATAAGTGCAAGAGATGACATAAATAGACAAAATTTAGAAATAAAGATATGGAAAATGTCACATATCAAATTTTGTCATTATAATGCAGCTTAACAGTATTCAGGAGATTTATACTTCGTTTACTTGTTTTTATGAAGCCAACTGAGCAATAATAAGCTAATTATCCAACAAAAATAATGTGCAAGAAATACATGAAGCCAATTACGCAACTGATTGAAAGACATTAGGAAGACCTAAAACAATGAATAAATACATCATGTCTATCTACAGGAAGATGCAATATGATAAAGTCAATTATACTGATATTCATTTATAAAGGCAATGCATTTCCAAATAAAATTCCCCATCTTGTTTTTAACCCCTTTGATGTGAGTAAACAAGTTAATATTAATTTCTATTTGAAAGAAAAGGCCAAGAATAAAAATATTGACTTTGAAGAAGAAAAAATGGCAATTCCACATACAAAGTGCTAAGTATTATTATACAATGATATATTGCAGTACTGGTGAACCTTGTCCAATCACAAAAAGAAAACTCCAGGCAAGACTAGAATCTTGATATCTGATAGAATCGAAAAATAAAAATTGGGAAAGAATGGTTCTGCTGTAAATAGATCTGATAATTGGCATACATACGGGAAAAAATAGAGATCCCTACCATTCACACACAAAAAATTCCAAATGGATTAAACAACTAAATGTTAACAAAAAAAATTGAAATTTAAAAAATAGAAAAATTCCTTTATGAATTTATATATGAGAAATTTCTTTAAAATGATGGAAAAATCAGAAAACAAACACAAAGATTGGTTATTTAACTGTATAAATTTTATACATTTATAAGTCAAACAAAAACTGGAGGAGAGGAGATATTTTAATGTCATATAATTGTCTCGTCTCTTCATCCTAAAAGGTAAATAGCTATTAAAAATATGAGAAAAAAAATTGAGAGCATAAAAGCAAAAAAGATAAACAGGCAATGCAATGAAAAGGTAATCCTAATGAAGAATGGAAAATGGAAAAACCAAAAGGTCAATCTGACTAAAAATTAGGGAACTGCCAACTGAAACTACTAAAATAGAGCAATTCATAGCACGTGGATGAGTAAAACTTAAAAAGCGACAGTACCAGGTGTTGTCAAGAATATTGAACAATGTAAAACACATCGTGTACTCCTAGTGGCAGTCAGACCCTGAGGTTGCCCCATGTTCCCTGGCCCATGGTATTCATGCTCTGTCTAATCCCTCGAGTGTGAGCAATACCTGTAACTCCCTTCTAGCCTATAGAATATGGACAGGAAAGAAATATTGCAGATGTCATTAAGGTTTCTCATTGGTTGATTTTGAGTTAATGAAAAATGAGAATACCCTGAATTGGCCTGACATATGAATTGACTGTGCCTGAAAGAGGGCTTGCCAACCCTGGTGGTCTGGTGTTTAAGATTCCTCGCTCTCATGACTGTAACCTGGTTCCTTTCCCAGTCAGGGAACCTCATCACTTGTCTGTCGGTTGTCATAATCTGGCAGCTGCATGTTGCTGTGAGGCTGAAAGTTGTGCCACTGGTATTTCAATACCAAGGGTCACCCTTGGTGCACAAGCTTCAGCAGAGCTTCCAGACTAAGACAGACTAGGAAGAAGGATCTGGCCACCCACTTTAAAAATAATTGGCCATTAAATAGCTGTGGAGCATTGTCTGATACAAGGCTGGAAGATGAAAGGATGGTGCACAAAGACCGGGCAGGGTTCCACTCTGCTGCACACAGGGTTGCTAGGAATTGGAATCCTCTCAAAGGCACTAACAACAACAAAAGAGGGCTTTGCTTTCTCTGAAGTCAAAGATTCCTAACAGGAGAGACTCTCAATATAGTCTTATTGAAGTAAGTGGCCATGTTGGAGAGGCCTTCATGATAAGGAACTGCTGGCAGCCTCTAGCAAATGCAGGTGATCTCTCGAACAATTGGAGAACTTCCAGAGAACAGCTAGCAAAAAAAATCCAAAAGATAAAAAAAAAAAAACTCAACCAAAAAATACCAACCCAGATCCCCTATTGTACAGGTACAAGAAAAGGAATTCTGCTAACAGGAGGCTTGAAATCAGATTCTTTTTCAGTTGATCCTTCAGATGAGAAATCAGTCCAGCCAAAACCTTGATGGCAGCCTTGGGAGACACTGATCAGAAGATCCAGTTAAGCCATGGCCAAATTTCTGACTTGCAGAAGTTGTGAGATAACAAACATGCATTGTTTCAAATCACAAATCACTAAGTTTGTCATGATTTGTTACACAGCAATAGAAAACCAATACAACCACTTTAATAAAAACGACAATGTCTAGTGAAATTGGATACAGGTATACCCTACAACCCACTATATACTTTACTTACACTTCTTGTTTATTTTCTGTCTGCTGGCTAGAATGTAAGAATGGTGAAGACGGAGCATTTTTACTTTTTGTTCATTTTCTGTACCTATGTTTGACCCAGGCTAGAGGGGCCCTTGCCTGAGCTCCGTGCTTTAGGGAGGGTCTGGGAGGGTGCTGGCTTTCCTTGCACTACTGTGGATAGGCACAGAATCACCAGGATTGTGACAATTCTAAATTCATATCTGGTCTCCCTGGACTTTAAGATGTATTTGACAAGTCAGACGATAAAGCATATTAGGAATTCTTACACTGATTTCTTACAATTACATCTGGAGACATGATCCATGGGCCTCCATTTGTACCTGTGTTCACGGGTGCACATCTCTCAGCAACAGCCTGGTTCACTGCCAGTGATCTGCCCAACACCCATTTCCCCTAGTCCTTCTTAGAAAGAAAACCCTGGCAGGGACATTTGTCCTCGGAATGGATATGCCCACAACAGATGGAAGGGCATGCACATGGATGATTTATAGAGATATATAGAGAGAGATATAGAGTCATTTATAGAGATAGGAAAACTTGGAGGAGGATCTGGTTTAAGAGGGCTGTTAGAGGTAAATATTTGAAATATTGAGTATGAAGTGTATGAGTTTTCTATTGCTGCCATAACAAATTACCACAAAGTTAACTTAAAATAACACAACTTTATTATCTTGGTTATTGTAGGTGAGAAGACTGGTACGAGTCTCACTGGACTAAAATCAAGGTGTCAGCAGGGCTGCATTCCTTTCTGCCAGCTCTGGGGAGAATCTGCTTCTGTGCTCATTCATCTTTTGGCAAATTCAGTTTCTTGCAGTTGGAGAGCTGAGGTCCCCATTTCCTTGCTGGTCATCAGCTAGAGACCACTCTTAGCTCTTAGGGAATTCTCTACAGTCCTTGGATATAGCCCCCACATCTAGGAACCCACAACAGGGAGTCATGCGGTTCTCATGTCACATCTGTCTGACCTGCTTCCACAGTCACATCTTTCTCTGGCCATAGCTAGGAAAGTTTCTCTACTTTTAAGGACTCATGTGATTAGATTGGATTTACACAGATAATCTAGAACAATCTCTGCACCCCAAGGTCTATAACCTTAATCACATTTGCAGTGTCCTCTTTTCAACGTAAAGTAACATATTCACAAATTCCAGGAATTAAGACCTGATATCTTTGGGGGGCTATTCTTCTGCCAACCCCACAAAGTTACAATGAGATAGCCAAGTTGATATATGCTGGGCCTGTGTAGATCTTGTATAATATGTGTAATAGCAACGTTAGCTTGTCATCTGATACTTTTTAAGACTAAGAATGTACTTATACCAGAAAAACTGTAAGACTGAGTTGAATAAGTTCTAATTTTTTCAGCACACGTGAAAGTTTCAAACAAATAGACCTCTTTTAGACTGGGGAATTAAACAAAAATAGAAGCTATATTGATCTCCATCTGCATAGTGTTAGTCTCCTGGGCCAACATTAAGCAATCTCATGATATGAGTATCTGTCTTCTGGATTGATAAACCTCTAATGAGTGGACACTGATCCTCCTAAGAGAATTAGCTGCTGCTTGGTCCATACCACCATTGGCTTTATTTCATTTTATGGGAGACATCATAAGCCACTAGATGGTCCTCCAGGATAAACTTGTATAATATATGAAACTTTTCCTCCCTCTGCATCTCTATTCAACTCCTGTAGGTCAGAAACAAGCTTGACCCTGACTAGTTCCCACCTTATAGTCAGTCTAATCTGTTACATCTGAAGCAGGGACACGTTTCCATGTGTATTTACACACAATTTACACAAAATTTGCATTCAGAAAAATGGAAGGAAAGAGTTGCTCAATTGTCAGATCCACTGAAGGCAAATATAACCTTCCCAAATCAAAAATTACTATTCATGGATCAACTGTTTTATTTAACACAAGGAATATCCCGTGGCCGAGTGGTTAAGTTCATGTGCTTTGCTTCGGGGGCCCAGATGCTGGGCACGGACCTAGCACTGCTCCTCAGGCCAATGCTGAGGCGGAGTCCCACATAGGACAACCAGAAGGACCTACAACTGGGATATACAACCAGGTACTGGGGGGCTTTGGGGAGAAGAAGGGAAAAAAAGGAAGATTGGCAACAGATGTTAGCTCAGAACCAATCTTTAAAAAAAAAATACTTTACATATCCAAAATAGAGCTAAAAAAAGGAACAAATTTTGGTAAAAGCAATAAACATTTCTCCAGTTAGCAGAATGATTAGGACAATCTTATCTGTACCTATGATCCCTTGTCTTCCTAGATATTTTCACCATCAGAGCCATAAATTACCTCTACGACTTGTGTTTCTTTTTCTCAAGCATAAAATATCCACAATTCCCAATTCCTAAACTAACACTTGCTTTGCACTTTCTCATTCTCTAAGGCGGTGCTTCTCAAACTTCACTGTGCTTCAGAAGCACCTGAAGAAGTTGTTAAAACCCAAATAGCTTAGAAGAAACTCCAGTGTTTTTTATTCAATAGGTCTGTATGCAGGCCTGAGAATCTGCATTTCTAACACATTTCCAGTTAATACTAATGTTTCGATAGGTAAAACCAAATAAAATGTTTAGAATACCCTACCAATATTGAGATGATATCTTACGAAGATGATTACATCCCCCAATCTCAAAAAGAGCAATATGTTTAAGCCAGTAGCTTATATACTGCAGGAGCAAGATTCTGAACTGTGAAGAATGAGGAAATAAAATGTGCAATATACACTATATATTCTTTTTTTCATATGTATGCATTTATATGTACAATATATCCCATACATAAATGTGTATGGCACACAGGCATGATGTGTGCTTACAAATAAGATAGAAGAAACATAATAAAAAATATATAGAACAGAGCAGTATTCTCTTTCTCCTTCTGTCTTATTCTTTCTTCTTATAGTCTCCCGGATTTTTAACATAAAATATGTCAAAGTTATGCCATAAGAGCAAAATGATATTCAGTATTACCTGAAGAGAGTTTCTTTCCTTGTAATGTCTTAAACATAATGGTTGTTTATAGTGTTCACAAGAAAAAAAAGTCAAATGTGTCTCTTTAATCTAGGTCATGAGGGATCTCCTGACACCTCTGGTTTCACAAGCGAGGGGCAAACCTAGTTCAATGACATCAACTAAACTAGCCAAAGCAGGATGAAGCTGGGTCCACGCAGACCCAGAGAGATAAAAGAAAAGAAGGGAGAGTCTAAGAAATGAGGAAATTCCAGGACACCACTTAAAGGAGGTTTGTGTAGACTGACAGGAAGCAGGAACACAGAGGAAGGCAGTGTTTTGCACCACATTCTGGACTCCGGGTGCTCAGAATCAACTATGAATGATAATGAGTTCTTCTCATTAATGGCCTATTTGCACCTGTGTGCCCTGCCAAATGCCATGGGCAAAATGAAAAGGTTATGTTTTTGTGCACTATCTCCAGGAGTTGTTGAACTGTGGGGCAGTCAGCAGCAGCCTCATTTGAAAGCTTGCCATCAAATTGAGCCAAGCACGCTACACCATTCCATCCAAATTGCTGATGGAGGAAGCCAGGGAATGAAAGTAGACCCAGAAACATAGTTATGGTTCCCAGAGTATGCACTCAGTGAGAAAAGGATGCTATGTAGATCTCTGGGTAGTATAAGATTTAACACTAAGTGTGTCAATGAGAAAACAAAAAGCACACTTTAAAGTGTCCATTCTTCTGGAAGTTTCCACTGGGAAATTTCTTCAGAAGTCATTAGGGCAGTGGAAGTATGAAGATTCAGTGTGGATGGGGTGAGATGAATTGCAGCTCTTCTTATCCTCCTAAGTATGTGTTCAATTTAAGTAAAAATAGCAGTTTTAAGGAAAGTTTCCTTGTTAACCCATTTTACCAGTTGTCACTGCTTCATCCTTTTATAGAGATGCCATTGAGCAAAAGTAAGAAAGAGTACCTATTCCACATTCCTGTATTTTCCAATATTATTGGGCAAGAGTTAACTCAAAAGGCCTAGGTTGCTAAAACCAGTTGCATTCCAAAGGTCTTCAGTACTGGACCCTGAGCAACTCCTGTGAGCTGATCTCTGAGCCCTTGGAACACCCTGCCTGATAAAAACATCTGTATATCTGAGATCTTGGCGCATGTCACATAGTTTATACTAACAATGTGATGTATGATGAACGCCTTGTCTTTGTGTTCCTGGGGCTTTGGGTCACACTGTATCAGTCTGACCTCTGAGCAGGAGGGGCCTGGGTCTGAATAGCTGAGGTCAGTCACCTGGGAGCTACATGCCTAAGTGACTGACCTCCAATAAAATCCACAGAAACCAAGGCTCAGGTGAGCTTCCCTGGTTGGTAACACTTTACATATGTTGTCACATGTTGTTCCTGGGAAAATTAAGTACAACCTTACCACTCCACTGAGAGAGGACAACTGGAAGTTTGTGTCTAGTCTCTCCTGCTCTCCACCATAAGCATTTTCTTCTTTTCCTGGTTTTAATCTGCATCCTTTCACTCTATATAAACCATAACCATGAGTATAACAGTTCTTCTGAGTTCTGTGAGCCCTTCTAGTGAATCATCCAGCCTGTCAGTGGTCTTCAGGATTCCTGACACAAATACTTTTAAAATAAAGCCTAATGATGATGGCCTAGAGTGAAGGAAAAATGGATAATGAGTGTGTTTGGCAAAAACCAGTGGGAGGACTCAGGCTATGACAATGTACCACACATACACTCACATGCCCACAAATACACACATACATTCACACACACCAGGACACTGTGCTGGTGGTCTTGGGGCAAGAGAGATATCAAATTCATAACATTCATGTAAACTACATACTAAATGTACTAAAATTAAGGTTATTTATTTATTTACCCATTTGTTTATTTTTGGTTCTGGGTGAGATTTATGTGTTTGTTTATATTTGGTTATATGTGAGACTCCCACACTTGACATTCTGCTATATGAAGTAAAGCATGATGGGGGAGAGTCTGTCTTCTAAGATTAGAAACAGTTACACCTGTTGACCTAAGTACTAGATTACCCAAGAGAGAAGGTAAAAAGCTCTTTTCGCTTTTCAAGAATAAAGTAATAGACAAAGGTAAGGTGAATTGAGGAAGACAGTAGGTGTTGGGGAAAATCACCTCAATACTTCATTTAAGCTGCTGATGCTGCTTTCAGGATCTCAGCTGGCCTGAATGTCACCTATGGAAGTATTAGAATATGTTATCCCATTCTCCAGATAACTTACTGCCATTTGCCAAATTGTCAAATACACAAGTCTATGAGATGGTGATGTAAATGGTGCCTCCAAGAGAGTGCAGTGTGCAAGCTGCTTATGTAGGCGGCAGTCCCGGCCGTTCTACTCCTCAGACGAGGCCTTGCTTGTTGTTCGTTTTGAGTTAAATAGCTATGACATATAACATTGTATAAACGGTTGGTTTTTTAAAGTTCAGATCCATCAAACACATGGTTAGTGGAACTTTTGATTCAAATTCAGGGAATATGTTGCATTTGAGTCTTAGTTTTAGCACCATCCTTTTATTTCTTTTCAGAGATATTGGGTATGGATGATTAAGAAAGGCTATTTTAGAAACTGTCTAGACATGACTAAAATCCATGCTCATACTCTAACTCTAGTTAATTGTAAAGTCTGACTTTGTAATATTGATTAGGGTCAGTAATTGTCTGATCTCTGCTTAGCATTTCCTGGTAATTGCAATGGCATGCATGAATTAACAGAAACATATGGCACTCAAACATATTTCTTTATTAATTGTTACTGAGCTGATTTCAATGCTAATTAACATGAGCATACTCTAGAGGGCAATACACAATCTATAACTTCACAAGTATTCCTCCTGTCTTAGAAATACCTGGTTCAAAGAAGGTTTGTTTCCTGAATGGTATGCAGCAAATTGTGTTAAAATATTACATACACTTTACTCCGTGTAATATTAGTTTTCATTTTAAATAATTTTTAAAAATTTTTGAATCCTGAGAGTAAATAATCATTTAATTTCACTTTTTTTGGTAGCAGATTGTTTATGCATCTATTCATTTTTCTCTTATACAAATTCCCCACTTGTATTCCCTTCTATTGTAAGTACTTAAAATGTATCCTTGAGTTTTATGATTTCTTTTAAAATACGTAGCTTGGTGTTTATTTTGAACACACATTTATATAAATGGCATTTTGATATATTTTTCTGTTATACTTTTTACTCAATGTTGTTTAAAGATACAGCCACACTGCTTAGCATACAAGTAGCTTTTTTGGCTTTTGAATGCCTCAGAGTATTTCATAGTTTGTATCTCCTTATGCTCATCCATTCCTCAATAATGAGCCCCTAGATTGTCCCCTATTCCTTATCACCAGATAATGTTCCAATAAAAATCTTACTCCTGGCTTATCTGGGAAATTCATGGCAATTCCTCTGGAATTTCTGAGCCATGAATTATAAGGATGCTTAAGCTATCTAATACTGCCAAGTTGTTTTCCAGTACAGAAAACCCCAATTAAAAGGCAAAGATTATCAGACTGAATTTAAAAAATCAAGACCCAACTATTTGCTACCTAAAAGAAACGTGCTTTGAACAAAAATATAAATTAGTTAAAAGTCAATGAATAAAAAATTGTATCATACTAGTGCTAACCAAAATAAACTATGTTGACAATATTAGTATCATAAAAAATGTATTTCAGAGCAAAAACGTATATTATTATAATGGCAAAGTGACCAAGTTATCAAGAGGACACTACAATCCTAAGTGTTTATACATCTATTAACCAAATCCCAAAATACATAAAGCTGGAACTTATAGAACTGCAATGAGAAATAGACAACACCACAAGTACAATTTAAGATTTCAATACAACTCTAATAATAATTGATGGAAAAGTACACATAAAATAGGTAAGAATATATTGACTAACTTTACTACAGTGATATGTATATAACCTTATACCTAACAAAAATGAAATTCACATATTTTTCAGGTGTACCTGGGATATTTCTTAAAATAGATTTTAATCTAGGCCGTAAAATAAACATTAGTTAGTTTAACAGTATCTTTTCTGATCATAATAGAATTAAATTAGAAATTCATAACAGATCTGTATAAAATCAAAAAATATTAGGCAGCCAAATAACACACTTCTAAATAACTCATGATTTAAAGAATAAATAAAAAGAGAAATTATAAAGTATTTTAATGGAATGAAAATGGAAACATAATATTTTACAACGTGTAGGATGCTGCTGAAGCAGTGGGGATACTTAGGTGATAATCAATTTATAGTGCTAAATGCCTATATTAGTAAAGCAAAAGCATCTTGTTAAGCCACTCACCACAGCAACTACCATAAGAAACTAGAAAAGAAGGAAAAATGAAATTTAGATGAGAAGAAGAGAAAAAATAAATACCTGAGTAGTAATCAGTACACTAGAGAATAAGAAAATAGAGAAATCCATGGAACCAAGAGCTGGCTCTTTGCGAAGACAAATGAAGCTGATAAACCTGTAGTGGCATAGATCAGGGAAAACAAAGAGAGGACAAAAGATATATAGGTCAGGAAGGAGAGAAGATACTAAAGAAATTGCATTACTCTTTAAAGCACTTACCCCAAAGAATGTTCCTGATCCAGATGGCTTTACTGGTAGAGTGAACAAAATATTTAAGAAAGAAATACTACTAATTCTAAAAAACTCTTCAAAAAACTGGAAACAGAGTGAATAGTTCTTAACTCATTCTATTAGGCTAGCATTGCCCTAATACCGAAACAAGACAAAGACAGTATAAAAAAGAACGATACAGACAAACATCCTTCATGAACCCAGATTCAAAAATGCTAAACAAAATTTTAACAAATTGAATCTATTTACCTATCTATCTATCTATCGATCTATTGATCTAAATATTCCACGACCTATTGTGGTCTATCACATGAAAGCAAGTTTAGTTAAACATTTGAAAAGCCGTCAATGCAATACACCAAATTAATAATCTAAAAGATAGAGAAATAAAAGGCATCCAGAATGAAAAGGAAGAAATATAATTGTCTTTATTTGCAGATAGCATGGTCATCTACAGTCATGCACTGCATAACAACATTTCAGTTCAGGATGGACCTCATATACCACGGTGGTCCCATAAGATTAGTACCATATAGTATAGGTATCTATCTTTGTGTAAGTACACTCTGTTGTTCTCACAACAAGGAAATCGCCTAATGATGCATTTCTCAGAATGTATCCCCTTCTTTAAGATACGCATGGTTGTATATGGAAAATCCAATGAGATCTATAAGGAGAGCTACCAGAACTAATAAATGAGTTCAACAAGGTTGCAGAACAAAAGAGTAATATACAAAAATCAACTGCATTTTATATACTAGCAATGAACAATTGAAAATTGAGACAAAAATAATATTTACCCTAGCACCAAAATACTTAATACTTAAGGATAAATTTGACAAAAGTTGTGAAAAGCACAAAATATTGCTGAAAGGAAATCAAGGAGCTCTAAATAAATAGAAAATATACAATGTCCATGGCTCAGAAGAATTAATATTGTTAAAATGGCAATATTCCCCAAGTTTATTTACAGATGGAACATAATCCTTATCGATATTCCAGCTTTTTGGGAATAAATAAGCTTATTGTAAAATTCATATGGAAATGCAAAGGGCATAGAAGACCCCAAACAATCTTAAAATATAAGAACAAAGTTGGAAGATATCACCTGTTTTCAAATTTCAGTTTAAAGATAGACAAATAGGTCAATAGAACAGAATAGAGACTTGGGAAAAACACCCTGACCAATGTGGAATACTGATTTTTGATACAGAGGCAAAGACAATTCAAGGGAGAAGGTAGAGACTTTCCATAAATTGTGTTGGAAAAATTGGATATCCATATACATTTTTCTAAAGAGTGTTGCTCCCATACTTCACACCATATTAAAATGTTAACAAAATGGATCATAGACATAAAGGCAATATCTGAAACTATTAAACTTCTAGAAGAAAAGGTAGAAGAAAACCTTTGTGACCTCAGGTAGGCAACTATTTCTTAGACACAACACCCAAACGACAATCTATCAAATAAAAAAAGATAAATTTGCTTCATCAAAATTAAAAACTTCTGCTCTTTGAAATATACTGCTAAGAGGAAAAAGATAAACTATGGACTGTACAAAAAATATTTCCAAATTATATATTTGATAAAATATTTCTATCCAGAACATTAAAAAAATTTGAGATTCAATAAGAAAACCAACAATCCAATTTAAAAAATGGATAAACTATTTGAATAGATGCTTCACCAAAGAATACATACGGATAGCAAATAAGCACATGAAATAAGCATATGAAAAGATGCTCAACACTATCAGTCATTAGAGAAATGTCAATTAAAACCACAACATGATACAGTCATGTGTCTCTTAGTGATGAGGACATGTTCTAAGAAATGCATCATTAGGTAATTTTCTCATTGACCAAACATATAGTGTACTTACACAAGCCTTGATGGTATAGCCTACTAAACACCTAGGCTATATGGTACCAATCTTATGGGACCACCATTGTATATTTGGTCCGTTGGTGACTCAAATGTCATTATGTGACACATGACTATACTACTGCATACCTATTAGAATGGCTAAAAGCAAAAAGACTGACCATACCAAGTGTTGACAAGCATATGGAGCAAGTGAAACTCTCATACACTAATGATTTGAATGTAAAATGGTACAACTATTTTGGACCATTGTTTGACAGTTTCTTAAAAAGTTAAACATGCATGAACTATATGATTCAGTAGGTGCACTCTTATGTATTTGCCCAAGAGAAATGAAACCATGTGTTTATACAATGACATGTACATGAATGTTCCTAATAGCTTTGTTTGTTACTGCCAGAAACTAGAAAGAACTCAAATATCCATCAACGAGATAAACACACTGTGGTATACTCATAAAATAGAAAGCCCTCTCCATGAGCTGAGTGAGGAACTCTAAAACCTCCGTTCATCCCTCAGCTTGCTCATTACTTTCCCTGAAAGCTCTCTCTTCTTCTTCTTGGTACAACTGGATTCCCTCTCACCTGCTATGTATCCGTTATGTGATCCTTATATTGAACACAAATCTGCATGCAGGCTACTAAGCCTCTGAGCAGAAACAAGAAACACATCTTTGTTATTTGTATTCCCAACGTGGAGCATAGGGCCTTGAAGTTCGTAGGTGTTTGTGTTAGTAAAAAATGAATTTGGAAAGACCAATGTTCCATCCTAAAAATGAGAACAAGTTAGATAACTTAGAAAATCAGATTTTATTATAGAGCTGAGGACACAAAGAGATCTAAATTATCTAAATTTAATAATGAAAATGACAAGCTCTTCCAGGAAGGAAATGGCCTGTGGCTGCTTTCATCCCTGCCTGTGTCTTAGTTCTGCATTTACTCTAATGTGACTCGTGTGTCTAGATGTTAACAGTGCTTTTCCATTATACCATTTCCAAAAATTTACTGAATACTCTTTTTGTACCTACTCTCATTATTCTGCATTATCAGCCTATGTAAGATAGAAGGAGATAAGTATAAAATCAATAGCTAAATAAAAGCCTCCAAATATTAACACCATGAATCCTAAATTTGTGAAATAAAAATGCTAGACTTAGAGTTGACCTTGCAGATTAAATGGAATTTAAACACTATTTTCCGTGAAAGCATCACATAGGTAACTTTACTCTTATAGAAAGCTTACAATTTTCTTTTTGAAATGCAAATCTAAAGCTTAGGTATTGCACAGAAGCTATGATTTGGAATATAGATAACCAGGAGATATATGTTTCATAAATCCTGCAATAAAATGGTAATCAGTGAATCAGCAACCTTAATCTCTTGCATATTTCAAATGCTGAGCAAACACTTTTGGTAAAGGAAATCAATAGAAAAGGATACTAAAAAATTTAAGAAAGAGAAATCAAAGTCTGATTAAGGAATGTATGTGAGTTGTACCTCAACTGTGCCAATAAGCAGTTTTTGGATGAAGGAATTATAATATGTTTACAGGTACTATAATACATGGTTTTATGTCAAGGTCATAGTATTCACAAAATCACTCTTTAGTCCACTGTAGCCCACTAATTTTTGAATTTATTTGTGCAAATATTATATGTACGTATA
The DNA here is from genome assembly GCF_021613505.1 of Equus quagga. Taxonomy (NCBI): domain Eukaryota; kingdom Metazoa; phylum Chordata; class Mammalia; order Perissodactyla; family Equidae; genus Equus; species Equus quagga. The sequence goes on along the minus strand of NC_060272.1, from coordinate 21,442,202 downwards.
GTTTCCTTTAATATGTCACCTGAAAATAAAAGAAATGTGGAACTTGGCAAGGAATCATTTGACAAGCACCTTGCATACGTATATTTATATTGTCTTTTTGGAAGAAGTAAATGATAGGAAAATGGCTATAAATTCATGCACCTGATTTTATATCATACCAAATTACTCTTGCAAGTAGAGGGCTTGATCAGCCAGACAAATACAGTCTCATTGAGAAACTGTGAGATATGAGCAAATTTGCTGTACAAGAAGGTGGGACCAGCATCTGTCTGAAAGACCCAATTCATCTTATCAATCCCCTCTCTACAACATGGGAATAACAAGAGTACCTATCTGATAGGGTTATAGGAGGCTTAAATTACGTGTTATTTATAAAATACTTAGCATAAGGATAGTATATATTAAGCACTCCAGATATAAATAAAATTAACAAACCAATGATGTTGAATCCCGAGTTGAAATTACAGTTTCAAAATGTACAGTAAAATAATATTAGAAATGATACCTAAAATGAGGCGTTGTTTCATATGCTGTAGTTTTTGATAGTCTCATAGTAAATGATTAAATGTGGAAATTGATTTTTTTAAGGTATACTTTTTGGTGAGTAAGATTGGTCCTGAGCTACCATCTGTTGCCAATCGTCCTCTTTTTTTATCTCCCCAAAGTCCCAGTACATAATTGTATATCGTAGTTGTGTGTCCCTCTAGTTCTTCTATGTGGGATGCCACCACAGCATGGCTTAATGAGTGGTGTAGTCTGGGCCCAGGATCCAAACCAGTGAACACAGCATGCAAACTTAACCACTCAGCCATGGGACCGGCCCCTGGAAATTGATTTTTTTATTGAGGAAGATTAGCCCTGAGCTAACATCTGCACCAATCCTCCTCTTTTTGCTAAGGAAGACTGCCCCTGAGCTAACATCTGTGCCCATCTTCCTCTACTTTATATGTGGGATGACTGCCACAGCATGGCATGCCAAGCGGTGCCATGTCTGTACAGAGGATTCGAACCAGCGATCCCAGGCCGCCAAAGTGGAATGTATGCACTTCACTGCTACGCCACTGGGCGGCTCCAGGAAATTGATTTTTAACCTGTACCAAATCTATATTCCGCTAACATTAATTGTTTCAATGACGATTTGATGGGTGGTCACACTCTTTCTGCAGATGTAAAATAGAAAAAAATTTAAGTCCTTTCCATCTCTTAACTTCTATGGTTCTGATTTTAATGTCTAATAAATAGAATATTTCACTTACAAGTTTAATTTTAAGTGACTAGAATGTACTTCAAAATTAATTTCTTTGCAATTTCTAATATTAATGTTTTAATAATATTTTGATAATAAAGGATTTTCCTTTAGTAGTAATGACTACTGCCAGTAGTCATTGCTATCAGAATATAATCATTTCAGGAAGGTTTGGTGATTATGATAATTAAATAATAATAATTGCTAACATTTACTGAGCGCTCCTGATTGACTAGCCTGTGCCAAGGACTTTATTTAATTACTTTATTTACTATTCTCCCCAATCATATCAGTAAACATCTGTAGTTTTTCCTCATCTTATGTGCTGTTTAGAGAGGTTAGTAATATAGCTCTGAGGGCTGGAAATGGATCCTCCAAATTTAGGCAACACTGATAAATATGAGGGTGAAGCATCGAGATTTATGCACAGTATAGTGAATATAGACAACACTAGTGCATTATAATCCTCAAACTTGCTAAGAGCCCAGATCTCAATTATTCCCATCACAAAAAAGAAATGATAATTATGTAACATGGCAGAGGTGCTATATATCGCTACAATGTCAATCATATTGCAATACATAAATGTAGCAAATCAATATATTGTACACCATAAATTTATACAATATTGTAAGTCAAATATATTTTTAAAATTATTAAAAATATATTTTAAAAAGTATTACACGCAGGATTCTTTGGGTGTTATTTCAAGGAATAGATGTCATAACTCTTCTGTAATGCATTTAGAGAAGTGTTTATGAACACTTGTAATAATAATGTTTATTAAAGTGGTATCTCCTTGCCATGAAGAGAACAATGTTTAAAAAAAAAAGAGAGAATTGAGGTTTATGGAGAAAGATCATTATCTTGAAGTTGAAAGCAAACTTGAGGCCAGTGAATGAAAGTACTTCTAGAATATGCTATTTGGACTGTCTAGTACAGCCTGAAGGGCAGCTGAGATCAGAGGTTAGGGGTCTCTAGTGGGAGTCTTTGTCTTCCTTCGGCTGTATTAAACAGAGCATGGGCAGGTCAAGCAGATGGTAAACGGTCAACTTGATTAGACTTGACCGGATGGAACTAGATGATAAACTTGAAATAGTTTGAGAAAGAAGGCAATATGGACTTGAGTATATAGACCATCAAATCACCTGGGAACATAAAAGCAGCTGTAACAAAATAAAGGGGGGAAGCTCTATGAAGAACAGCAGATTTCTCTTATCAGAGGATTAGATGACTAAAGAAACTGCTCGCCAAAATTTGATTGAATTAAAGATCTATAAAAATGATAAATAAAAGAATATAAACTAGTAATGTATATCATGATAGTTGGTAGTAATTTGCAGGAAGGAGCTTATATTCTGTCAAATATTAAAGAAAAGCATGATTTCTTTGTAAAAGCCTAGAACATATCTCTGTAGTCTTATCTATCATTTGAATTTTTACAAAACTGGGAAATTTAACATTGGAGGTATGCTCTTTAATTATTATAGACAAAATAACTTAAAAACTATGAAGGAAGCTGTCAGAATGATTGCTGATAATTTTTTAAAAACTGCAAAATAAAATTCTAAACAATAAAAATAGTGACAAATTAAAAATCTTATTAAAATAACAGGAGGTATTATAAAGAATTTCCAATTTTTTCAATTGTGACCAGAAGTAACCAAAAAAAAATGATGACTATAATTTTTTTTTTTTTGCTAGGAAAAATTCCCCCTGAGCTAACATCTGTTTTCACTAACATCTGTTTTCAATCTTCCTCTCTTTTTTCTGCCCAAAGCCCCAGTACATAGTTGTATATTCTAGTTCTAAGTCCTTCTAGTTCTTGTATGTGAGCCACTGTCACAGCATGGCTACTGACTGACAAACTGAAGTGGAGCACACTGAACTTTAACCATTAGGTCATCAGAGCTGCCTCTAAACTTTTTTATTTAGCATTTTTATTTGGAATTTCTGGCTAAAGTAAAAACATGTAAAAAAGTAAAAAGAGGTAAAAAATATTGGAAGTGGTTAAATAAATTATCATGTCTTGAGAATATGTGTTTACATTAGGCAAGATCACATAGAAAGAAAACCCAAGGTAACACATGTAATATATTTTTAGAGAAGTGTTCTTTTACCTAAAGGGAGAGGATTCTGATCTTACTGCTTTTTCAAGATTTGGTAACATTTAACATTCCAAATTTAGAAATCTTAATTTTAATCCTCTGTAGATATTATTTATCAGCCTCCCAGTGTTTCAAATGAGGTTGTTTTGATGGCTTAGAAAAAAGATAAGTCCTTTTGTCTAGGATGTCACGTGCACCTTAGGATGTTTACCAATTCTGCCTGCTCACATGCCAGCCTCAATCACTGGGACTTTCAAGAAAGCCCTGTATATTCCAAACCACCTGTGCAGAGTGGGATGGGGAAGAGGAGACAGGCAGAAAGATGATAAGCATTTATTGATAAGCACTTATCTGGAAGAAGAGGATCTCTTTACAATACTAATCTTTTATTAATATTCAATATCTATCTTATATTTTCAAGAAATTTTAAGTGGCTCCGAGAAATTCTTTCAAGTGCATCCATTCTAAAGCTATTCTCTGTCTATGAAATGAGAACATTACATAAATGTGCGTTAATATAAGTAGGGCTGATATTGAAGAAGAGCTAAGAAAAGGGTTTCTGTCTCAATCTAAATTTATATGTAAATCTATTTTGGGGCTGGCCACATGGCTGAATGGTTAAGTTCGTGCGCTCCGCTGCAGCGGCCCAGGGTTCGGATCCTGGGTGTGGACATGGCACCGCACGTCAGGCCATGTTGAGGCGGCGTCCCATATGCCACAATTAGAAGGACCTGCAACTAAGATATACAACTATGTACCAGGGGGGATTTGGGGAGATAAAACAGAAAAAAAAAAAGATTGGCCACAGTTGTTAGCTCAGGTGCCAATCTTTAAGAAAAAAAAAAAATCTATTTTAATATTATGTCTATGTATTAATAGGAATAGTTTCTAAAACATTTGTTATAGATTATAAGCAGAAAAAGATAGCTACCCCAAAATTTGTAAATATTTTAATAAGTTAGAGTTCATACTAGTAAGGAATAAAATTCAGTCAGAAATATATCTTGAGTAGCTACTGTGTCACAGGCAATGTGAAGAACTTTTGAAAATGATAGGTACAATGTAGCGATATAATATATACAGTACATATATACATATTATATATAACACACACATATATATAAAATATATATTTTATCCCACTTCATCTTATAACGTCCCTAAATTTAGACATTTCATCTGTTTTACAAATGGTGAACTTGTGGCTCAAAGAAATGTATAACTTTTCTAAAATCACATTTAATACTTCACAGAAATGATATTTGAATATAAAGTGTTCTAATACCAATACAAGTCAGTTAATCATACAGTTATTTTAGATAAGTTTCCAAATCAGCTTGAATATTTGGAACATAATATTAGGGAAAAGGAGTACTAAAGAATTATGTCAAAAGCATGTATAATATTGTGATTGTGTATATTCATGTACATAATATATTTACATAGCCAAGAAAGTATGTGAATATGAAAAAATGCTCACTGTGCTTTTTTCTGGTAATAATGGCTCTAAGTTTTTATAACGTTATTTTTGTATATCCATATTTCCTGAATTCAGTTGTGCTCAATAATACTTTCAAACTTTCTGAAAAACAGAAACTGATAAATTGATTTTGTTTGTTAATTTAATGACTATTAAAGAGGAATTAACAGATTTTTCAAGAAAAAAGCCCATTATTATAAAATATTAATTAAGAATATAAGAAATTGATAATTAACTAGAATATAGAATATCTAAACTTTTAAAATTTTTAGAATGTTATAAAAATAACTGAATCGTAATTCAATAGGATGAGTGAAAATAAAAGCTCTTCATCTCTGGGTAAATGTCACCAGAAGGATATTGGTTATCTAATCTGGTGTGGCAGACAAATATTATTTAACAACTGATACCAGAGCATAAGAAAGAGATTGTGTTTACTTATGAAAATAATGAAATAGGCCTTTGGGAGGATAGAAGCTTCAATGTGAAGGCCATAGATGGAAAAATACTCAAGTTGTAACTAAATGTCTTAGCAGCATAGCAAGAAGAAATGCAAAGGAATTTAGAGAAGGGGTGCTATTGAGAGAGAATTGACAAGGCGAATCAACTCGGTGAGTAGGTTGAAGCCTAAGTTACTGAAAGCGAGTGAAGGAAGGAAAAGGAGTCTAAAAATCATTTTCATTTAATCATCGTTATTATGAATCTTATTCATTTGTGTCTTTATTCAAAAATATATTTTCAAAATAATTGTTTGCCAGGCATTGCAATGAATGAGGGTGAAATTTAAAAGACATGCTCATGGGTCATACCTCGTGTTGGTGGTGGGAGAAAAGGTTTGAAAAGCAGAAAAATAGCTTAATTGAGACCGGCCCAGTGGCATAGTGGTTAAGTTTGCGCACTCTGCTTCAGCGGCCCAGGGTTCACAGGTTAGGATCCCAGGTGCAGACCTATGCACCACTCATGAACCCATGGTGTGGCAGTGTCCCACATATAAAATGGAGGAAGATTGGGACAGATGTTAGCTCACGGACAGTCTTCCTCACCAAAAAGAAAAAAAAAAAGAAAAAGAAAAATAGATTAAGAGGTGTATTGAGGAGGAGAAAACTTTTTTTCCCCTTGTGTTTTTTTTTCCAAAGTGGTTTGAAATATAGTAAAGACACATACGAATAAAAATTTCTTATATTACAAATATGAGTTTTCAAAGGAGGCAAAATGTGTGATTAACTAATACCCTGTACCTGAGCATTTTAGTCCTAAATTGGACTGAAATAAAGCCACCAATATATATTTTTTTGTGATAAATAACATTGGTAATGTTTTAAGGATGTGGGCATGGCCATTCACATTGTCTTCCATTTATGGGACAGTATCAGTTAGGATCCATTTGGCTGTAAGTGACAGAATATCAGAACATGTTATCTTTGATATTAAGATAATTATCTCACAAAGCAAAATGTCTGGAGATAGGCAGTACTGTGGGTGGTTCCATAGGTCAAAAATACCATAAAGGAACCAACCTCTTTTCATCTTTCCATCTGTATTCTCGACATGTTACTTCCTTCTTCATGGTCCCAAGATAGCTGCCATAGCTCCAGTGATCATATCTTCACAGAATCTTTAAGAAAGAAAACAACTGAAGGGATTTCTCTCCACCTCTCTCTATCTTTGTCAAGAAACAAAATATTTTTCCATAAGGCATCATGGACTGTATCTTACCTCTCTAGTTGAGTAGAACTTAGTGGCATAAGAACTAGTGTTCCAGTCAGAGGCAAATGGAAACAGATTCCTGTGACTTGCTTAGATCCTTCCGTGGGGTTGGTTGCTTTGACATCTAAGCAAAATCAAGAATCTGTTGGTGAAGAAGAGAGAACGACAAGAAAGCAAGCAACAGTGTCCCCACAGTAAGGAAATAGATATATATTAAAAAATAAATTAACTTGTTCAGAAAAAAAATAGAACCTTATTCCCCAAAGAAGTATTAGGAGAGTGTTTTCAATAAGGATGATTATCTAATAGAACATAACGTAAAGGAGGAAAAATACAATTATTGCACTCTTTGGGGAAAGAAGCAATAAGAAGATTAAGACCAACTATAGGAAATAATCACCGTGAAATTTCTTGGACAAATCACCCTAACATTCTGATATGATCATGAAAAATGGGCTTTTTGTCATAAATTCTTATGATTACATATTATTTATAGGACATCTTTTTATAACAAGCAAACCAAAATAACAGGAAAATAATAGCAAGACATCTGAAAAACAATGTCATTCAAAATAGACAACAATATTAGAATGTCTAAAATCCAGAATGCTGGCAGTACCAAATCCTAGGGAAGATGCAACAGCAGCATCTCTCATTCATTGTTTGGTACAAAAATGCAAAATAATACAGTCACTTGAAAGACAGCTTCACAGTTTCTTCCAATACTAAACATTTCCCACCATAGGATCCAGCAATTGCCCTCCTTGGTATCAGCCAAATGAGTTCAAACTTATGTCCACACAAAAACCTTCACACGTGTGGACATAGCAGTTTTATTCATAATTGCCAAAACTTGGAAGCAGCTAAGATGTCCTTCAGTAGGTGAGTGGATAAACCAATTGTGATACATTCATACAATGGAATATTATTCAGTTGTAAAAAGAAATTAGCTATCAAGCCATGAAAAGATATGGGGAAAATTTAAAAGCCTCTAAGAGAAAGAAGGCAATCAGAAAAGCCTACATACTGTATAATTTCAACAATATGACATTCCGGAAAAGGCAAAACTATAGAGGCAGTAAAAATATTAGTGGTTACCAGGGGTTTGTGGGGAGGGAGGAATGAATAGGTAGAGCATAGGGTATTTTTAGGTTAGTGAAACTATCCTGCATGATCCTATTATAGTGGATACAGGTCATAACGCATTTGTCAAAAACCATAGACCATGCAGCACCATGAGTGAATCTTAAGGTAAACTATGGACTTTGGGGGATAATGATGTGTCAATGCTCCTGTATCAATTGTAACAAATGTACCACCCTGGTGGGGGTGTGGGGGCAGGAGATTTATGGGAAATCTCTGTGCTTTCCACTCAATTTTGCTGTAAACCTAAAACTGCTCAAAAAATAAAGCCTGTGTTTTAAAAACAAACAATGAGCTTCAATTTTAAAGTTTATGGGAATGTACTTCAGAAGTATTACTCTTCAAAACTATTTCAAAATGTACGCTGGCTTAGGCTGAAAATTTGGAGCATTTGTATATTTAATAGTGTGAGATGGAAACTAAATGTATATATTAAAAGTGTCAATATTCAACACAAATATTGAATTGCCAAAATTATGCCGTCCACCAACATTAGAAATTTATGTAATCTACAATTAAAGTTAAGTTAGTATTATTAACAAAATGAGGTAATTTTTCATCTGATAAAATCAGTGAAATAAAATAGATGAAGAGAATAGTATCGTACTAAGTATTCTCTATAATAATCAAATGCTTAAAAGGTTATGTGATTTTATTTGTATAAGTGTGTATGCACACTTAAAGGTGAAGGAACAAATCATGTTCTTAAAAACCAGGTCTAACTCTTCTTATTATTTCAAAAATGGTATCTATTGGAATTTATTAGTTAGTTTATAAAATCAATGGTAAAAACATTAAGCCAAGATTGGAAAATATATAAGACCTAAAGTCAGATCCCAGAGGAACGATGTTGTAAAGAGGTGACTACCGCTGCTTTGGCACTCTGGCATCTCCATTGCCACTCTCATAAATTCCAAATAATCCAATTTTATTTTTGTGCCATTTGCTCTGGATTTAAATTGTCGAGCAAGAATCCAAATGAAAATAATTGAAGAATGCCATTGCAATCTCCAGATTTGTATATGAGGAGAATGGAGATAACTGTACAAAAAAAAAAGAATGTACTGGGAGTGGCACATCACAGTAAATTAGAAGACAGAGGAGTATAAATCAATAGCCTAATTCAATAGCCTGGTTCTCACCAGCTTAGGTCTTCTGAAATATATTACAATGGGAGACTTCATTAAAATACTTAGTTAAAAAGAATAAGATGTAGCTACTGTTCATAATTCATTATGATTGGACAATCGACAATATAGGTAGACGAGAACATTCCAAATTTGAAACATTGTTTTAAACTGGAAGTGTAATCATCTGCATGGCGTGTTCTACTAGATTTAACATGTTTGAGGGTTCCTAGGGCAACTTGGAGTTGCCTCAGGAGTCTCGAAGGGGTTGGACCAGGAGACAGAGGGAGCAGGATTGCTGAAACTTCTGTTTTAATTAGAGCAATTCTTTAACATTTTCTCCATTGGAGGTCTCCATAAAATTATTTTTACAAAAGAGCTTTGAGGCTCCAAATTTTGAAAATCAATGATGTATAAAATGGCACCTTCTAACTAAGCTATTAAGAGACAGCTCTGTATATAATTACATTTTGTTACTTAAGAAAAAGGATCCGCTTTTTTCAGGTGAGCTTTTTTTTAATTAAGTGCTTACTATGGAACAGATATTTTTCTAGCACTTTCTGTAATCTAATTTGAACAAGAGTTTACTCAGTCCTTTTAAAGATTAGAAATATATAGATAGTCATTTCAAAATTCAATTTCACGTGCTTGGAACCTCTTGGGATGTTTTTCTGTAGCCAATTAATTTTCATTCAGTCAAACATCCTGGTCTATACTAATCCATAAGAGCCTTGCGGCAGTTGGGTTGAAATGGTGGAAAGCTCGATAGACCAGTGAGACCAACACAATATCCCCCTGCTGTATTTACACAGGTGAAATCTCTTCATCATACAACTGTGTCCCCAAGTCTATGCTTCCTCAAAAAGCGCACTCAAATGCCATGTAGTGTCTAGTATAGCCATTGTAATTCTAAAACACCCACACACATTTGCTCCAGCCAAGATGAAAATAAATTTTTACAGCAATGCTCTTATTGGCAACAAGTTGCTATTACTCCCTCTTAACAACTGTGGATCACTCATATTTAGTCTCCAGTTTCTAACCAGAAAAGGAAATGGAAAGGTATATGGAAGGTAAAGAACGGCTTCTTATTTCATGCTTTTTGTAGTTGCAGTCACTGTAACCAGCTGCCATCTTGATTTATTTGATTTCCGAAAGTCTACACTCCCATGTGCTTTAACCTCTGGGGTCAATTCTTCTTGGTTTAATCTTTGCTTCAAATTCTTTGCCGTGTTTCTGATCCCGGACACCCACTATTTTATGTTTTGTATTTTAGCCCTGTTCATACTTAGAATTAAAAGGTTTTTAACTTTCCAGATTGCTGTCCATGATTCATCTGACTCCTAATTCCAATCCTATGCTTAAAGAAAATAAATTTAAAAGTTATTATATATGTTTTTTCATAATAAAATCTACTTTATCTCTTGCTTTTAGCTTGTTAGAATTGGCAGAGCAATAGAATACATTTGCATTTTTTGACTCTTGCCTTTTATCTTTCTTCTATCTTCAACTTTGGGACACAGGTACGATGACTAGAGATGCAGAAGCCATTTTGCAAGAATGAGGATGAATGCTACCTGCTAAGTAAGCTGTCTTGGAATACTAAAAAGAATTAAGGGCGCTGAGAGTGTAATGGGAGCTGCCATACCTTTTCTTAATAGCTCTCCTTCATACTACTTATGTAACAAATAAGGATTTATGTAATAAATTATGTAATAAATCCCTATTTGATGCAGTCAAGTTACTGGTTCAAACAGCCTAATGTAATTCTAACTGATACGGCAACTGCAGATATTTATTAACTTATTATAGATGTTAGAAATTGAGATGATGAAACAGATATGTGAAATGAGGTGTACGTTTATTTTATTCTACTTTTTCCTAGGTTGCTATAAATTAATACAAATTTCCCAAATTAAAAACTTATACACATTCAATGTTATATTAGTAAAATAATATTTTTGCTTAATAAAATGTTTTTAAGCACATTGACAAAAATTAATTTTTAAAAATTATATTAATTATACTAACACATAAATATACTTTTTCCAAGACAAAGTTAAGCAATACCATTCATTTAAGGAATCTGGATTGTGGAAAATTACTTTTCTCTGTTCATTTAGTCTGTATTTAACTTAAAGCAGCTCTCTTGGATTGTTAGTCATGACTCAGTTGTTTACTCATCTCTTTTGGAAAAAAAAGGTTTAAATATATTTTGTGTAATAAATATTTATATGGACTTTTTGATAGCCTTCGTTCTGTCAATATCACCTGATTAACTCTGGAAATTTTGAAATTTGTGTATGAGTATTGTGGAAGAAATGGATCTGTGTGTGGGGTTTGGATCAGATCTGCACAAGGCCACCCTAGTTCTTAAAATGCAGCCTGTATAAAAGGATAGAAACACAAAGCAATCACATACTTTTTACTGAAGAAAGAAGTCAAATAGGATTTGTATGGTTAAATTACACAATTTTTCAGTTCTTATATTTTATAACGTAAGTGGACAAATAGGATAATCTATTTTAAAACAGTTTAAATAGTTAAACTGTTACAGGTGCTCAGGTTAAAAGTTACGTATAAAACCTTACAGACCTGGGTTTTGCTCAAGCTCTGCTGGTTCACAAGCCTGCGAGTTCGCTGGGTGAAATATGAAACTGGCCCCATGCATGGAGACCAAGGAGAAATTGAACAAAGTGGCAGGCCTCCTTTTGGCCTCCAGATTGGTAGGTGGCAGGTATAATATGGAAGAAAACTTGAGCCAGCCTTGACAGCCTAGTGGTTAAAGTTCTGCGCTCTCTGTTTTGGCTGCGGGAATTTGGTTCCCTGTCACAGAACCACACCACTCATCTGTCAGTAGCCATGCTGTGGCAGTGGCTCACATGGAAGGACTAGAAGGACTTAGAACTAGAATATACAACTATGCCCTGGGGCTTTGAGTAGGAAACAAAAAAGACAGGAAGATTGGCAACAGATGTTAGCTCAGGGCGAGTCTTTCCCAGCAAAAAAAAAGAAAATTTACATAGGAGGCTTGTCTTGGGTGGCTGCATGATGGGTAGATATGCACACGACTGGCCAGAATCTTAAAAGTTTATATAGAGACCTCCACTGGGTTCAGTCACATGATCCATCCAGATGTTCTCAACAACGCGTTGCTCCCTCAAGGCTCTGTCCTTAAAGTAACCCCCACTGTGGGAACGGTGGGCAGAACATACATTCCAAGCACTGGGAGAGCGTGAGGAGCCTCAATTGCCCAGGTCTGGCTTGTGGGCCAACCTGCAGTCATGTCTTCTCAATGACCTCTTCCAATATGCTCATTAAACAAAAATTTTCACAAGAAAAAAATCCATAATCTTTAACAGGTATAGTTTAAATCCTCAGTGAGATCTTGGACAAACCTGCTTTTTCCTCCTAAGTGGACTTTGGTTTATCAGACAATTTAGAAATGTACATGTTGTGTAATACCTCTTTCTCAATCATTGGAAACGAAAAATCCATCATGATATTTGAAATTGTTCAGGTGCTTGTGACTACAATATTTTTTCTTGTTATCAGATTGCTTATCAAATTTAATCATAACTTACAATTCCACAATGAAGTTTGGTCAAAGTAGACACATACACGTATTCATACTATAAATATTCTGATTTTTCAGGTTACATGTGGATCCTAACTCGCCAATGTGATGATAAGATTTTTGAGGGCAGAGATGATATCTTATTCTTGTCAGTTCCCAACAATAATATGCTAAACAGTGCTCAATGCATTTACAATTCAATCAAAATTTATATCTTAGAAGCACATTAAATCTTTTGTACTGATTCATTTTTTCAATTGTTTTTATTGTGATAAAATATACATATCATAAAACTTACTATCTTAACCATTTTTAAGTGTACAGTTTAGTGGTATTAAACACCTTCATAATGTTGTGTCATCATCACCATCATCCATCTCCAGAACTCTTTTCATCTTGTAAAACTGAAACTCTATACCCGTTAAACAATAACCCTACTCTGCCGTTTCCCCAGCCCCTGGCAACCACCATCCTATTTTGTGTTTCTATGATTTTGACTACTCTGTGTATCTCATATGAATGGAATCACACAGTGTTTGTCTTTTTGTGACTGGCTTAATTCACCTAGCATAATGTCCTTAAAGTTCATCCAATTTGTTGCATTTGTCAGAATTTCCTTCCTTTTTATAGCTGAATAACGTTCCATTGTATATATGTATAGATTTTGTGTACATACATTTTGCTTATCCATTCATCCACCAATAGACACCTGGGTTCTTCCACATTTAAGCTATTGTGAACAATGCTGTTATGAACAGGAGTATACAAATATCTCTTTGAGACTCTGCTTTCAACTTTTCTAGGTATATACTTAGAGGTAGAATTGCTAGATCATATGGTAATCCTATTTTTATTTTTTTGAGGAACTGTCATACTATTTTCTACAGTGGCTGTGCCATTTTACATTCCCATCAACTGTGCACAAGTGTGCCAGTTTCCCCACATCCTCACCAATACTTGTTATTATGATAGTAGCCATCCTAACAGTGTGAGGTGTTTTGTCCTTATTCTTAATTCAAAAAAGTCACTATGTGAGTTAAGATTTTTACGTAAAATAAAAATTTTCTTTGTACAGAGAATTATATATAAGAATTAACCCTGAAAAAGATTTTAATAATTAACAAAAATAATTATATTGCTTTTTCGTTCTTTTCCCTGTATTTGGTATAAATTACCACAAATTTCCCAAGATAAAAATGTATAGATATTCAATGTTAGATGTAGTAGTAAAATAATCTTTTCAATTAATAAAATTTTTTTCAGTACATTAACAAAGATCTATAGATTGATTACATTGAAATGTCTCCAAAAAGAAAGTACTTAGAAAGATAACATGTAAAATACAAATTAAGCAATCTTAAAGGATAGTAATTTAAATCTATGTGAACTCCGTGTCCTTTGGATTGAATATATCATGTGAAATTTTAAAGAAATGTGCTAGAAATAAAATGATCAAATCCTTGGTATATGCTATTAACAAGCACAGGAATATAGTAACAGAAGATATAGTAAAAGATCAAAGTGATACTGAGTTTCCATTGACATTGTTTCAGTGCAAGTTAAGGCCACTAGTAACAGAATATATAATAAAAGATGAAAGTAATGCTGAGTTTTCATTGATATATTTTCTGTCATAGGAAGTTTAAGCCATTGTTTTTCCAACACCTCAAGTGGGAAAATAAATACCTTCTAGGCAAATAAAAAGTTTCTGTAGACCAAGGTAATTTAGTATCTGCTGTGGCAAATGACATATGTATTTTCATCCTCTCTGAGACCACCTGAACAGCTATCCTTGTGTGCTTAAATGGTTATTAAAATACCTCTTTGGAAGTGTTTACCTGAAGGCTTTAGAAAAAGTGAGATGTCTCCTCATTTCTGGAGAAATTCAATTTAATAAAGTTAATTTTAAGCTCTATTACCCCTCAACTCTATTTTCTCCACGGTTGTTTCAGATGGAAGAAATGAATGCCTCTGTTGGAAAACAGATCTGAGGTGTCAGAAGACAGTATTTGGATTCCTGTGATCAGAACTGCGAAAATCGTACATGGGTAATCAATCTGTACAGCCATACCAAAAATATACAAAGACTTGTTAGAAGGGGGAGATAAAGTTAAAAAAATCTGGATTCTTCATAATATTTTAACAAAGACAATTTCTGTTCCTTGAACATGCTAGGTGTTCTCCTGCCTTTCCTCTGCCCGGAGCATGGAATTTCCATTACAAATTCAAGCGGAAATCTAGCTCTCCTCCTCAGATTTGTTCTAATCACATTCTTTTTAGAAAACCTATCTTTGTCTACCCCTAATCCTTCTTACTGTGTTTAGTTTTTCCCTTTTCCCATAACATTACTCTCCTTCTAACATGATAGATGATTTACTTGCCTGTTTTTCTTGTCTGATTCCTCCTTCTAGAATGTAAGTTTCACAGGGGCAGATGCTCCACAGGTATCTGTGGAGTTAATGAGTGAATGAATGAGTAATTAATAAATCAGTAAATACTTAATCAATATTCAGTATGTTCCAACTCCTGTTCAGAGCACAAGAAGTGGATGTTTTCTCTGCCTTCATGCAGGAATCTTTCTAATGGGAAATATAGCTACTAGACTGTGATTAATAAATATGAAATATTTGAGGGATTATGAGAGAGTATAACATCACATCATCTGGGGTTTCAAAGAAGTTCACCTGAGGAATCGAGCTAAGATTTTATTCTGGTAGATGAGTGAAAGTTTCTAAGAAGATTAAGCAAAGCTTTTTATTTTCAAAAATTGTTTGAGTCATCTCGTTTGTTGACCTAATATACTTGTCACACTATATTCCACATCTTTTTTGTCAGAAAGTTGGCCTCATTCTTTTGTACTGCATATTCTTCAAAATAAAAGTGGAATCATTTTATTGGTAGGGAGAGGTAGTCAAGATACACTTATACATGAATAACTATTAAAACATGGAATTTAGATAAAGCCAATGTTCGTTTTATGTGTAATTAAAGGGGAGATGAGATTAGAATCACTACATCTCATTTCTCTACAAGAAATTTATCCACAACTGCTAATTAGACCAAATCCAGTAAAACACAGTATAAAATGTGACTAAAAATTTCCCTAAAATACAAGAAGAGGTTTGGTTCCTTTCCTCACGAAGCCAAAGTACACATATCCCATGGAACAGCAATCAGGGAACAAGGGGTACATGCAAAAGAAACGCGGGCTGAGCGTTGGATTTCCGTCAGAGAGTCTGCCGTTCTTTACATCCCTTTCTTCTCTGCCAGAACGAAGCAAAGGAGACTAAAGTGAAAAGTGTGTTGTAGAGGCAAGTTCCATCAGGCTTCCTGGTCTGCATTTGACTATGATTGGGGGAAGGACAAACACCTACAGCCTGTGAATTCTTATAGGCCACTTGTCTCCACTCGGGCAATCCTCTCACAAATGTCATAACAGCCTCTCTCAGAAAATCTAGAGAATAGGTCTGCTTGTACAATTGTGCAGCTAATGTCCTGGTAGGCACTGTTCTCTGTTATGCTGTGGGAAAAGAAAAGAAAATTCTGATAGATATGTTAATATTTAAAAACATTAAAAGATGAAAGAATAAAATGTATGATCCACTATTTCTGAGATTTGGGTCAACTCTAAGCCAAAAAGTATGTATTCTTTATTTTTTTATCTGTCTGGCTTTATTTTTATTGTTTTGTGTAGCAAGACAAAATAAGAGAGGGAGTTGAGACTGCGCAATTCTCCAGAGAACGCGCAGAGGTCTGATGATGCCCGTAAGTGGGTGTGGGAATTGTCCTTCCCGGACAGGCATTCAATATCCTTTTGATAGTACAGTGAGGAGGATCTTGATTAATCATCAAGCATTTAACTACTTCTCCTCAAGATTTATATAAAACAAAGGACACAATTTAATGTCAAAGCTACAATTAACCCTATTAATCTTATAATCTTCAAATATCTCATTCTTTTAGATTTAGTCTTTTCACTTCTTTGTGTAATGAAGACTTGGAAAAATCATTATCTGCATGCAATACATTTTGTACCAGGTGGGAATTTTCTTATTCTTCATCAAAACTCTCAGGTGAGTTGACTATATTTTTTTTTTTCCTTAAGAACAATACATATTTACATCTAAGGTTAAAGCCAGGTGTTACTACTCTTACTTAGTTAGCTAGTTTATTTGTTAACCAGTTTATGTCTGACTGGCTATGGTCTTTGTGACTCCCACCAGCTGTACACCAGCTGTGCCTCCCCCTCTGCCACTCAGAGCAATTTCCAGAGACTCGTATTTAAAGGAGAGTGAAATGTTGTCTCTAATTATAACAGCAATCTGTTCCACAGTAGTTTTCACACTCTACTTATACTCTCTACTGTGTTTTTCAAATAGTTTATCCTCTCTTCCTTTTCTCTAATTTTGGTTTTAAACCCATGAAAGTGCTGGTTAACTAAATTCATTTTAAAATACCTTACCTCTGGCACACTTTTTTTGAAGCACATATGATTGTTTACCCTGATATTTAAGGTCAAGTTTGAGTTATTTCTCCAAATATCGAGGACAAGGTGAACTGGTGGGTATTGGTGAGGATGGTTAGTCCCCGATGTTTATTTATCTTCTGCCATAGATGCCACCTGCCTTCCGATGATTAAGTAGGCATGGAGTAACTCCTGTCAGCACAGAGGCTTTTTCAAGAATGTTCTCTCAGTTCTTCTGCACGATTACTGTTTTACAAAGAAAACACAACCCCAAACAGTGAGCAAGCATCTGCTTTGTTTAAGAAATGTAGCAAGTAAATTAAATCTGTACTAACTTTGCAACAAACTATGTGCTCAAATTCCACAATATAGCATAATGATATAATTTTACAATTGTCTTTTACAATTATTTAAACCTGGTTCTTAATTTTATGATTGGTTACAGGCTAAAGAAAAAGCATGGAAATAGGCCTTAAACATGATGGCAAGCAACTGTATGCCCTCCACGCTAGGATTTTGATATACTGGTGACATAAAGACTTTAAAATAACAATTTTTTTTGTTTAATATTCAGATGCTTCATACCCAAAACATAAAAATGTCTTATAAACTAAACATGTTTTATTGTCGACCAGATTTTTATTTAAAAAAGAAATACAAGAACAAAAATCCATAAATTATTTAAAATTTATTTTACATATTATTGCTTCAAAACATATTTTGTTACCTAAGATTCTAGTTCCTTTATTGCTCTTATTTTTCAGATTTTCACAGTAAAGTAATTCATTTTCCATAAGAAAGTTAGCATATTTTGCCAATTTCTAAAAAACATACCCTCAGTGAGTTACCTGTTATTGTTTTGAATGGATAGATTAAGGAAGAACTGCTATCTTTACAGTATTTTTATTTGCTATTGAAATAGGATATTTTCTTCTGAAATATCATTTATCTTATGAGAGTGTGCATGTTAAAAGCTCTTGATTTTTGATTATTAATTTAACCGTCCACCTTACTTAATTTGATTATTATTTCAAAAAATTTATTTGATTATTTTAGATTTTCTATGTACATAATCGAGGCAATTAAGAATAATAAATTCAGCTCTGCCTTTTTTTCATATTTACAGGTCTTGCTTCTTTCTTGATAACAGCATTTTCCTTTAGTTCCAGAATAATGATAATAAAGGTGATTTTTAGCCTTGTCCATCTCCTAATCTTAAATAGAGTGCTTTAGTGTTTTAGTATTAAACTTTTGATTCAGATTTGAGATATTTCTCATAAGTATTCTCTGATTCACTATATGGCACCATGAAGAAGGATCTGGGGAGTGGGGGTGGGGGAGGGGAAATCTTAACATTCCTTTTTAGTGATTGTCCTGACAACCGAGAATTTACGCTTTCTCCAAAACCTATTTCCTTCTAAAATCTGAGTGTCGTCCTATTTTTAATTAACCATCAGTATATGCTACTATAAAAAGTTTTAGCTCTTCTCCTACTCAGTGAAATTCCACATAAGGCATAAAAATAGATACTTAATGACCTCTAATCCCCATATCAACATAAAAATGCAAAAAAAAAATATTACCCTCAACTAAAATTAATCAATGCATTTGCCTGCTCCCTAAAAATATAAAATTATTTTCCTAGTATGACATCATGTACAGTGAATTTCAATGGTAGAAAACATACTGGGGTGGTCTGGTCTACATGTTTCCCCAATTGGACATGAACACTCTTCCTTGTCAACAAGGGTGTTTCCCATTTAATTATTTAACCACATTCTCCACAAATTTATACAAAACGAATATGCTGGATCCTTGTAAAATTCTGACAACAGACTATACCACTAATTATTTTCCTTCCACACACAGAACCAGGTTGAACTAGAGGAAATAATAGAAGTTTCAGAATCAGAAGCTTAAAGCTGCTTGTTGTTCTTTCTCTTATGTATAAGCAGGAGCAAGAACAAATGAAAAGGGATAAGAAGATGGAAAGATGACCACTAATGGCGTGCGTGTGTGTCTGTGTGTGTAAGTGAATGAAAGCAAATGAAGTAGCTGTATTATGTACGTACATTGATAAGTGTTTGGAACAGTATGCAAAGCTATGTCCCACAAGCACCAAGCCATGGAAATTCATTTATTCACAAATAAAAACATAACCAATTATTCCTCCTCCACGAATCAGTTACTATGCATAAAGTAAAAATGGGTATTGTTTCTTATTAGGTATAATAATGTATATTCCTCAAGAAAAACTGCTTTAGTTATAATTCTCATGCAGTCTATATTTGCCAAAACAAACACTAAGTAGTTATGATAAACATTTATTGTAAATATAGTTTTATTCCTCTTTAAATTAGTAAAAAAGAACACAC
Organism: Equus quagga; assembly: GCF_021613505.1. Classification (NCBI taxonomy): domain Eukaryota; kingdom Metazoa; phylum Chordata; class Mammalia; order Perissodactyla; family Equidae; genus Equus; species Equus quagga. The sequence continues at coordinate 21,422,974 of NC_060272.1, read as the reverse complement.
TGGTTCTTTTTTTTTTTTATGAATAAGAAAGACTTCATGGCAACCTCTCCCCTCAACAAGATGTCTTTGGGTAGAAATAAATGATTTTAAGGAGGGATATTTCTTGTCACATGGCACTTGCCTTCTGACAGTTATGTGGTGATATATAGCTGAAAAGAGCTCTGTGTTTATGCTGAAAAATAATTGCAGGAACTTGACAGGGAAGAATGTATTCATTTCAAGCCTAGGGCAGAAGTCTGCCGAGAAACACAGAAGAAAGACAGTGAGCAAATTCATCATGAGCAATGTCACAGATTTTCCCCCCAGCCCGATCGCTGACGTCACACTCTTCCTGCAAGCAACAAAAGTAAAGCCAGTGCTACAAAACAGAAGCAGCTGTAAGTCAACAGGAGCACGTTTTTGCTCAACAAGAGATTCTGACAACTAACAACCATCTGCTTGAGACACAGTTTGGTTTTTAAGATGCATCAGGTCCCCTTCCCAGCCTCCCGTCTTATGCCCAGTAATGCTTCCAATGCCTGACATCTTGAGTCATGGAATTATAAACCCTTAGAGCTCACCTGGTGGGCAATTATCTGAGTCAATACTCAAACCTTCCAGATTAGGATAATGAGTGTAGTTAATTAGACAACAGTTGAAGGTCATGCAGCTACTTTAGAAAAGTGATCAGAATAAAATCTAGGTTTCAAAATTCTAGTCCAGTGTTCTTCTTTCTATGCTGCCTCCCTTAAGTAATTATTTTTTAAAGTAAAACTAAAAGTAATCAGATCAGAAGAAGCCTCTGAATTAACATGTCAATTTGAAGAATATGATGACACTGATTTTTCCAAGTAAGGCTTCTTACCCCCATCCTCAAGCAATCAACAGTAGTTTTAATTTTATGATGAATCTTCCATGCTTTTTTTTTTTGCCAAATCTCCCTGGTGAATGAGTGGAGAAATCTTTGAGTTGGCAGGCCAAGTTTAGGAAAACAATCTGTAGCACTGGAACAGAGGGAAGCTAACTGGCGCATACTGGGAGTGAAAACATGACCATGGCCTCATTAGCCCCGTGTGCTGAAAAATGGAATTAAGCAGCCAAGTGTGAAGGTGAATCAGGCACGGAGAAGGTCTGGGCACCTGAAATGGACGTGTTTTGCTTCACCGTGGAGTCTTTCCTGGATGTAATTAAAGCTTGGTTCTTTCCAGCTGTAGTGGCACAGATTGTTTTAAGATAAACTCAATCTATAATTAAAAATCTCATTAATCATTTCCCAAATTATTTGTTGTTATATAAAATGGGAGTTGAAACCATTCCTGCTGTGAAAAATGGTTATAATATTAATAACCATGAATGTAACAGATGTTAATGGCAAAGGGACCTTTATGTTGCTGTTTATAGTTTCCCGTTTTCACACCTCCCTCACTAAGCAAGCAACTGAATACTCAAGTACTTTTTAATCCAATGTGTTTTCATCCTTTAAAATATATCCAGCATTTTCTAACCTTTTCATTGTTGTATGATAAGAATAGTATGTTTGTAGTTCCAGATTAAATTTATTAAATAGACTCCACATGCATAAATATATCTGGATTAGAAAATGAGACTATTAAACAACAGAACTCTAACTGAGTGACAATTTCAAATGTAATTCTATGATAAAGAAGTTTCAATATCATGGGTAACCAAATGTCAGTTTCCCTGGGAGATAACCAGATCACGCTTATAGTTTCGAGACCCATCTGGTTTATGTAGCATTTGTTTCTGATTTGGTTGTTAAAAATCGTTACCAATAATTGTGTTAACTTAGGATGAGTTCGGTATATCTCCACTTTATACTTTCACCTTCTGATATTGTCCCTATAGGAGAATGTGAGAGACTCATGAGTAGTGAACTGAGTTCTAACATATATGTAAGTGTGAAAGACAATTAAAAACCCATTTCCTATCTCCTGATCTTTCCCAGAACCAAGGGAACTAAAATCTTTAAAGATAGCATTCTAACTAATAAAATGAAGTACACGCATCCACATGGCTGTCCAGTTGTGCCATGGCCTTTGCTAAAGTTTAGAAGATACCCAAAGCCAGGGGTAATGGGATATGCTAGAAATTAAATGTTACCTATTATATGGACACTGAGTAGCCCTGTAGGAGAACACATTGGTATGGATGCTTTTGTCACAGTGACTATTTGTGTCATTTCTGGTTCAAAGCTTCAGCTGTATATTCATTCTTTGGCCATGCTTTTGTTGTGGTTGTTTTGTATTGTAAAAAACGACTCAGGAATAAACTCAGAAAAAAGCATACATTTAATGGAAATTAAGTTCTGAATTTCTATTGTTCAAGAAAGTTGATGTTGATGATGTATTTACACAGAATGTTGGTCCATGTTTACTGTCCACCATGGTAACACGATTGAGCACAAAGGGTGTAAGAGATCAAATCTGCTTAAGAAGAATTAGTAAAAACATAACAGATGCGTGAAGAAGTATGTGCCAAAACATAAGGATTTAGTGAGTAAAGCCGTAGAAAGTGTGTTTACACATCACTCAAATTTTCACTCAAAGATTGCTTTCTTAATTATTTTTGTTCTATTTTTATCTCCAACTTTTCATGCACTGTGAAAAATAGTCAACGTGCTCAGTATGTTATCAGAAGACCTTCATAGATCGTGAAATTATTCTAGTTTTATATCAATGCCATAAGATACTTCAAATAAGAAGTTAGTTAATACCCAATATGGATTGAATTTTTTTATCCAATTTATAAAATCAGAGTGAAGCCATTAGAAGTCCATTCTGTCAAAGGTTTAACATTGAACATTACTCTGAATACTACTATAAAGAAATATCAAAAATAAATTTTGATGGAGCACAGTATCATGATAAAAAAAGATTCCTAATAAATTTAAAAGTGTATGGAGAAAAAAGTAGACTTGAAATTGGTTTCAAGACATGGGCATAATTTATAATTACATTTGAATAAATTGCCATACTCCAAAAATTGCAATAGAAGCTCTAACTATAATTAGTTGTAATTACACATACATACACACACACACATATATACATACACATATATATACATACACACAGTCACAACCAACTGAATGTAAGCAAATTACAAAATTTTAGTTATGTAGCTCTTGAACAAACCAAAATAATTTCTGCATATTACGTCTTTTTCTTCTAATGCCCATTATTAGTTGTATTTTACAAATGTCTGACCCTTTGAAAAACTATTTTATAAATCACTCTAAAGAACTTAGTGTGGTATTAGGTAGATATTTTAAAAATAATTCTCTATATTTTAGTTGAAATTTATTTGAAATCAGTTAGAAATTTTAATCAAAACATTCAGTGAATAGAAAACTAAAGTCTAATCATTTTAAGCTTTTCCTATATTGCAGTTACTTGAAAAAAAGCTGAAATAAGAAAGAGCTAATAGGATGGCATTTTTCTCCTATAGATATTTATAAAAGAAAGACACTGTGGAATTTACAGGCAAAAGACAGTAGCTGCACATTTGGGCTGTAATATTTTCACATTTGAACTGAAAAACAAAAAAGAATTGATACTATTCTTTTTTTAGCAGGATTTCTTCTAAGTTTTTTTCAAACTAAAAATATTCTGGTCTAGGTGCCAGCCCCGTGGCATAGTGGTTAAGTTTGCGTGCTCTGCCTTGGCGGCCCAGGATTCGCAGGTCCGGATCCTGAGCACAGACCTACACACTGCTTATCAAGCCATGCTGTGGCAGCATCTTACACACAAAATAGAGGAAGATTGGCACAAAGATGTTGGCTCAGTGACAATTTTCTTCAAGCAAAAAGAGGTAGATTGGCAACAGATGTTAGCTCAGGGCCAATCACCTTCACACACACAAAAAATAATAATAATTCTGGTCTAAGATTGAAAGTCTATTGAATGTGTCAAATATTTCTAGTTAATTAAGCATACAGTTCAACTGTAATGAAGACCATGATGAGATTTACGAAAAAAATTAAAATAATAACCCTTTGAACATCGAAAAGATATATTCATCAGAAATGTACAAATTGCTTGGTATTAGAGTCACACATGGCTTGGAAAGTGATTAAAATAGTATGTATATATGTAACAAAAATAAGTATTCTTATTTGCTTACTTTTTGTTTAGACAACATAAAAGTTATTTTTAAAATTTTGCTGTAACATGTATGTACATATCACTTTCTACTTTTTATAAAGAATTTTCTTTAAAAAATTTTTTAAACAAATTTATTTTGAGAGGTTTCTGCAAATATGAATTTTATAAACCAATTTGTTAATCAGAATATTTCAAAAATTATATAATTTCAATTATTTTTAGCAAAACCTTTTACTCTCAAAAGTGTCCTCATTTGGGCAATAAATGATATGGTCAAAATTAATCATACATATTGATCTCTTTTATTTTAATTTAACAAATGGCATAGCAACACATCAAAATTCCATTCCTTGATTTGAAAGTTCAGAAACAAGAGAAATCAAGGAGAATGAGGTTTCCAAGAGAGCTTAAAGAAACCTCTTAAAAATACTCATGCCAGGGCCGGCCCTGTGGCCTAGTGGTTAAGTTCACGGTGCTTTGCTTTGGCAGCCCAGGTTCAGTTCCCGGGCACAGACCCACACCATTTGTCAGTGGCCATGCTGAGGCAGCGACCCACATACAAAAAGATAGAGGAAGATTGGCACAGATGTTAGCTCAGGACAAATCTTCTTCAAGCAAAAAGAGGAAGATTGATAACAGATGTTAGCTCAGGGTGACTCTTCCTCAGCAAAAAAAAAAAAAAAGAAAAGAAAAGAAAAAGAAAAAGAAATACTCATGCCATTAATTTGGGATAAAGAAGGACAATAATTGTAAGAAAAAAAAATGGTTATCCAACATGATAGTAGTTGTTATAAATAAGAATTTCCATGTAATGCAGTTGTACTAATCAGGATAATATCTGCAAATAGTCAGGAAAATATTCTGCAAATCCTCATGGAGTAACATAGTAAAAGTTTATGCCTCTCTCTTACAACGCAGGCAAAAACAGCCACTGTTCTAAGCTGTTAATCACGGACCTGAGCCCCTTCCATCTCATGGCTCTACCATGTTTAGGATCTCAGAATCTTTCACTTAATTCTTTGCATTCAGATAAAGATAGAGAGAGCTTGCAAGAGTTTGGGGAAACATTAGAACCCAAGCCTAGGAGGCGCTCCATCACTTCCTTTTGTACACCACTGGTGAGGACTCAATCACAGGGCCCTACCTAATTACAAAAGGGCTTGGAAAGGTAGACTAGAAGACAAAACATAGATATTGGTGAACAACTGGCCAATTTCTGTCACAGTCACCCAAGAGAGTGTACTTACTCATTAAATATTAACTCATTAGTTCGTTTATAGTTTATGAAAACAGTGCTTCAGTGCTTGTTGCAAGAATACAACATAGAATGCCTCCAGGGACCAGCTAACAAAGAAAATGAGTAGAGTAGACAAGGATGTAAGTAATAGGGAGTGGTGGAGACTGAACAACAGGCAAGCACATGTCCTAGCAAAGGAACTGCAGATGCAGCTGCCTCATGTGAAAGCTGACCTAGAGTTACCAGCCCATGGAAATTTAAAGAGAAATTAGTTGTATAGACTTTTTATGAGAAAATGTTTGATATTCAAATTTCTTTGAAAATTCAAAATTTCTTTAAAAAGACTTGAGGCTAACTCAACATTTATGGGCCTTTTTTATGGAGAAAGTAGGAGGGGATTAAAAGCATTGAATTGCCCAAGTCTTAAATATGAAAGAAATGAAGAAGAGGACATTATAGAGAGGCATCCCATAATACAGTCACAAACATAAAAGCTATATTTATGTAGAAACGTGGTTTGAAGCTGTAAGGTTGTACTATGACTCAAAAGAACGGCTATCGAGGGGCAGACAGAGTAAGAGACAGCTTGACCACCAGGAGGAGAACAGAAGTCGTCAAAATGCACCCAAATGAACCGAGGGCCAATGTCTTGATACATGGGCCAATCAACCTGGTGAAACCAGCCAGCAGCCTAAAAGAGAACAGATAACTTTTGTTCACTCCGTTTTCCTTTTTCTCCTTGATATTTTCATCATAATCACTTCTACTTATCCATGTAGTTAAAAGTTACCTTCTCAGAAAATTTTTTTCATGCCCAAAAGCTGCTGTTATCTTTTCAAATAGAGCTGGTTCTAACAAATGCCTGTATACTTTATGCTGTACCATGTTCAATCCTCCTCTTGATGATCTGATGAACTAATTCCTAGACTGCCTGAATTAGTTAACTTTCAATAATCTGCAGTGACACCTTGTTTTAGCACCAAGAGACACTTAGACATCGTTGACATAAGTAGCAGTGTAACATCTTCAGGAATTATTTTTTAAACAATTCAAGTTTTATTTCTGGTAAAATAATTTTATTAAAAACTCTGAGAGATATGATGAGTTCACTGAATTCATTTCTTACGTCATAATCTACCCATTATTACATTACAGCACAGCTAATTAAGATCAAAGCAGTGTCCATATATATATACACATATATATATAATGATGCTCAATTTTATGGTGATTTTTTTCATAATGCTTCCTCTCATTGAATTTTAAAGTGTTTTTGTAGCAATATTATCACATCATTTACAATTAGCAGATCAAAAGAATTATTTTCTCTATCAGTAGAAAATTGATGTTGTTTTTATAAGTGGAACTAATTAAATAGCTGAGACTGTTGGTAGATTTGTCTTATATTTTCTATTTGGAGACCGCATTACATGGTTATTTAATTGAACTTATTTTATTTATTTTTCATTGTGAAATAATGACACACAGGGCCTACAAATAGGTAGAAAGCCTTTCAAAAACAGATATGAAGCAGTAACATGAGTATTGTTGCTTTCAAGATACTGAAATCAGCATTAGTACTGCCTCTCAGGGAAATGGGAGTCCTAGTAAATATTTTAAAGAACAGAAGGAAAGGCGATGGGGGCAGAGAGACATAAGTAGGAGGGAAGAAATGGTCCCTAGTTGAACATTGGAAGATAGGAGTCATCATATAGTATAAGCCATATGAAAAGGAAGGAAGGGAATTGCTTCAAATAACTCAACTGAATTTTTGGTCGACAGAATTTTCCTGTCAATTCAGTCACAGAGATAGACATTGCTTTGTTTACCAGCAACCTCCCCTGCATTGCTGTTCCGGTTCATCTAGTGCTTGTGATGTTATAAAGAGAAATGCAAGGTGCCAAAGTCAGTCCTTCCTCGTTTGATCATCTTGCCTAGCACTGATATTTTTAAAAAGTCTTTGAATAGCTCAATAACAGTAGTTTAAAAGTATTTGTGATAGAACAATTTGTCCACTATGTTAGCAAATGGAGTATAGAAGATCCTCTCTATATTTTAATATGAACTTCTCTCCAGGTAATGTTCCTAAAATGATGCTTATAGTAATATCTTTTAGCACATACTATTATTATCAGTTTTCTTTAAACCCTTGAAAGTTCCTTCTTCAAATTTGAGGTTTTTCACTTGGAATCAATATATCAATATATTTATCTTGACATCAATATCTCTAATGAATAATTTGACTCTGGATTATAAATTCAATTTTTTTCATTAATTTCATTCATGTTTAGTTGCTTAATAATATATAAGTAATTATACAGGGAGCTGCTATTGGATTAGAGATCACAGTACATTACATAAGCTCAGGATTTAATCTACTAAATTATATAAAAATAATTTTAATAAATGCAAAGGAGCTAAGCAGTATTAGAAATAAATGGCAATCTCCAGTTATGTTTTTTGAAAAGTCAAATTTCAAATTCTACCTCCTGATATTTAATTACTTTTTGAGCATAGATCATTTTAGGATCTTTGCATTCGAAATGCAAGTTTTGAATACTAAATTCAATAAAGAGTCCTTTTATATATAAAGAAATCTGATTTTTAGAATGATTTAAAACATGAATTAGCATTGAAAATATTCTGAAACAAAGCAAGGTTAAGTAATATATTCTAAAGTTTTCAGAAACCGTCTCTATTCTGATCATATATGTGATTTCCTTAGTCTGGAAAAACAGAATAATGTGAGAGATTTATATTGTATAAAATGAATTATACTTTTTTTTTTTAAAGATTGGCACCTGAGCTAACATCTGCCAATCTTATTTTTTTTTACTTCTTCCTCTCCCCAAAGCCCCCCACTACATAGTTGTATATATTATAGTTGTAGGTCCTTCTGATTGTGCTATGTGGGATGCCGCCACAGCATGGCCTGATGAGCGGCGCCATGTACGGGCCCAGGATCCAAATCAATGAAACCCTGGGCCGCTGAGGCGGAGCATGTGAGCTTAAACACTTGGTCATGGGGCTGGCCCAAAACTGAATCATATTTATATTAAAGTAAAAAAAAAAAATCCACATATCTATATCTACACAAAGATACGATTTAATATAATACATATATATTGCATTTAAAGCATCAGATATTTGCAGGGGTAAATAAACAGTTGATCTGATCTTGTGCTCTTTTTGAACATTCTGGAATGATGATTCCCTTGTCACTAGTCTGCTTTCCTTCCTGTTCTCTGATCAGAAATGGGTAGAATCATATAAGTAAAGACTTATAAATGACTGTAAGGGATATTTTGCACAAATTGTTTACACCAGATCAGAAAACTACTTTTAGGCAAAGATAGGACTAGAATAAAGATTTCTTGACCTCCAGTGCAGTGATTTTTTTTAAAGCAGACATACCTAAGCCATAAGTTATCAGAAGTGTTTTATTTACACAGCTTTTCATGAATTTATATATATATATACGTTTGTGTATATCAAGAGTTTGGTAGAGCAGTCTCAATACATATTTAATTGAACTGTTTTCCTAATGTAGTATTTGCACCATCAAACTTTATATAGTGTTGGTCCTTATTAGCGCACAGACTACATAAGAAAGAGACACAAATGGCGTGAAACCAGGATGGCTCTTTATGCAAGAAAATCTTTTGGTCATCGAGTAATTCCTTTCTCTGTTTTTCTTCTCCCTCAAGTCTTGCATATGTAAAAGATAGTTCTGCCTCTTATGGATTATAGCATTTTATAGCAAATTCATAAGAAATGTGTCAATATTTTCAAATGCCCCCTCCCCATACTGCTGATTTCTTTGTTGGTTTTGCCCAACTGACTTAGTAACTCTGAGGAGCTGGGTTGTATTTTGTATTTGGATGACGTTTTAGCAGAAATTTTAGGCTAAAGACTTCATTCAGTTTGCCTTTTGAAACTTATTAATCTTGTGGGGAGGGTGGTGAACAAACAACAAATTAAGAAGCCTTTATTATCGATCTGTCCAAAGCTTTCAGATTACTTGATCATGCTCCATTGTTAATACAGCTGAAGGCAATTAATTTTAGAAACAAGAAAAGTTGTTAATACAACAGTTTGAAAGTCTTCCCATTGAAGACACTGAACTTCATTGTAAAGTGTTGGATCATTTCAATTCATTTTCTTTTAATTCTAAATTAGCAGAGTCTTTAAATGTGTACTTGCTCTGTTTTATGAGTCTATCTGTTCTCTGATCTTTCAAAATTGAGTGTCATCCTGGAATTTAAACTGAAGGGTCAAATGTAAAAGTAACAAGGATCTTAAATTGCTTGGCAGACTTGATAGCATTACGTTGCTCACTTTGTTTTGATGCTTGGTCGTAGGAATTTTGAGTAGGCTTAGTATTTCAGCTGAAAAAGATTAGTTGCTCTTAATTCCAATATGTATTTTCATGCTTAAAGACTGATAATTTCTTCATATACCTAGAATTTGAATTTCTGCAAATATCATAGATATGTTGTTAATATTATAGTAAAGAATTTATTAAAATGAAAAAATAAACAATAATACTGATTGTACCATTCAGTTCTATATAGTTTAAGTTTAAAACAATCTATTTAACTTGAACAGGTTAATGTTTCTTTAACCTTTAAAAGAGTATAATCCGATGAAACTAAATTTCTCTTCTTGTAATATGCATCCCAAAGAAAAGATCACATAAAACAAGTGAAACATAGTATCCAACCTCCTCTGACTTTAATTCAATCCCCTCTGTTTTCTTTCAATTTTAATCTGTAAGCCTGACTTCTTAGAACAAAATTAGATTGCCTAAATTTGTGATAACCTGGTATTTTTGTGGGTGCTTGCCCAAGGACTTCCACAAGAAAGGATAAACACAGTAGATGCAACGTATCTATCAGAGCCATAGCTACAAGAAAGTTTTAGAAACATCAGAATTATATACACTTTCATTGCATTTCTGACACTTCTTTGCTCTACTGAGATCATAGATATCAGCATCAAAATTTTGGTTCAAATTTGAGAATGATTTTGAATGCTGTCCCAAGCATTTACAGTTAACTATTGCTACATCAAGTTAAGTATAAACACAACTAATGAGTTAAAATATTTAAGTAAATAGCACCTAGGTATAGTGACATGTTTTCAAAATATAAAGATGAGTCTATCTCTATGAAATTGTCTAAATTGACCAAATTATAGTATAAATTTTATAGAGAGGAAGATATGGCCTTAGAATTTTCTTTACTCTGAATCTATCTAAAGCAAATCTTTCCAACTCTACATTAAGGAGATATTTATATTGTAACAATAAACACCACAAGTAGCTTCATTGAATTAACTTATGTGATGCAGTGGAAATAAATATGCAAGAAATTGTCTTTATACCGAACTTAAAGTAATAGATCTTAAGGGATTATGGTTATTTTAGGTAAATTAAACATTTAAATGTAAGCTTTCCTTTGTTTTCATCATGACAAAATTAAAGTAATAAATATTACAGGATGTAAATGTAAAAGAAGCAACTATGTAAAAAGAAGAAACTTTTGTAGGCATAATACAAAGACAAAATAGGTGGGAATTTTTGAAAAAACTAAAAATAAATCGTAGCTGAAGAACTAAAAGAAATATATTTTTATATCTGTCCTGTTTAAAATGGTATTCTGGCTCTATCAGTTAATGGGAGAAGTTTATGGGCAGTTGTGAAAACTGTCTACAGGTAAACAAAATATAATTCATTCTCACCACAATTTTTTCATAAACAAGTTATGCATTTTTTTTTTTTTTTGAGGAAGATTAGCCCTAAGCTAACATCTGCCACCAATCCTCCTCTTTTTGCTGAGGAAGATTCGTCCTGAGCTAACATCAGTTCCCATCTTCCTCTACTTCATATGTGGGACACCTGCCACAGCATGGCTTGGCAAGCAGAGTGTAGGTCCACACCTGGGATCTGAACCAGTGAACCCCGGGCTGCCAAAGCAGAATGTGTGAACTTAACCGCTGTGCCACCAGTCGGGCCCCAAGTCATGCATATTTTGAAGACTATAAAATGTTGTTTGAGTGATGAATTCTGTACATGATAATGTCTCTTTGTTTTTCCTAAAACTAACATCTATTTCCAAGGAGTTTCATTTAATTCTGGTATCATGGAATTTTGTGATCTTACATGAATCCTGGAAATAGAAATACTATCATAATAGGGAAATTATATATTGCTTAAATTATGACTGCATTATAAAACTTAAGAGAATGCATAGAATGTGTCAACAGTAGTAATGAATGTATCAAACCCTTAAGTAAAAAACAGCAAATATGATATAGGCCCTGATATCAGTTCTCCTACATTAAACCCAGTATATATGGGGTTAAAACCAAAAGCACTCATCCTTTTTCCCTGCTTACTCTTTGGCTTCCTGGCACCAGAATCCACCTTCCACCACAGAGGCAGACAACCAAGAACATCCATCTGCAGACGCCCTTATTTCACCATCTTCCTCTCTGCAAGCTACCTCACAAGGCCAAACTCAGGCTTGTGGGAAATGGCCAACCAGCAAGGCCTCAGGTTTCCCCTCCATACAAGAAGCTACATTCCTTGCAACCTTTAAAACCCCTTGCCTCCCTTTCTTTCTTTCTGGGAGACAAGAGGAATTTGAGGCCTCACTCTTGTGTCCAGGCTGATGTCACCTGAAATAAAGACGCTTTCCTTGCCATAAGCATAGCATTCACATTTTTATTTGGCCCCTCTTGTGTAGTGGGTAAAGAACCTGTTATGTTCCCAATAACAAATATGCCTAGCTTATGAGAATAAATAGTTCAAACACCTGAATTACTTTAAATGGACATGTGTACTGAAATTATCATTATGAATTAAGGTTTAAAGTAAGAAACTTTATTTCTCTAATAAAAATGTTCTATCATTAACTATTAAAGTGAGAAACTAAAATATTGGCTTTCCTCATGGTTCAAGTACAGTAAGACATTTATTAACCATGTAAATGCAACTTCATGTGCACATGTGGTCATAAACGTTGCTACCAGAAATGAAGTTACAAAATAACCAATGATTTATTCTAAATTCGAGTAAAGTATGCATGGGTAAAGTTGAGAGTTCAGGGCTTAGGATTCAACAGTGTTCTTTTTGTTTAAACTAAACATAGAAGTTAAACATCCTGGGACTTTATTTTTATATATATACACACAAAAAGAGTAAATATACAGAGCAGTTTTAAGATCTTGGAAAGGCCCCATTTGGGTGTTATCCTCATTCGTTGAGTAACTCCGAGCGATAGACACAGATCTCAGCCCTAATTCCTAAAATTTTTGAGCCAATGACTTTAAAGTTACTGGGTCAATCACAATGTCCAAATCATATCTGGACTGGAAATTCGTTATGGCCTCTCGCATCATTTGTGTATCACCATCTGTGAAATGTAATAGCTAGTTTGATAGATTTTCTTTTGAGACATGGCCATATGTAGAATCCACCCATTTATTAAATTAATTTCTTCACTCATTTACTTAGCATACCTACTGATGGTTAGATTGTTTTCAATTTTCGCTATTGTAAGCAATTAAATACCTTCCAAAAATAGTATTGTTCTATTAAAACCAAAGCTAAATGTAAAATGTTTGATATTTATTGACAAATTTCCTTTAATAAATGCAGTAACAAATTATTCTGCCTTTAGAAATTTATGAATGTCCTATTTCTACAGACTCTTGTACATAGCCTTAAAATATTTTTCAAATTTACATGAAACAAGAGTTAGATACAAACATACATCTATATGCCATCATCAAAATCTACCCATATCAGAGTTATTGCTCTTTGGAATGATATCAGCATGGTTTTCCCAGAATCACCAAAACTCTTAAAACTTTAGGTCAGGAAATTATGGCCAGTCTGTAAGTTTGATAAGTATTCTAGCTGATTCTGTATTTTAGTTCTGTCTCTACCTGTCTTTCGCTGAAATAAGATAAAGTAAGCAAGTTTTCAACCATGTAGCTAAATGTAAAAAACCAAAACAACCAAAAAGCAGGATGAAATGGCCATTGGGTACATGAGATTGACAGACTGACACACATTAGAGAGTCTGCATTTCACTAGAGTCTTGCTCATGAAATAGAAAATGATCTTATATAACGTTTCTGATTCTAATAGTCTTCACACCTCTCTTAAAAATGTAAAAAACTCTCAGATTTTTCTCAGCATTACCAGCTCACAGTATGTTTTCAGGACCATATGTCCCATTGGCCTGTATAAGAGTAGTTTCAGAGTGAAATAAAGGTAGAAGCCAGATGGATAAATATACAAAGAGTAAGTCAAGTCGGTGAGCAGAAAGCATTATTTCCAGAAACTTCACTTATAAAGTTAGAAGAGAGATATGTCATTGTCTAGAATTTAACTCTCAATGGAGAGTTTGATGGTTTTGTTAGTTTGTTTAGTCTTTAAGATAGAAGATACTTGAGTATTATTATATACTTACGACAAAGATTCAGGAGAAAAATGTTGATGCCCCTAAAGAGAGAGAGTTGATGGAGCTAGGCTCGCTCAGAAATCATAGGAGAAGACGGAGCCATGGCAGAAGGGAAAGTTAAGTGTAGATTAGAAGAGATACATCAATTCCACTTAAACTGAAGGGAAAGAGAAAAGAGGAAATTTATTGGTGGAGAAAGTAGATAGTTAAGGGAATTCATGACAGATAGCTTCAATTACTTCTCCAGAGTAGGTGGCAAAGTTATCTGGTCAAAGAATGTTTGAAAGAGGGAGAAGTGCAGTGCAAAGCTTAATTGACATTGACTTCTATAATGAATAAAAAATAAAAGCTGGTTGGGGACATGTTTTCAAACTGTGTTCAAAACTCAAACTGAAAATATTAAAAGCAAACAAACAAGTCAAAAAAGGCCAAAAGTCCATATTAAAGTTGGTTGAGAATTGTTAAAATGTTTGAGAAACATTTAAGAAATGCTGGTTTAAAGAAATTCGAACAAGATGATCTTTTTTAAACTGGAAAGGACTTAATATAATAAGGTTCATGGATTGTAAAGAAGATACATATAGAGGAAATCAATGGAAAAAAGATGAATAAATTGAATGTGCTGCTAGAAAAAATGATTACAGTCATAAGGCAAGGGGATTAACCCATGCAGAGAAGAGGGTAAGTAATGGAGGAGATATAGACAGGAGAAAAAGGAGGGATCCAGCCATGGTCAGACTTGCTGAAGAGAAGGATAAAAAATTTGGTCAGAGAATTGGCTAATGAGGAATGCCGTCATGGTGTGGGACCATCTAATTTACTGCTAAGATACACTGTGAGGCCCTGCTGATGAGTTGCTGAGGCTGATTGGGGTTGATCATTTGCCATACCGTTTTAAAGAGGAATCTAGGGCTGAGGCTGGGTTAGCCTCGTGCATTCCGTGGATGTCAGGAATTCTGGAAATAGTTTGGAGAAGAGAGAGAATGTCTTGTAGAAAAAGCCTTGATAAATGAAGAGGAGTGATCTAAACATTAGTAGGTCACACTAACAAATCCAGGGGGTATAATTAAATGAAACGAACTTCGAAAGAAAAGATAATTTTGCCTGATGGTAGAGTCTAGTGGCAGCTCTGGAGAATTAAGAGAAACAGGTGCAAAGAAGCTTGTGCATTCAGAATTACTTTGAATTTTTATCTAACCCAATGTTACATAAAACTGTGTATAATAACTTTAATATATATTGTTATTAAAATAGAAACTTGGATTGACCTCTTAATCCTTGTCAAACTTGTACTATGTAGCTAAATATGTATATGCTTTAGCTCAATAAATTCAGTTTTAAGAAAGTGTTGGGGACAGCCCTGTGGCCAAGTGGTTAAGTTCATGCTCTGCTTAAGTGGCCCAGGGTTTCACAGGTTCAGATCCTGGGCATGGATCTAGCACCACTCATCAAGCCATGCTGAGGCGGCATCCCACATAGCAGAGCTGGGAGGACCTACGACCAGAATATACAACTATGCACTGCGGGGCTTTGGAGAGAAGAAAGAAAAAAGAGGAAGATTGGCAACAGATATTAGCTCAGGGCCAATCTTTGAAAAAAAGATACTTATAATACTTTATAGATAAGAAAATGAAGACTTAAACATTTAAGTATCTTTTTTGAAGGCCAAACAGCCGGGAAGAGGAGAAGCCTGTATTTAAAAAACCAAGTCTGTGTGACTATAGAAATGCCTCTATTGTAGGGTGCAAGTGGAGGAAGGAGCGGGTTGAAAGCAAGAGAATTGAACATTGGTGACTAGGTGGTGATTAAAATAGTAAAAATTTATTTAAAAAATTTGATGAGAATATTAGTGATAAAGAGTGAGATAATAATGTAGCATAAGAAGAATCAGAATAGAATTTGGCTTGTTTGGTATTTTCTTATTTTTGCATAAAGAAAGAACAACTTTTAGTACTTTGGGGATAGATCACGTCTAGTAAAAGGAGCTTGTAGAGGAAAGATGAAAGATAAGCCAAGATAAATTAGATGAGATGACTTTTCATAATATGATTTGAAATGAGAGACAAGGAATATTTAGAGTAAAGTGTCAAAGGAGAAGGAAAGATCAGTAACATACATTAGCCTCTGGTCAGTTTTTAGATTGAACATGGACTTGGTTTTGAAAGAGTTGTAGTTCTTTTATTCGCATAAGTATCACTATTAGACATTCATTCCTTGCATAGATATCTCTATTAAAAGGATTTCAAGGGCCAACTCAGTTGCATAGTAGTTAAGTTCGCACGCTCCGCTTTGGCAGTCTGGGGTTCACAGGTTCAGATCCCCAGCACAGATCTACACACCCCTCATCAAGCCATGTTATGGTGGCGTCCCACATACAGAATAGAGGAAGATTGGCACAGATGTTAGCTCAGATGTTAGCTCAGGGTCAACCTTTCTCATCAAAAAAAAAGAGGACTTCAGTTAATTCAAAATGTGTTAAATCATTTTTCTGTCAAGCATGATCAAGGCGCTAATGAAAATTACAGTTATAAAGAAGGAAAGAAAGAGAGAGAAAAGGGAATGAAAAAGGGAGGAAGGAAGAAAGAAAGGGGGTGTTTATTAGTTCATTAAAATTGATTGATTAGCGTCTTTTCATGTGTATATATATTCCTTGGTGAAATGCGAATATTTTGTCCATTCTTAAATGTGTTTGTCATTTTCCTATCGATGAGTTTAGATAGTTCTTTTATATCTAAAAATGAGATCTTTTTTGGACGTTCAAATTGAAACTATCTTTGCCCAGTCTGTAGCTTGTCTTTTCATTCACAGAGTTAACAGTGTTTAATTTTGATCAATTCCAACTTATTATTTTTTTCTTTTGTGAATCATGGATTTGATATTATATCAAAAACTCTTTGCCTAATCCAAAGTCATGAAGATTTTCTCATGTAATCTTCTAAGAGTGTTATAGTTTTACACTTTATATTTATCCTGTTGATCCATTTTGAACAAATTTTGATATAACATTGTGAGATATAGGGAAAGATTCTTTTCTTTTTTTCTTTTTTTTTTGCATGGCTATATCCAATTGTTCCAGCACTATTTGTAGAAAGGACTGGTTCTCTCCATTGCATTGTATTTGCAACTTTTAGAATTCAACTGATCATATTTTGTAGGTCTATTTCTGGACTATTATGTTCCATTGATTTGTGTGTCCATCCTCTCACTAATACCACATTGTCTTGAATAATGTTTCTTTACGGTAAATCTCAAAATTTGTTAGACTGATTCTTTCAATCTTGTTTTTTCTTTTTCAAAACTCTTTGCTACTTTAATTCTTTAAACTTTCCATCTAAATTTTAGAATCAGTTTGTTTATATCTACAAAGATTATTGCTTTTCTTTTCATTGGATTTGTTTTCAATCTGTGGATGAATTAGGGGAGAATTAACATCTGAACTGTACTGAGTCTTCCAATTCATGAAGCTTTTAATTTCTTTCAACAGTGTTTTCAGCAGCTAAATCCTGCACATAATTTTGTTAAATTTATACTTAAGTATTTCGGTTTTGGGGAGCTATTGTAAACAGTCGTACTTTGTGTTGAGAAAATTATATTTATTCAAAACTGAAAATTTGATTTTATATTAAAAAATCACTATAAGTCAAAATATTAAAAGATTAATTAGAAAAATGAAATTTAATAATTTCGATTAATATAGGAAAAGCATTTAAAAAATAACTTTATACTTTAAGATTTTTAAAAAATGTCTCAGCATAATAGAAATACAAGGTAAGCTGATATAAAAGGTAAGTTAATTTTCACAGATGTAAGTTGTATCTGTGAAAAAATACACAGCAAATAACATTAGTGTTTAAATTTGAAAATAATCCCGTAAAGTCAAGTACAAGACGAAGGCTGCTACACTCCTTCCAGCCAAGGCAGCTGAGTAAGGTGAAATAGGAAAGTCAAAGATGTATAAAGTAGATAGAAAGACACAAAAAGTTTTATATGCTGGTGATGCTTGTCAACATCGAAAATCCCAAAGGATCTAATTAATAAGTATGGCAAGGTTGTCTGATTTTTTAAAAAAAATTGATATAAAACTCAATTCCATGTCTACACAACATCTGCCAATAGTATATAAATATTAAAATGGCTATCTTAAAAATAGCATTAAAAAAGTCTCCAGGCTTAAATATAATGAAAGACTTGCATGAATTTTGTGGAGAAAATTATAAGACATTATTGAAAAATATTAAAGAAAACCAAATAAAATAGAGATCCCGCTTAATAGCATCTAGTGCAAAAGCAGATATAACATAGGATGTGTTCATTATTAAATATCCCTTATGACTACTGCCAATATGATCATCAGTGTCAGTGCCCCTGGTGTATTTTAGCAATTTAGGGAAAACAGCACATGATGTCTTTAAACCAATTTGTCTTTCTACAATGACTTAAGAAGTTAAAATTGCTTTTTTCCCCCTTATTTTCGTAAAAACATGTAACTTGGTTATAAACTAGGCAGCTGCTATGGCTCCTGCAGCCTTATTTTGTGACTACTTTGTCACACAGTTTAGGATAGTTTTGATAACAATCCTAAAGCAGCACCCTGCATTCTGGAGAAAATTAAACGTGAATTGGTAATGAAATATTTCCAAAAAAATCATCTCAATTTACAGGAAAGAAAAAGTGGAATTTTCAGGTTTGCTGAATAAGGCAGTGTCTGTGCAGAGCCAGCTTTGAGGAACATGTGTTTCTAGACTCAGAAAAAAAGGATCTGATTCTTAGACAATTATGAGAAGACTCACAGGGTGGGCCCAGTTCTGTGGCAGCACACTCCAGTGTGCGTTCCTTTCTGCCTGGACAGTAATTCTTGAAGATGTCAGTTCCCACTATATTTAAAGACAGTGTCTACCTGGATTATTCTTAATGTATTACTTTCTCTGCCACTTCCTTTATTTGAGAATTAACTGTTAGTAATGTAGTTCACAGGCTTTGAATTTGTCAGATTTTATTTGCTTTTTTGTGCCAGTTATCCAAAGATTTAACATGAAATAGGATAATTTTGCAAGAGGAGATTTGAAAACAAAAATTCTGCCACACTCGCATAAGTATAAAACACTGTGACTCCTAACTTTAAACTGTTTTATCATTCAAAGGTACCATTCCCTAGTACTTTGAAACATTGTTCTGTGGTGTCATTGTGTAAAGAAAGCTCTTTGCTCTGCTGTATATTTTCAGTTATAATGTTACATAGTAAAGCATGCATACAATAGCGTACTGAACAAAAGTTATGTAGGCAGGATCCACAAGTACACCCTTTTTTAAAAAGGTAGAGCATTATGCTTTTTAGAGCCAGACAGGTAGAATTTGGTATATTTGCATATATTTATATGACTCCATATGCACAAACACACATATATAATTCACTTTCTATGCAATTTTTTTCACATAGGGAAATTCATCAAATATTGAAAAAATAGTTCATCAATATCTACATGAGAATATTCCTGACAAACCTTTGAAAAAAAGACGATGAAAATGTTAAGTAATTAAACACCAGCACATCCGTGCAGAGTGCTTTCCATTATACAATCTGTTCAGTAAAATTACTTTAAAACGTTTAACAAAATCTCTGAGTTCTAAAAAATGAGGTGTCACTAAGCATTCCCCTAGCTAAGTCTTCTAGAACTTGCTCAACTTAGCATCCTCAACTGGTTGAATTCCTAGAATTTTTCCTTACAGTTTCCTCAATGCCTCACCTCACATCCTGCACACATTCATCCACAGGAGATCAATGGACAGACAAGATTATATGTATATATTTTCTTTTTGTTCCTTTGCTGTCCTTGTCGAATTCCAAGGAACAAGTTGAAATGTCAGAGACATCATTTCTGGTGGCATTAGAGGTGTGTAAAAATGTGATGTGCATTCTCTATTTTCCCCAAGAAAATAAGCAACTGTTATTACACTTTGTTACTGACTAGTTAAGCCTGAGTATAAGGGGAAATGATTGAATAAGACCACAATATTTCCTGTATTCTGACGATAGGATTCTAAGGACAAATTGTCCATATACCTTAATTCCAAGAACTTCTAAAAAACATCCAGGTAAAGCAATACTGCAGAAAAGAGTTGCAAACTTAGATTTGACTTCTTATGCCGTTTGGAATCAGATAAATGGATCCAGATTAGTTTTAGAACCATTTCTTTTCTAATAAGATTAAACTGATTATACGATACTCTCAAAACCAGGCATCGCCATTCAGTGGGAAACATCAATTATTTCCTCTGTTTTTGCAGTTACAAATTAATATAGCACTCCATTAGTGAGATGAACTTCAGGTTACTAATTAGTGTGGCACCTCATTAGTGAGTTCTGTTTGCTCTGTCATTTGGCAAAATCTGTTTTTGGAGAATGTCCTAAATCTTGGGCTCAGAATACTCTGTTCTTCTATTTTTTTTGTTTTAATCTCTCCCCTACCTCCAGATCTGCCCTTTGTCTCTCTGTCTCTTTTCTTTTTTCTATTTCAGTGGAGGCGATTGACTTTACTGCTAGCCTGAGATGTACCTCTCTTAGCATATTTTACTTCTCTCTTTCTAGTACCAAATTATTCTCTTCCCCTTATAAGAACTCATTTGAATGGCAAGCAAATGGGTCCATTTACAAAAAATAATCAATATCGTTATTGCTGAGACCTGCTCTATAATAAACCTGAAACACTTGTCCAATAGTGGAGAGACACTAAATTGATTTATAACACCTTTGTCATTGGATTACTCTTAGACTCAACTGCAAACGACTGCTGAACATCTTTCCTTACATAATGTCAACAGTCCCTGGGAATTCTAACTTGAGATTAGGGTACTTTTTAGACTCGCTATTAGATAGACACTGGCTGGTAACAACTATTGACCTCTGTTATACACTCCTTGTCATGAAATAGTTAGTATAACCTCTAGGCCTTTAAAACTACATGGGTACAGAGAAGTTAATCAGAGACAAAGAAGCCTAGTCAGGGGTACAACTGGTTCTCCCAGGTCTGCTCTCTATTTCCCCAAATGTTGTGAGGCTCAGGCTAGCATGAGTTCCTATGATCCTCTGTTATTTCTACATTTTTCTTAGGGTGACTCAGTAAAAACTTAATGTCTTCAAGGAAGCTATTTTAATAGTTTCTCCATTAGAGAATAATCCTTTGCAAGCATCCTGTGGAAACCACTAATCCCAAGACATTTTGTAATTCTCTGTAATGGCCATGGTAAGATCTATTATTAAGTTGATTTTTTTTCAGTTTTAGGCTTTACCTTGTGTGAAGACATTATATGCTCAGAGTATTACATCAAATAGGAAAACCACGCCTGCTTGACTCATACTATTTCACGGTGTTCTTTCTTTGCCCCTGTTCTTCCAGAGTTCTTCCTGGCACATTGATGTAGTTTAAATAAACAGATCTTGATAATTCATACCTCCAAAAAGATTTGTGTAATAAATGCTAAAATGTAGCAAGGGCCTGAAAATAGCTTGAGATACACTTTCCAAAATAAAGAGCTGCTGGGAACAGGTTAAAGCAGTGACAAATTTTTTTATAACTCCCTTTCCTCATAGAAGCAACTTTCCACGGTATGTTGTCCAGGGCAATCCAAAATCAGTGGAACTATCTGAATCTGTTTTCATGTAGTCACTCAATTATGTGCTTTAATTTTGTCTAATTTATTAAAAACTACCATGGGGCTGGGGGTGGGACACAGAGCTATAGGATTCAGAGATTACCTCAGTAAGCATCAAATATTTAATATGTTCTTATAAATAAGTTCATGACTTCAAACCATGCAATCGCATTTGACTTCTCAAAATCAGGCATCAATCAATTTTTATCCTATGGTGCATATTCTAAATTTAGGCCACATCCCTTGCATGGAGGAGATAAATATTATTCTTGGCTTAGAGTTTCTTTTCAATTTCTCTTTGCATTACAAAAATGGAAGCTCTCAAACTTTCATTTGGGAAGAAATGAAGGCATGATCCAGTCCACACACCTCCAGAGTAAGACCAGGAATGAACATCTTAAGCTTCTGCTTGGTCTTTATCTGAATCCAAAAATTGCATTTATAACATTAATGGAAAAGGAACATAAGTATCAGGTTCAGGCATGCTTCCTGAAGAAGATGGAATCTGTTCTGTTCTGTGCATCTCTGCAGATCTCCTGGATCTGGTGAAAATACAGAAGTTCTACTTACTCTCAACTGAACCCAATTTCTGCTCCTTCCTCCTTCAGGAAATACTTGTCTGGTGATCACGTAAAGCGTTCATGAATAGCTTTTGGCAAACAAGCCACAAGGGACAGCCATTTTATAATATGATGAGTCTATGTGTTTGTCTAGAATTATTCGACCGTGGTGATAATATATAATGCACTATCTGAGTTGACTGTTCTTCAAAATCCTTCTGTCTTTGCCTCTATCTCCAACTCAACTCAGGGCCCTGCATGTTTTGAAGAGACTGGAAACTGTTCAAGGAATGACTTGCAATGAAATTGTTCCAGAATGACTCCCATCTTTGGAACAGTCACTATTTGCACCATACTTTTGGTGCTCTCATCCCTCTAAGAAATCACAGATGATTTCTTATCACGACCCCCATTTTGCTTTGGTGAAATTACAGGGTTAAGAGGTTAAGTTGGCACTTGTTTTTTGGTCTACTCAATTTCCTTTACTTTTTTAGTCAGCATTGGAAAGCTTGAGTAAGAGTATCTATAACCCAAGTTCCCCAAACCCAGCTAGCACATCTTTAAGGCATTGTTATATTTGCTCCTCTCTCACTGCCTGTCAGGATCTGCACCAGCACTACCAGCAGAGCTTCTTCCAAGTTATGTGGCCTCCTCTAAGGGTTGAGAGCTAGTCTTTCTCCTCGATGTGTCTGACCAGTTTCAATAACTAGAAAAGAAATTGAAGAATCGTACATAGTATCAGGCTAAGTTCAGAATGGAGGTTTCACTTAATTTAAACCCAGCCTGAAACTATATCAAGCTGGCACATTTGGGAGTCCAAAGCCATTTGGTCAGAAGCCTCAGCACCAAAATCTCCAGCCACATGATGTATACATATAGACAATTGTTTCTAAGCTTTCTGGCAGATACCATGTTTTGCTGCTTTATAGTTCCCTGAATGCCTCATGCCCATGAATATTTGGACACTTTGACTCAGTCATTATAGTGCTATTTCCTTTAAGGACTCACATGATCTCAGAGGCTGGGCTTTTAGTGCATCACCAGCCTCTATCATATATCAAACTTTGACACTCTCCATTCCGGCAGCATCTCAGTAATGCTCCCTAACCACGGATAAGTGGCACTTCCTGGAAATAGCCCCAGCTTTCCATAACATCTCATTTCTCAGTTATAAAAAGCACAGTTTCTCTAAGGGTCTGTCCTACTATATGCTTAATCTTTGATCGTTCAGAAGAAGCTTTGCACTCAGAAAAGGACGTTATAAATAAAATGTCTAATGAACCCCTCTAGGAGTTAAGCCAGCATTTTAAAGAAAGCGACATTAAGGTGCACAATTTGTATGTCATATCTCAGTCCTTTCACATTTTCTCTCCAAATGACTCTTGAGGAGCACTATGTGACAGCAACTACTAGTTTTCTTTTCTAACTTTCTTTTCTACTTTATAAGAAGGTTGTGCATATATTTCAGTTTGCCTAAGCAGAGTTGGGTTAAATCTCTTGTTCCAGGATAATTGACAGCACCCAATTTCACTATGAATAAATACTGGTTATACAACAAATTCTGTGATCACCCTATTTATAATAAAACCATAGATGATCAGAATGAAAACTAAATTCCTCAGCCTCTCTTTCAGATAAGTAAGTGCATGTGACTAAGCTCTGGACAAGAAGATACAAAGAGAAGAATTGCATGGGACTGTCAGAAATCTCCTTGGAAACAAAAAGACACCTGTTTTGCCTTCCCTGTCTGCTGCTGCCAATACAGAATGTAGACGTGATGACTACCGTTCCAGCTGCCACCTTGGATCATGAAAAAACTTAATGATTGAAGCCATGTGCATTATTTAAGGTGAACTCTAGTAGATATAAGAAGGAGAGTAGAAAAGAACCCAGTGGTTGAAAGATATATAGGTTGATTTCTCTTTCACTTAATCATCCTCAGATTAGTGGTCCAGGACAGTCAAAGAATTTTCTTCTATATGGGCTTATTTGGATCAGTTTCTTCTATCACTTTTCCATTACTTTCTAGCTCCTTGATACTTATAATTACAATCCACAAACCAGCCCCTCTGAAGTCACTTGGGATCTTCGTAGAAATGTAGGTTATCAGGCCCCACCCCAGGCCTACGGAATCAAAATCTGCATTTCAGCAACATCTCCAGGTGATTTGTATGTTCATTCAATGTAAAAAAATCATTGCTTTACTGTACTGTTATCATCTGTATGGTCAAAAGTACAGAAAAAAAAAGTTTAAAGTTGATTGTTGAAAAAATGAAAAATTGAAGCTCTTTTTTCCCCACAAACTAATAACTTGTTAAGCTTATGAGATAACGATATCTTAGAGAAAATGTGAAGTTTGTCTATTAATGAGCAGGTCTAAAGTTGTCTACTGTCTTTGCAAATAGATGCAATAATGCAGGCTGGCGGCTTAGTCATAAAATTGTCACTAGAAATGGACTCATATTATATAGGTAACACCAGGATGTGGGACTTGTGCACAAAGAGAATTTCTAAAGAAGTCTGAAGGGGATTCACTTTTTGGAAAAGAAAGTCAAAAGAACTTTGTGGGCCTCTTTTCATGTCTTTTTTTTTTTTTTTTCTTTTGAGGAAGATTAGCCAGGAGCTAACATCTGCCACCAATCCTCCTCTTTTTGCTGAGGAAGACTGGCCCATCTTCCTCTTCTTTATAGGTGAGATTCCTGCCACAGCATGGCTTGATGAGTGATGCTTAGGTTGGTGCCTGGTATCTGAATTGGTGAGCCACGGGCCACCAAAGTGGAGCATGCAAACTCAACCGCTGAACCACCAGGCCAGCCTCACGGGCCTGATAGTTTTTGATGGATACTTGGCCTTGTGATTTTAACTTGGTGGTGGTAGAAATTTTTGTGTCCCTATAAATATTGCTGAGTACTATTCAGGGACACATCTAAATTACTTGGTGATGGTTCAGTCCTCTCAAGGCTGCTTTCAAGCTTTGCTAGGCAGGGTAAGAACAGCCTTTAGTCTACGTCTGATTTTGCCCCACCATCAAGGCAATGCCCTCTGAGGACTCTACTCAATGAATTGAGAGGGTTTTTGACTCTGGCTAGTGAGAACAAAAACCATTCCAGATTGTATTTGAACTCTGGGGCTTCTTACCTTAAATTCTTTCAAGTTTTTCATACCTGAGCCTTGGCTAGTTTCCTCACCTACATTCACTGAGCAGTGCTCAGCTGAAGACTCATGGGGATGCCTGTAGATAACCAGAGATCCCCCTCTGGGAAGGTCTGTCCTCCATGGTAATCGTACTGCAAACTCTTGTCACCTTGGTCTCCCCAGACTCCCAAGTCTCTGTCTCAACTCAGGGAGGGGCCTCCCAAATTAGGCAGAGGCCATGCTTACTCTTCCTGGGGAGTGAGCTGTGTCAGCCTTACAGCTAGCTCATCATTGGTGCTTCCCCTTCTCGGGTGTCTCAGTCTTGAAAGCCTGATGTCCAATGCGTGAAAACCATTCCATCTATACCTTAAGTGTTTAAGTTGTTTCAGTCAGGAAGATATATTTGGTCTCTATTCCTCCACCTTGACTAGCAGCAGAAGTGCTACCACAATTATCTTTTGAATTTACTTCTAGTATTACTCAGGTTATGAAATGTTAGAGGATTACTTTAAGCCTCTAGTTATTCCCTGCTTTATAGAATAGATAGGGATTTTTCCCCCTTATGCATTGGTAATATAGTTTTGCATGGATTGTGTATAAATACCATTTTTGAAATTTAATGTCATTGATGACAAGCTTCATGCTATTCTTTTTTTGCTAAATGAAATTTCTCTCCCTCTCTATTCTGCTTGATTTCGCTATTACGATGTTCCTTTGGTAAATATCTTTGTAACTCTAAATTTTAATTCTTTAAAAATGTTCATTCCTCATTTCCTAACTTAAATTCAGACAGTGCTGACTAAATTATTGCTGTTAATAATAAAAACACATGCATATATGCACTTTCACTTACTCTATCACTCTACTTGCCTGCAGTTTATGTAATTATGTTTATATTGTTAGGTTAACCATTTCTGCATTATGATTTGCAGCTGTAATTATCTTTTGTTTTTGTCTCTTTATTGATCATGAAAACAGATGAACATGTTTTACTATTGTCATTATGTAACTATTATTCATTTTAATACCATGAATCATGATTGGTCCACATAGAATTAAGTAGAATTCTCTATCACTAAAACTACCATTTATAAGAAAAACTTATAACAAATTTTTAAAATACAGCCATGCATTAGAATTATCTTGGAATTTTTAAAAAAATGCAAATGGTCCAGGTATGTTTTCTCTCCAAAACTCCATATGTGATTCTAATTAGCAGCCATATTTAAA
The DNA here is from genome assembly GCF_021613505.1 of Equus quagga. Classification (NCBI taxonomy): domain Eukaryota; kingdom Metazoa; phylum Chordata; class Mammalia; order Perissodactyla; family Equidae; genus Equus; species Equus quagga. The sequence goes on along the minus strand of NC_060272.1, from coordinate 21,396,585 downwards.
AACAACTTGACTATAGGGTGCTCTTTTAATTTTTCTAGTTTATTTCACTTTTTCTGTTTCATATTTAGTTGCTCCCATTTCATTTAGTTTACATTTTCCAATTTCTGCCTCTTTTCTTTTGTTGTAGTCCTTTCTCAAGTATACTAAAAAAGCTTTTATATATATTATATAAATAGTATATATACTATATATGTGTATTTTAGAAAATGAGGATTTTTGCTTAGTTAAAAGTTTTATGACATTTGATTCCACTTGTTTGAATAGGTATGAATAGAATGCTAGACTTCTAATTTATTCTCCCTCAAAACTTCGATATTGTTCTATTTATTCTAGAATCCAGTATTACAGCTAAATATCTTGAAAGCTTATTATTTTAGTGATTTTAAAAAAATCTTGAATGAAGGTTCAAACCATTAATCCAATTCTGAGAATACAAAGAAATAGTAAGTGGTAAATTAGAAATTTAGGTCATTTTCTTTTCCTAAAATTCCCATGCATATTACTTCTCTTCGTGTTAGTTGAATGAAGATAATAAATTTTCTTTTTAATATTAATTTTAATTTCTTTGAGAGAAACCACATTCTTGAAGTACAAAATAAAAGCATCATTTTCATATTGCACGAGGGAAATATAATATGCCCCTATGAAAAAGGGTCTGTTTTTCTTCACACACTATTAAACTCAGTCTCTAAATTTAGATTAAAACCACATCTGAATGAGACCTGTAGCCTAAAAACTGATTTATGATACTAGGCAGTTTGACGTTTGGTCATTCATTACTGATTACATGGCATCCGTCTCTGGGTTGCAGATTACTACAATTTAATAGTCAAATAAATTACCTAGTAGAACACTTCATCCTCAACCTTGTCTGACTTTTGGACTACTTAATTTGTTCTCTGTAAATAAACAATTTTTAAATACTGATTTCAAGCAATTGTTTGCCTCTTTATGCAGGTAACAAAGAAATTGATAATGTTCAGTCAAAGGAAAATTCCTTTATACACTAAGGACTGTTAAAAGCGGCCTCTTTGCTCCCTCACTTTCCTCTCCTTCGATACATAGAGTGTCTGTTTGTATGAAAGGTCACTTTTCCTTTGCCATTCTTGTTTATTGTGTCCCAAGCATTTATGAAGATCTAATTTTATGTCTTCAAAAGTTTTCAATAAAGATGACTGTCATACTATTGCCCAGTTCCCATCAAAATTAATTCATGACCCTTTGTGTCACCATTTCCAAACCTAAATGATGAACTGTCTGGGTCCTTGCCTTCCTTCTTGGCCCTCCAGTTCTCACTGGCCACAATTATACTCTGTTCTAGTTCATTAATTATGCTTATCGGGAAATTTGGAGATACATAACACTGACTTCATGTTCAGTGTCAACCCACACACGCTGCTGTTTCAAAAGCAAACGTATGCATTGATGTTAATGCCAGATTTCCTCATGGCAGAGTTCAAGCCCCTCCTTCCTCACTAAGCTCAAGCCACACCTGTATCTGTTCATTTTTTCAATTGTGCCATGGAGCTATGCATCTAGGAGTTGAACTGCTGTGCAATAAGGTGTAAAAATGTCCCAATTTACAAGAAAATACAAACACATTTCCCAAAGCAGTGGTACCCATTTGAATTCCTAATAGCTGTATCTAAGCAGAGTTCCCATTGAATCATTTCTTCTCAGATCCTGGGTATTGCCTGATTACTTAATTGTAAGTTGGTGTCTCAATATGGTCCTAGTTCATTTTGCTCTAATTGCAAATGAAGTTGAACATCTTTTCATACCAGAGATGACTCCAAAATGATGATTTTCCTTGATGAATCCTCAGACCATGACACCCTGGAATATCTGATAGAAAGTTAGAATTCCAGATGGAGCCAAGACATCTGTGGGAAGATGAGGTTTATAAAAGAAAGACCAAACCTATAATTACCTTCCTTAAAGAAACCCAGGAGATGTTGTAAAATCTCCTCAAGTTTCTCCAAGAAAATACTCTGGGGGAGGTTTAAAACAGCAAAAAGGTCAGTACCCTCCATCACCACCACCACTAACAACAAAATTAACAGAGCATTACACATGTGCACAATGTGAAGAATTCTGTTAGAATATTTTGCTCAAAAAACAGTTTGACTATGTTGGAGGATTTTTAGTGGAAAGGTAAGGTTTACAAAGCAAAAAAGTACTTTGTGAATTAAACTATACATGCAGAAACTTAAACATGCATAGATTAAAAGAAGTCACTTGTCATGGGATAGAAAAAAGATTTGTCCTTAAGGTTAGAGTCTTACATTTCTGCTTCTAGGTGGTTGGATTTGAACGATAGCCTCCAATCTTCTTGTTACAAGACTCATATATGATTTTTGCTGGTTTTCTGAAGCATTTATTGTAATTTCTTATCAATTTCTCATAATGTACCTTTTATATTTTCAACGGTCAATAAAAATATAATAAAATTTGTAATTTAATTTTTTACTTTAATGTCAAAGGGTATAATGATGTTGAGGTTTTAGATGGAGCTATGTGATGTTATTAAGAGCTTGAGCAACCATACATTTAAGCTCACGAAAGACATTGAAATTCTACACCTAAACTAGTTATAGTTCAATGTGAGTGAATTATAAATCATTAGATTTTAAAAACTTATTAAGCTGAAATATGCTAGCATTGTTAAAACAGTTGTTTATGAATTTGTTTTTGTAAAAATCTAGATAATCAGAAAAAATACATGAATGAAAAAAGTTTTTGACTTGAACTTTTGGATAAGATAAATGTGGAAGGTCTGATTTTTCTGACAAGTATTGATAAATACAATATTTTATTTTCATATACTCTGGTTATTTTAAACATCCTCAATTGGATTTTGGAAGTTTGAAATACCATAGGATTGAATAATGGATTTGTATTATTCAAACACCTCTTAGAAATTGGGAGTTCTACACTAAGATTGACTGCATATACAAAATAAAAATACTATAAACAATTGTATAAAATAAAGTCTGATTTTTACCCATGAGCCAAAAAATAATTTAATACAAAAACACAAAAGTCTATGTTTATTTCTTTTTCTCAGACAAGATGGTGTAGCAAAATACTAGAAAAAACTACTTGATCCTCTTACTTATACAGTAAAATTAAGACTTGATACTTGGTAAGCTAATATTATTAGGAGAATCAAATGTGCTAATACAAAACAAATCTTGATATTACTATAACAACACTGTATGTTACTCTGATAAGGAATATAGTATATTACAAAAAAGAAGAAAAGCCTGAAGATCAGAAAAGGAAGCAAGATAAATTAAAAAGCTCTAATTCAGAATAGAATTTGATCAAATTAAAATTTACTTGAAAATATGAAAATATAAATGTCATATATGACTAAATATGAAATAGTAACACATAGAAATAGTTTGTCTATTTAGAACATACACATAACTTCGTCTAATTACAACTAATATATAAGTATTTCTAACTCTGTGATATGTCATGAGTAGACAAATCACACAGTTGCAAAATGAAATTCTTATGTAGAACATTGGGAATTAACATGCTGGAATTTCCTTATTGTCTCAAAGTAGACTGGTAGCTGGGCCTTAGTTTCTCCTCCAGTAGCTGAGTATGATCAAGAAGAAAAGAACATTGTCTTAGAGTCTCCACAAAGTTAAGATTTAGAACTGTCAGGCATGGTAATAACAAAGCCAACTGGAAAGAAAACTAAAATGATTGATTAAAAGGTCCATCAGGTAAGTAATTATAGAGTCACACAAAATGATGCTTAACGAGACATCTTAGAAAAATAAAATTGACTGTGCATACATCGTCAGGTGCACCAAAGAACCAAAGGAAATGAAGACAGAATCTTGAGCTTCACTCAGCGCTGTCATTACTCACATTAATATTGAATTGCCATCTTCTATTTCCTTCTCCTGTAAAGGCAACAAGTAAGTATGCCATTTCATTAGGAATCAAGTTATCTAGCATAAGAGAGGAGGGAGACAAAATATAGAATAAAAAAAAGTAGCAGCATTTTAAAGTTGGATTGAATTGTACAAATTTTATCAGAATTATCTATCTGTTTATTACCTAAAAATCCTCTCCAGATCTGTCCATTGAAATGGGTTCAGATCAATTCAGCCCATACTTAGATCTTGTTCTTTAATTCTATTTTTCAATTAAAGATAACCAGGGATTTTTGGGGAACTAGTTCATTCCATGTCTGGAGCAGGAGTGTACAAACAGAGTCTGCAACATTAATATTCTAATGTTTAATTAAAAGCATTAATTAATGAAAAAATTAACGTTTAAAAAATTTACGTTAGTATTTTTTGAGTCAGAAAGAAATAAAGCTTGCAAGTATTAACAGTTATGCCAGAGCACATAGATGCCAACTGAAAGACAGACGCTGTGAAAATTTGAGCCTCAAAAGGAGGATAATGGCTGTATTTAATTAAAATACATTAAATCTATAAAAAGTCCATAATAATCAACCAAAGGGAAAATTAACATAAAATATTTTAAAAGAAGATTAATATAAGAAAAAAACATGATTATCTTGGGCCTTTTTACTTGTGTGGTATTATTGACACATTTATTTTATCAATAGAGCATATAGAAATAAGCGCTATAAACAAAAATTGGAAGACTTTCTCTGACTCAGGGAAGGATATCAGCTTAATTGTCACATTTGTTGTAATAGTAAATCAAATAAAACCATGCAAATTATCTGGAAATCAATTGAATATCATTTTAATTATCTCTAAGGGTTCCATAAGCCCAAGGATATGAAAGGATGCAAGAACTCATCAAGGCTATCTTAACTTAACTCTATATAGCTAAGGATTCTATTCATTTCTAAGAAAGACATTTATATAACTTAATTTATCAACCAGAGTGGGAGCTACAAATTTCTGTAAATAGACAGATGGTTAACTAATGTGTATAGCTTAAATCCAACCACGCATGCTAAGTGATTGTATACTTCCTGAAGGAATGGAATCATTCACATAAACACTAAAACTAGGGTTTAAAGTGTCGCATCCAGTTACTACATCTAGCCTAAATCTTTGGTAGTAAGTACCTTCAATTAATTGGGAAGGTAATAAACTTCTTCTTTAATGGGTAAGCATTTTTTAAACCTGAGACAATTTAGGAAGAAGCAGAGAAATGTTTATGAGAATTCAATCTATAGTATTAATAGTTTTGTGTTAAGAAGAGAGCTTTGCATATTTGCTAATTTATATGCTTGTAATGCATAAAAGATTTTGGCTTTTTAGAATGATAGTATTGTAACTTTAATTTGAAAGATACACTTACGTAATTTATTTAAACATAAATTTTATATGAAATGAATAGAAAAATCAGACTTGCAAGATGAATGCAAAAGTTATCATCTTGTGGAAGCTTTAGCCCAGACAAGAAAGTGATTATGCTGTATAATCTACAACAAATTGAAGACCAAGATGAAGCCTTGAGGGACTGTATGAATATGCGCACCAACCCCTCTTAGGACTTGTGATAGAGACTGGAAAACACTAAGCTAATTCCTCACTGTCATGGGACATTCTTTTCAATGTCTTAACAATAGTTGCTGCAATGACAATTACTTCTGGAAAGCACTTTAGTGAAATAGTATGTAAATGTGTGGAAGGTATAACCACAAAGGGAAGAAAATGAAGAAGAAATTGATGTCTCTGTAATAAGACAGCAATATGTGTTGATAGTTAGAAAAAGTTTCCATCTGGCCAAACTTTGTGAGTGTTTCCAAAGGTATTTCATCAGTATTCTTTTACATTATTCTGAGTATCAGAAGGAGACGAAGGGGCATTTATGTTGCAGAAAGGAACTGGAATGTGATCCCAGGCTCTAGTTTGTAAGAATCGTCATCCTTTTTTATGATATATTTCAACATATGATAAAGGATTTTATAGAAGAATTATAAAACTAATTCTAAGTCTGTGCTTTTAATTTCTAACACAAGAGATCTGTTGATTCTTTTAAGGGCTAATTTTAACATAAAAATAATAGAACATGAATTAAATTTTATATTAGGGAGTGGCATGTTATGTTTTGAATGTAGCATGTACTCTGTAGATATACTCTGTGGGCACATTGGGGAACGAAGAGGAGGGATCCCCGTGGATTTGGAGAGGCCATTTTTGGTGACATCCAGGAAAGAAATGGTTATGAATTGAATGCATCCTCGCAAAGTTCATATGTTGAAATCCTAATGTGATCATTCCTGGAGATGGGACCTTTGGGAGGTAGAGTTAATTTACTTAGAGATTAAATGAATTAAACATTCATCCAGATAAATACTAAAATTTATTTGTATAAAGCTGAGAATGTGTTTGACCAGTAATATATAACCAAATCTTGTCCTTTAAAGTATAATTTGATTACTTGTAGCATTTAATAAGACTACATTCCTTGCAGAGCGTTTTACATTTGAGATCTACACATACAACACAAGCAAGAAAAAAGATGCTAGCCAGATTTGATAAAGCATTGGTGTGATATGTTAATGGTCAATTCATGTTTCTATGATAGTTTACACTTTCTCTAAAGTGAACATAAATACAGAATCACAATACAATGTGAATTCCTTCTGAAAAATCAACTTTTACATTTTGTCCAACAAATTTCTTTTCTTCTATTTAAAAGAAATTCCTATTTTAGATTATAAACATTATTCCATACTCTTCCTATTTTACATCTGAGAGAAGAAGGTTCACACCATTTTGTAGATTGAATACTAAAAGTTTTTATTTATTTTCAGTTGATCTTCTTAGCAACTGATCACCTCCTTAATATTTCTCACCTTCAAACTCCATAAAAGAAAGGACAGGGTCATTTCTCCCAGGTATCATGTAGAATGAATTTTCCCATAATTTTTTGAGTTTTTGAGCCAGGGCACATCATATGGCACAAATCAGGGTATAGATCATGTTCCGTTGAAGAAGATGTTCACCCCGCCCCATCAGCTGAGGCCAAGGTGATTGTATTCTAAGCAAGTTTACAGAATTACCAAATGCATTTCTCTGGAAAGAGATCATTCATGTGGAAATTTCATTAAAAGAGGCTGAGGAATGAGAGCCCTGCAGAGCATCATAAACTCCTTTTCAGAACACGTGTACACTCGCACACAAATAACGATGATACTGTACATGGAAAAGTATAGTCTCCACAACCACAGGAATAATAACTCCACTGTACACTCCACTGGGCAGCTCCTATTAGAGAATTCAGTCACCCTGAGTCTCTGATCTGTAACAAGCACTGCTATGGAGCCTAGGACAGCAGTATATGACAGGCAGTATTCCCGTCATCAAAAAACTTACATTCTATTTGCAGCCTATTGGCAATGAACGCTTAAATAAATAAATGAATAAGGTATTGAAAAGAACCATACAGAATGTAAAAATAATGCAATACAATGGAAAGCTACTACTGGTACTAAGAAGCACACTATATATGCTAAAATTTTCAGGAGAGACCTTCAGGAAATTGACATGAGACTTAGCACCTAACTAAGAAAGAGGCAACCACGCAAAGATCTGAGAAACGATGTCCCAAGTAGAAAGAACAGCAAGAAACAGAGCCCTGAGATCCAAACAAGTTAATTGTGCTGGGAGACCAGGAAAAGGAGCAGACGTTTGGAGCATACTGAATAAAAGGGCATCATGAAGTGGGTAAGTCAGAGAGATAGGCAGGGGTGAATAATATCGGCTCTTGTAGATGACTGTCAGAATGCGTTTTTTATTCTAAGATTAATGGCAAGCCCTTTGCACTTTAAAGCAGAGGTGTGATGTGACCTAACAACACTTTAGCAATATTACATAGAGTTATAAGAGGAAATAGAAAAAATAGAAGAAATGAGATTTAGAAGCCTTTTATTATGATCTAGGTGAGAAGCTGTGTGATCTTGGATCAAGGCTATAGGGAGATAGATGGTGATGAAATATTGATTTCTTTTTATATATTATTTGGGAAATTTGCTCATTGAACATACTGAAGAATTGAATATAGAGCTTGAGGGAAAGGAATTGAGCGTATCTCCTACATTTGGGCTGGAGAGATTGGTGCGTAGTGGTAATCTAACAAGATAGGAACAGACTGTAGGAGGTAACTCACATTCTTCGTTTTGGCCATTTTTAATTGATTGATGGCTGGACTTCTATGTAGACATCTGAAACAGGCAGTGGGTTATATGAATGCAGAGCTCAGTATCTAAGTCCAGGCTAAAAGTATAAGCTCATCAGCACAGGCATAGTATCTACAGCCATGAAGTTCCATATTGAAATCACCTAAAGATACCACGTAAATAGAGAAAAATAGCAAAGTACTCCATCAATATTTTGCTTATTACATAGAGAAGCCAGTTTTCCCTGGAGCCGCCTGTGGAATGTATGCATCTGGTGTATCTTGCCTCTTATGGTTTCAGAACATTTCGACCTCCCTGAGCCTCTGACTCCCTGACAAGTGAGTTTGACATCCAGACCTCATTCAAGGAGGCATCTCAGGAGAGTATTGGGACCAGCTCAAATTTCTTGCCAGCAATTAAAGCCAGAGACATTGAAGATTGCTCCCATGTCAGCCTTACATTTTGACATCCTCACCCTTCTAGTACAACACTCTCAAAATCCATCCCTTCATGTGTTCCCTTTCTCCTGCCAATAAACGTTAGCCAGATCCCTCAGTTCATCTGGTGAACAAAATAGTTCCTCTATAAGCAAGATTTTACTTTTTTCTGGAGAGCTATTCTGCAAGTTGACTCTAGTCACTGATCTAGAGGTGACAAAGGGTAAATAATGAACTGATATGACAAAATTTCTTGTGCTCAACTTTATTAATAATCAGAGAAGGGAAAAATTTAAACCACAAGGAGATACCACCAGCTGGTAAATAAAACACCAGAAAGAACCAAGTGCTTGCAAAGATGTACAGCAAAGAGATTTTGCATTAACTGATGACCAGAGTGTGAATAGTAAAAAGATTTTGGAAAACAAGCATTACCTAGTAAATTTAAACATATGCAAACAAGATGACTCAATATTTTCACTCCTAGGTGTATAGCCTAAAGAGGATCATGTGCATATGTGCCAGAATACAAGTACAAAAATGTTCATAGCATTCATAACAGCCCAAAACTGGAAACAAAGCAATTGTCTATATATGGTAAATAAATGGATAAATTAATTTAATGAAATAAAAAATACAAAATATGCAAGATACACAAAAACATAAGAAAGAATAACTACATTCCATTTCTATAAAGTTCAAAAACAGGCAAAACTAAAAGGATGCAATCATATGTGGTAAACTATAAAGAAAAGAAAGAAAATGATAACTAAAAAAGTCCAGGAATCTTGGGTAAGAAAGGAGAGTTTTATTGGGAAGAGATGCATAGTGCGAAGCATAGGGGCCTCTAGGACTTTGCCCCATTTGGGTCTCAATTAGAGGGAGTTTTTGTGTATTAGCCAAAACCCCAAAACCTTATCAGATGTTGCCTCCAGCAGTACAGAGAAAGGTGCAACTTTTCCATATTGTGAATTCACTTTTTTATACCAATAAAATTCAAATATATTAATCATTGAGATTATTACCACAAAGACACCTTTAAAACACTTAGAACCCACAATTATTGCATCCATTGACTGCCCATCTCAGTTTGCCCAGGACTGTCTAGTTTTAACAGTAAAGGTTGAGTTTCCAGGAAACTTCCCAGTCCTGTGCAAATTATCTAGTATTCAGTAGAGTTATGAAGATAAAAGCCCTGGAGATTTAACAGATTTTATGAACGAAGGCATCAAGGTTCTGTTTATCCATTCTTCTTTAAGGGTTTTTACGAAATCATTCTGATGGAAAGTTTTGTATTATAATTATTTAGCTATTTTCTTCCTTTTAGTAACCATGAAAAACAGCTAATTGTTTAAATTTTGAACTTAGCAGTCAAGTAAGTATAATTTGTCTCTGCAGTGGGACAATGAAACAACATGAATGGAGCTGATTGGAAAGACTGAAAACTCAAAAGCTCAGGGCCTTAACAGCTCTGCCGACACGTGTAGAAGGGCTGGGTATTTTTATGGTAATTGAATGTTACTACTTGTGGGTTAACAACTGTCAGGAATGTTCACAGAAAACAAGAAGCCACAGAAAGAAACGCAGGGTTTAGTAGCACTATTAGAGGTCAAATCTACCAAAATAGAAGAAGTAAATTTAAATACATATAACACAGGCACAAAAAGAGAAATGCCAATGGTTAACATAATATATTTGAGGAATAAGTAAAGAGTTTCAGATTGTGGTGTCTGAATATACTAATCAACTTTCAGATATATAAACCAATAAGTATTTTAATGAAAACTAATAATTTAATATTTTAAAAATAATGTATAGGCACTGGCCTAGTGGCATAGTAGTTAAATTCACATGTTCCACTGTGGTGGCCAGAGGTTTGTGGGTTCAGATCTTGGGTGCAGACCTACATGCCACTCATCAAGCCATGCTGTGTCAGCATCCCACATACAAAATAGAGAAGATTGGCACAGGTGTTAGCTCAGGGACAATCTTCCTCAAGCAAAAATGGGGTTGACAACAGATCTTAGTTCAGGGTCAGCCTTCCTCACCAAAAAATAATAATAATAACAATAATAATAATGTATGAAAGCCTATAATACAGATTGTAAATTAAGTAATTTAGCTTTTAATGTGAATGAAATTCACCTCATAAAATATGTATTCCTTTGTATTAACAGCAATGATATCTTTTCCTCTTTGATTCTATTTTTCAATATTGTGAAGAATCCTAACCAGAAAACCTTCCAAGATAATATGTTAAAAAGTATGTACTTTTTTTGAACAATCATTTTTAATCATAATATTCCGTTATTGAATTAGAATTTATCTGATGAGTGAGACAATTTTATAAGGCCAAGCTCAATTGTCACCCCAAGACATAAATCTTTCTTCTACCTCCTAGGTCTACCAAAGGGCCAACCCATTGGGTGCACTACTGTATTCCATGCACTCTCGCCTCCTCAAAGATTTTATACCTGAAATGATTATCTTCTCTTTCTTTTGTCTTATCTCTTGTATCTTAAGCCATTTTTCTTTTCTCCATCTTCACTAGATATTTCCCAACAGTACTTGCAATTCTTTATTGTAGGGGAGGAAGAAATTTCCCCTACCCACTAGGTTCTCCTGGCTGGTCTAAGAATTAAATTGACATGAAACAGATTAATAGGAGAAAATTAAATTTAATTAATTTCACACATACAAGAACCCCAGATACAGGAGAGGGTCAGAGACCGAAAGGTAAAGTGAGGTACTTATGCCATCTTGAGGCAAGGAATGGGATAGGGACCTGGAACTGCAGAGGGGAGGAGGGAAATTGACATGAGGATAAAAATAGCAGATATGTTTGGTAATTAGATGCTGGCCATATCATAGAGATATGTCATAAAAAGATTATTTCTGGTAATTATTCTCCTTATAGGCAAAGCCCTTAATTTAAATTCCTCAAGGGAGAGAAAAAGTTTCTCTTGAGCCCACAGGGTCTCAATTGCCTTCAGCTCAAAATACTCCATACTCCAAAGTGGCACATCTTGGAGCGGCTTGCCCTGAACCTCATCATTACGATCTCTTATTCATAATGAATAAACAAATGAACAAATATGTAGAAAAATAAAATAAAAAATAAAGCCTTTGAAAATCTTCAAGAGATTATAAATTGGTAGATTGGGTAGTGGGAACGTGAAATCACTCCTCAAACTAATTATGATGTTTTCCTTTTGAAAAGATCATCTAAGATTGTTTTTATTAAGTAGGTTTGGTCAAGATCTTTGGCACATTTTCTGTAAGTCTGTATTGAAGGAAAATTAATAATGTCTATTAATCCCCTGGATAATCTTCCTTTTGTTTAGGAATCTTGTTCACTGGTATTCCACTAAAAAAAGGAGAAAAAGCGTGTCTTTTTTTTCCCCAAAAACACAAAGAAACTTGTAATTGGATTTCAACTTAAGCTCAAATTTTGCCCTGGAAAATGTAATTAAATAGAATTAGAACACTTTCTCTCACAATCCCTGACATGTTAACCTTAGTAGACTACAATAACAATTTGTCATCTGCCCCCAGTCATTAAGTAACAACTCTAGCTCTGGGGTACAGGGACATTGTTAGTGGCCATTGGGGTGAACACAGTGCAGGTGATATTTGAATTCTGCTTATCAGTGCATCTGAAGGAAAATAAAGGGAACGTAAAGCCTTGCGTTGGTCTTTCCTCATCGTGATTAAATATTATATCATACTCTAATTAGAAGAAAAAATTGTCTGGGCTGTCTATTCTATTCTATTGGTTAAATTAAATTATAGTGACTTGAATTGAATGCATTTCTATACATTAACTACAGCAAAGGTTATTATTGGGTGGATTGGGGGAGTGGCTGTAAAAGTACTACCCAACCTTACAACTCTGTCTGAGCTGAAAAAAAAGGTCAAGGCTGTTTGCATTTGCCAAATGAAAAAAAAATAAGTGATAAGGGAACAATTACCAACTCTATTAAGGAATTTTCTGTATATTTTAGTCATTCCTATATTTTTTTAAATATCCCATAGAACAAAATACATCAAAAAAAAGTCTGTTTTGCAACACTGAATGTCTGACTTCTATTACTTTTTGTTGAAATGTATTAGAAGATTATAAACAGCCCATCTTTAAATTGTTGAATTCATAAATAAATGACCTTAAAAACTAACTCAGATTGTTTATCAGAGTGGAAACTGAGAAGGGTAGCTACTCTTCAGAGCATTAAGGTATTTGTTTACATCTTGGACGTGCCTTTTATATGTGGTGTAATGTTAAACAATTTACTTAAATTTGGGATGAGAGAATTAAACTCATGGAGTGTTGGTCGGGTTAAATGACAAAAACGTCTATAAAGTGCTTAGTCATGCATTTGGCAAATATTGTTACAAATAATTACACCTTTGATATGTGCAAGAAGCTCTGAAAATAAAATGAAACCATTGTGTAGTGTAACAGTGAAAAGCCTGAGGTCACAGGTTTTTTCTTCCTTTGAGGCAGGAGAGATCTAAAGTATTCCACACTATCTGTTGATTTCTTTGTTTGTTTTTTCCATTGAATAAAATCAGCTGATAGCATGAAAACACAAAACAGCCTCCAAAAACCAGTGTTCTGTTTAACATGTTGAGAATAATTATTTGCAAAAAATTTAAGTACTCTTACTTTTACATACTTTGACTTTTAAATGAAAATGTAAATATTTTTTAAATTTCTGATAAAAATTAAAACATTATTCCACTTCTACTTATTCATAATTGGCAAGAGAATCAAGGTAAAAACCATCATACAGGGTTTAAATTTTAAATCTTAATTATAAACCAGGCCAATGGGTAATTAAGATGTACTTATTAAGTGGTTCTATTAAGATGAATTATCCTAATATAGCTCTTAAATTAGCTCAAAATTTACATAATACGCAATAATTATAAATATGAAGGGTCCTATCTACTGCTTCATTACCAACACCTCCTTTGCATATAGTAACTGAGATTAGGAGGGCATATTCAAAACGTAATAATCATACAAATCGTCTCCTTGCTAAGCTAATCTCTTCTAATAAAGTACTAAGGTACAGACACAAATCTGTTTTTAGGACAAATAATTACTGCTGTAAGCCTTTATTTTAACATTAAACTTTTCTTCTAAAGAGTTTAGGAAATACCACAGGACAGAATTCAGCATCACAATTAAATTTAATCCAACAAAATGCACACAAAGCCTAATTTCCATCATAAAGTAGAACCCCAGGAAATAACGCTCCAGTGTACATTTTAATTTTCTTAGTATAACTAGACAAATCCAACCTAATAAATGGCTAACCAAATTGGGTTGAATTGTAACAAGAAACTAAATATAAAAAGGTGTGTAGGCCCCAAACGCATTATTTATTCTGAGTCCCAGTCACATAGTCAGAGGGAGAGAAGTCAGAGGGGAGTAATTTTTATGACATCTCCTAGGACTAAATTAAAAATGGTCTTGTAATTCAACCTGAGAACAAGAAGGAGACAGATATTCTACATCACAATTAGGTGGAAAAATTATACCAGAGCTGTGGGGGATATGAAACTTGTAGATCATGTGATACTATTTGTCAGAAAATGGCTCTTGCAATATCATGAGTCTGGTTTTAATTTTTCTAAGGTATGGTAGGATATGGGAAAAGAAAACAAAAAACAAGAAAGGAGTGAGGGAGCAAAGAGATGGGGAATGGATGAGGGTTCAGAAGCGCAGAATGGGCCACCCAGCACAATTGTTGTTCTTCCTCCCCACCCCTACCAACAGGGTGGCATAGCAGCAGTTACGTGTCAGTGACGGAAAGAATTTAGAAAAATTATGCACATTGTTGCACAATTTAGGCTGCATCTAAAAGCTTTAATCATGAGTTTAACTACCTGCAAAGTACATAATTCCCAAGATACTACATTACATTTAAAAGTTATATTTAGCTTTTACATGTGTAAAATGTAATGGCATAGCGATATTCGCTAACAATAATCATCTATTTATAAAATGCACATGAACAAGGACTTTAACAGGTGGTAATTTTACGATGTTGCCTTTTCATTTAAAACCTGTACTACCACTATTTCCCCACCAGAAGTTTATGCCAGCATCCTTCGCTAATCCCTGTATCATACATCCCCGAAATGAGCAACCCTTCATAAATACCACAACACACTTAAAGTGAAATTTTCATTTCTGTGATTAGAAGTCTCCAAGTTTTAAACGAAATTATCCAGCTTGAGTTTTCATTTCAATTATTAATACCAGATGATTAATAAAAACAACATGAATGCTATAAATTTTGCTGATGATTAATTATTGAAAATGTTTTTCTTAATGACAGGGAAAACATGATATTTATTGCTAGATGAGACTGGAGTACACAATAAATTTTATAGTAATATATCTTTAGATGCCAGTGCTGAGAAAAAACTTGTTCATGTAAATGAAATGGAAGGTGTTTTATAATATTTCACACAATGATTTGAATTTCTTTAGAGTTATAGGCTAGAAATCATACAGTGATCGATCATTACAAGTTAATTTTTATTGATTTATTGTCTCATGAGTCGATTTGTCACTCCTTTCTTTTCTGTTGAAGTAAAGAAATGTAAAAAGATTTCTTCCCCAAATATTAGGGTCAATCATGCTTTTAGTTTCTTGGAAATGTACTATACCTATTAATTTCCCCCTTAGAGGAAATTCTTCTTTAAACTAAAAAATATTTTGATAAAATATTTAGATAAAAATAATATTTAGATAATTTTGGAAATCAAATTGTTCTTAATTTCAATATACATTTCCAAGTCTAGTTTTTTATTAAAATGTATCTATTTTATCACGTGCTTTCAATATATTTTCAGGAAAACTTTGGAGCTACAGATTCAGCTCAGTTAATATAAAATATCTATCATATAACCTAATTAGTAAACCCACTCCCCATCTTCTAACCAAGCAGCTGAATCAGGGTTGCTTTCTTTCATGAAGACTGAATTCATTTTTCAGTTTAAATATTTGTTTTAATATAGACTCCTATGATCACTATCTGTCCTTTAGTCCTCATTCAAGAAGAGAGAGAGAAAGAACTTGCTCTCTCTTAAAAGATGGAAAATAGGTCTTATTGAAATGAAAAACATCTGGAATTTTTCCTTTATTAGATATCTCAGGGATTTTTACACTCGTAAAAATGCAGCATCAGAAGACTAAGGGTAGCCAAGAGGTTTATACTTCTTTTTTAGAATGAGAGATAGCAACTAGGAAGGTGGAGGTGGGAGAATGGACGAATGGGAAGGAGTTCATGTGGAATTTGAGGATCTCAACTGTCCATGTCCACATACCCTTTGGGAAAGTTTGTGTACCTCCCAGGTGTAGGTATATCCAAAGGTCAAAGCCAATGGGAGAAAGAACAGGTTTAGCTTATCTCTCACAAGGTAACTAGAGATTATCAAGGTCCAAGAGGTGGTGGGAATAGAAGAGAGGCAGAGATTGCAGGTAGAGAAGGGAAGTTAAAAGAACAAGAGAACAAAATAAAGTGACCAAAGGTTGTAATGTAAGAAAAGAAGAGAGTTTTCTTGAGGGGACACACTGCTGGCTGAGGGCATGGACAGTTTTGATGTCTCCAAATTCTGAACAGGAAGGGTCCATATACATATAGTTCATTGGAATGAGTTAGTTAATCCCGATGTTCCAGTTATGAGTTTTCTTGTGTTTTCCAGGAACATAACCCTCACTGAGTGTGAAGGAATGCTGTAGTCCTTTGCATATGTCTGATTTCCATTTCACACTGAAATGTTCAATAAATCCTGGCACTTGCTGAAATAATACGAATAATGTCATCACAAAAATTTTACCAATAAGTTGATACATAGATGATTTCTTTTTACTCATGCAAGGTTATTTTTAAAAGAATTAGACAGTTGTGGTTGTTTGAAATTCAGATATAAATTCAAACCCAAGGAGGGGCATTATGTTCTTTCAGCAGTAGTCCTTGATTAAAGCTAAAATGTATTTTTTTTTCTTATGAGGAAGATTGGCCCTGTGCTAACATCTGTGACAATCTTCTCCCAATTCTACATGTGGAACGCCACCACAGCATGAGTTGGTGAGCAGTGTGAGAGTCCACACCTGGGCTCTGAACCTGTGAACCCTGGGCTGTCCAAGCAGAGTGTGCACACCCAACCACTATGCCACCAGCCAGCCCCTAAAATGTAACTTAACAATCTGCAGGTGTTCATGTGAGTCTGTAAGAGGTTTATTAACTCCAGGGTACAAATTAGTATCGAGGTTAGATGATAGAAAGCTATAAATAGATGACTGAGAATTTTGAAATTAATTTGACTAAAAAGAGAAAAATATGCAATACCCCAAATTCATTGCTAAATAATAGGGTTTTGTAGAGTTTTGAGTTGTTTTACAGTAACAACTTATGATCTTATATAAATTCTTCTTTGAAAGAGTGGTATTCATTTAATGTTACTAAATAGACCAGGAATGTAATCTGTCCTCAAGAAATAGGGCATTATTGTGTCCCAGGTAGGAAAGGCATCCAGACCTTGGCCTATTATCATCCATGGAGCCACAAGCAAAGGGACTGGACACATCTTTTCACAGATAATATCTTCACTATTTCAGTCATTTTACAAAAGCATGTTAACATCCAAAAGAAATTTGATCGACACTTACAATATTTCAAATAAAAATAATTAGGTCATATTTGGTATTACAAAGGGGCATTCTGGATACAAGAACAACATTTTAGCAATTTTAGTAATAGCAAATTACTAAATATCTTTCATTTAGAAAAATCAATAACTTATTTAATGATTTCAATTTTATATATTATGATATGATTTTCAATGTCACTACATTTTAAGTTTTTCTTAAAATATTGGCATAGGTTTTCATAGAGAATATTAAAAACCTCAAATATTTTTGTATAAAAAACATAAAGAGTGACAATCCTGCTCATGTTTACTGGTTATTAAGCACCATTTAAGAATTAAATTTCTTCATAACAACACTCAATATTTTCTTTAGAGTTCTAGAAAGAGAGTAAAAACATTGTTTTTTTATTTTAATGAAATAAGACTTTACAGTAATAATAATCTCGTCTGAAACCATCCAAACTTTAATCAATACATGAAGAATAATAGCAAAGAGAAATTATAATTCTTTTTTGGACTTCCAGCATATAGTACCAAAATTTTACATTCATTTTCATTAATTGGGCATAACCTATAAAACAATCTAAGAAAAAATGATTAATCAGAATCTGAAGTTGCATGTTAATTATGATCCATTGAAACATTTTATATCGCAGCATAAGCTTTTTATACTCTCTTCAGCTTGCAAAGCTAATGTTAATTACTGTATGGATTAATAGCTGTCAAGTGTGTCCTACTTTCAGTATAAATGAATATAAATTAGCTTCATATTTTGGCAATAAATAGAGTACATCACTTTTGGAATTCTTTTAACTCTTATCCGCACACATCGTCACAGAATTTAGAGTAGTAGTTATATAGTTCTCTGAAAATAAAATGATTCTCAATTCTGAAGCAAGAAGAAATAACCTTGGTTTTGTTTCCCCCTCTAATTGAGATTGTTGATGAAGCAGACAGCAGGGTGTCAGGCCGCCTATGAGTACACACCGTGGAGAATGAAGCAGGCTGAAGGCAATGACCCTGAGCTGCCACCATCAAAAACCCTTGGTGTGATTTTTCCTTCACACACTGTTTTGCTCCTTACAAATGAATAGGTATTAAAACACTTAATTTTTCCCATTAGTTATTCAAGGTTTAAAATCTAAGTTCATTTCATTGGAGACAAACCAAAGACACCTGGAAATTTTAAAACAGTGCAACAGTCATTGCAAATAAACGTTAAGCTCCTCTTTCTCTGAAAAAGTTCATGGATTCTCCAGTACTAAGTTTATGTTCTCTAGAAATCAAACATCCTATAGTTTCTTTCCTACAGATTATGCTTATCACTTTATTAGAGTCTTGCAACAACAATCCCAGAGTTTATTTCCTTGATTCCAGTATCTCTTCATTATCATTTATCCCAAAGTCCACTGCCAGAGCAGTATTTCTTAATTATTTTTTTAAAATACCATTATTTCACACAATGTCTCTCTCTTTCCTTATCTATTCAGTATTACTAGTAAACAATCAACTAAAACCTGGAAAACTGGAAAGAGATTGTTAACCCCAAACAATGGAGGGTTACCCTCAACCATGGTTATATTCCTAGGACATCAGACCAAAGGGATGGAAGCCTAGAAAGACATCGCCTCTTGGGTCTCAGCTCTGTCTTCCCAGCCAGGTTTCTTCTGTGAAGGCTTGTCTTGCCCCTGCTATTTGACACTAGCCATTTATGGCCAACTTCAGAAGAAATGAAAGCACCAGTTAGAATATATCCCTGGCCAACGACCTCAAGAAGATGATAGAGTCAGAGTATAGCATCATAAACTTAATTTTTGAAGACAAGAAAACAAGTTACTGTGGCCATTGTGTTGTTTTGCTAACAATTCCTTTGACCCTATATTAGTTTCTCAGGGCTGACATAACAAATGGCCATAAACCAGGTGGCCTAAAACGACAGAAATGTATTCTCTCAAAAGTCTGAAATCAAGGTGTCATCAGGACCATGCTTCCTCGGAAGCCTCTAGGGGAATATTCTTCCTTGCTTCTTCTAGCTTCTGGTGGCCTCAGGCATTTCTTGGCTTATGGATGCAACACTACAGTCTCTGCATCTGTCTTCACATGATATTCTTCCTGTGTGTTTGTATTGAGAATTTCCTATTTCTTATAAAAATATCAGGGGCCAGCTCAGTGGCACAGCAGTTAAATTTGCACATTCCACTTCAGTGGCCCTGGGGTTTGCTGTTTCAGATCCCACTCGGCACGCCATGCTGTGGTAGGCGTCCCACATATAAAGTAGAGGAAGATGGGCATGGATGTTAGCTCAGGGCCAGTCTTCCTCAGAGAAAAGAGGAGGATTGGCAGCAGTTAGCTCAGTGCTAACCTTCCTCAAAAAAAAAAAAAATCAGTCATATTAAATTAGTTCCCCCCACCTCCTCAAATGACCTCGTATTAATTCAATTATTCTGCCAAGACCCTGTTTCCAAATAAGGTCAAATTGACAAGTACCAGTGTTCAGACTTCAATGTATCTATTTTGGGAAGACGTGATTCAGTCCATAACAGACCTCATTTTTGGAAAAGCAGCTTAAGGGAAACATCCTCTGGAGACTTTGGAGATAAATGATTCTGGATGATGAGTCACAGAATACAACCTTTGGAGTAAAGTTCTTCTGGGTTGGATAAAAGGTTATTTTTTATTACTTAAGTACCATGTATCCTTTTCATTTTATAGCATAGTCATGTATGTTCACAAATGCTTTCAGAGGAGTTTCCAGGAACTTACCTTTATACTTTTGGATGGGTTATTCTATTGTATATATACATTATTTTTTTTGATACCACAACCTACGAGGAATACTGACAAATCCTAGTATAGCTGAAAAATAAGTCAAATAATGAAAGCTCTTGAAAGCATTATATCTGGAGAAAAATCTGAGGAATCGGGGAGCTAAAAAAGAAAAGTCACTCGGTAACTGTCTTTGGATAGACTTTGTGTGTGTGATTTGGAAAGGGATTAGAGTGACTTTGCTCATCTTTATGAGGCAGAAATAGGACAGAGGGGTCAAGGGTATGAAGAGACAAATTTCAGTTCAGTGTAAAGAATGCCATATTTTATGATATCCAGACTCAAAATCAAATGTGTAGGACAGTAATCTTATAAGAAGAAGTCTTCAGAGGTGGATAATCCCTTCCATTAGGTTAAAAAAAAAAAAAAAAAGTTTAATAAGCACAGGCTCTGTAACAGGGTCTGGGGAGGTGACCAAGCCTGAGGATGCAAGTTTTGCTTGGATAAGTAGCTGGATTGGGCTGGTCCTGGCCCCATGAAGAGTCCTCTCATCTCTAGAATTATGCTTTAATATACTACTAAACTTTCAAAGACAGGTCTAACGTTATTAAACTTGTAAGTCAAATTAAATAAACATAGAATGAGTTTGATTATAAAATACACAGTACAGTACAGAGGAACTGTCATAGTATATGAAGCCATTTTCTGACCAGATACCTTTGCTGCCCAATAAGGAGTAAGGACATGGTTATATTTTTCCCCACCATATCCTCAGCTTCACTGAGAGTCTTGATGAGCATACAGCACCGAAACCTGTAAAATACCTTTCTCTCCAACCCAAAGGTGAAAATACATGCTAACACACTGGATAATACGAAGTAGACCAATTATTTCTAACTTAATTAGCAGAAATTCATTCACAGTTTATGTTGGTGTCAATTTAGCTCTGAAAAGCAAAAATGTAAATAGAATGCAAATCACAATAATCAGTAAGCTAAATCGTTTGTAATAAATATACATATGGTATGTTTCCTCCTGGCTCATCAGAAATGATTGGAGTATAGAAACTATCTCATTGGAAATTTAATGCAGGTTCTCTACTGCCATCAGTATTTTCAAGTATTACTCCACTATTTTACAAATTGAAATCATCAGGCGTTAAAATGGAAAAACAGTGCTGAGTTAAGATGTAATTATCTACTATAGCACATTAACACTTTCAAGCATCAGATTCATAATTAAAGGCCAAGAGAACCACCTAAGGCTTCCACAACCATCTGTCAATTTAGCTTTATTGTTGAGGAATATGAATAAACAGAAACCTTATTTCATTTAGGATTTAGTGAAAACATAGCTCAATAGAATTAACTTCCAACTAGAATGATGAAGAAAAGAAGTGAGAAGACATAGATAGCGAGTATCTGAAATGAAAATGATGTGATCATACCTTTCTGACATCTAAAAGATGATAGCGGAATATTACCCACTATTTTAAACCCATAAATTTGACAACTTAGATGAATTGAATGAACACTTTGAAATAGGCAAACCATTAAATTTTACTCAAAAGAGATAACTTGAATAATCCTGTACCTAATAATTAAACTCCATTTATAGTTAAAAACCTTCAATGAAAGAAAACTCCAAACTCAGAGGGCTTTACTGGTAAGTTATACCAAAAATATAAGGAAGACATAACACAAATTCTACACAAACTGAGAATATAGAAAAGTAGTGAATGCTTCCCAATTCACCCTATAAGGCCAGCAGTACACTGATACCAAAAATAGACAAAATGTTAGAAAAAATACTATCCCTCATGAACAAAGACGCAAAACTCTTCAAAATGTTAAACTGGATAAAACAATATATGAAAATGATAATACACCAATACCAAGTGGAGTTTATCAAAAAAATAGCACGTCAACATGTCAACTAACTGTAAGAGGGGGGAAAAACACTTGACAATGTCATTATATGCAGGAAAACACATTTAATAAAACTGCACATCCACTCATGCTAAAACCTCTCAGTGAGGGGCTGCCCCATGGCCGAGTGGTTAAGTACATGTGCTCTGCTTTGGTGGTGCAGGGTTTCGCCGGTTCGGATCCTGGGCGTGGACATGGCACTGCTCGTCAGGCCACGGTGAGGCAGTGTCCCACATGCCATAACTAGAAGGACACACAACTAAAATATACAACTACGTACCAGGGGATTTGAGGAGAAAAAGGAAAAATAAGATCTTAAAAAAAAACAAAAAAAAATCTTCTCTGAATAACAATGGATAGGAATTTCCTCAAACTGATTAGGAGCATGTACAGAAAAGTTACACCTACTATTCCACTTAATGGTAAAAGAATGAATGCTTTGCCCATAAGATCATGACCAAGGCAAAGATGTTTAGTTACCACTCATTGTTCATCTGACTGGAATATCTAGCCAGTGCAATAGTGCAAGAAAAAGGAACAAAACATGCAACAGACAAATATATTGGAAACCAAGAAATAAATTGCACCTATTTTCAAATGGCATGATTGTTTATATAGAAAATCTCAAGCATTGTTGAAGATAACGTTAACAGGAACAATTCTCAAAAATGATGAAAAAATATAATCATGTATGATTTAGTAAAAGAGCTTTAAAATAGATAATAATTGTGACAATTACAAGGACAATTTTACAAAGCTTATTCAGAGTGAGAGAAAGTTACTTGCTTCCATTGATAATTGCTAGGCAGGCCAACTAAAAAGAGTAATGATTTAGAAAATTTGAATAATAAAATTAACAAGTATCACTTTTACCAAATGGATGTACAAAAAATTTTGCATTTACCATTAAAAATATACATTTTTTTCAGCACACCTGGAATGTTTTTCAAAACTGATTACCTGACAAGGCAAAAAGTAAATTTGAACAAATGTGAATTAGTAGCATACACTCCAGAAAACTTTAACCACAACACAAATCAAGCAGAGATTCTAAAAAAAGGGTACATTCATATATAACTACATGGATTTAAACGTATTTTAATATTCTATTAGTTACAGAAGAAATTGTAATGGAAATGAGAAAATATTTAGGACTGAATAATAGTTGAAATATTCATATCAAATTTGTAGGATATGTATAAGCAGAGCTTAGAAAATTCTAGCCTTAAATCATTATATTTATAAATAAAGGAAAGACTAAAAGTTCATGAGCTAATATTTCAATATGAGAAATTAGGAAACAAACCTAGAACAAGGGCAATACAAGAAGAAGGATGGAAATAATAACATCAAAATCATAAGTTAATGAACTGGAAAACACAGGCGATCTAGAGGAGAGTCCAAGCAAACAAAATCCAGTGATTTCTTAAGATTTACAAACAGACCTCCGGTAATATGGATCAAAATCAAGAGAATGAATTCCATTTAAACTTGACACATCAAACTGTTTTAATATCTAATTTATCTTGAAATTTCACTAAAATTGCAGTAAAGGAATAAACACACACACACAGAAACAAAGAAGGAACAAGCAAAGAGAGAGCAGACAAGCGATGTCAACGTAATTTTGAACATGGGTAACGGATAAACACACAGTAATTGAAACAGCAGAGAAAATGAAAGAGAGAATTCCCGCTAAGAAGGGAACCAATCTTAATTGGCTAATTTACATTCCAGAATTCTGGGAAGGCTCTAGAATTGAGGACATCAGATTCTTCTCTTTGGAGGATGAAGCTGAAAACAGATTGCCCCTCTTCCCCCAGAGCCAGACACACCTGTCTTCTCTTTGACAAGTCTAGACCTCTGAAAGCTTGTGGTAGAGCTCAGGACACTGAGAAAGCAGGCAAAGTTGACATAGGCCATGAATTCAAGGTCTGAATAAACATATATACACTCCTATAGACTTGTATAAGTACACCAATATACACACATAATTTTATAAATGGGAAGTTCAATAATCAGATAATTAGTTTTGTTTTAAAAAACAATGAGTGGTGTATGCAAGTAAATCTTTCAAAAGTTGTTTATGACAGGGAGTGTACTGTTCACTATTTCTAGGTAATACTTCACTGATCATTCTTCCAGTTTTGGCTTAGGAAGAACACTCCATACTTATAGGCAATAACTTTGATCTCTTTAACTATTTAAAATATGACTATATTGCATTATACTTCAGATTGTTCTTTTTATTTCCTTCTTAGGATACTATTCCTCCTGAGTGTGGTCTCTACACACTCACCTCGTGGGGGATGTTTCTTGATGTAGATTTGATCTTTTATTAGGAGCTCATTTTCAGGGTCCTACCAATCATCAGCCAATCATTGAGACACATTTGGGATACTGGAAAAATCAAGGGAAAACACTGTGTTTGTTTCTGTTGGGCTTTCCATTATATTACCAAAGCAGAGGCAGTTTTCATATTAATTTCTGGGCTTGGCATTTACTTTAACACGTGAGTAATTTACATTTGTTGTTCATAACCATGCATGGAGGAGCCTTGAGATTTGTATTTCTCATGAAAGATTTTTTCCTGTTTTCCTACCAGATGCACAGGGAGACACAGGCTTCATTGATTTCTTTGAGTCAATAAGTAGAATATTTCTGTTTTCTTTTATGAGACAGCATTCTCTCTAAGTGACAGCTCCAATGCTGGATTCTTATCATAAACACCCCGGCACCCTGCACAAGTCCGCTTTACCACGCTAGGGTATCAACCCCCCAGCTGCCATGAGTGTAGAATGCTGATGATTTACACCTGCCCCTTTCCCCCCAAAAATTGCCTTTGGTTGAGGGGAGTCATCTGACCTGAGAAGTTACCTAACTGACACCCCCAGGCCATAGCCAATGCCCCACTGAAGCCAGACTATAAAAGCGTAAACCCTAGTCCCAAGGGCCGGGAGTATTCTGTGATATGCTTTATATGCCAGAGTCTTCCCTGTGGGCTATGCCAAAGCTCTCCCCTTTCCTCTCCTGCTTCATTTGCTCCTTGAAGACTTTTCCTGAAGAGCGTTGTTCTTGAATAAATCTGCGCCTGAATCCCTGTCTCCAGCTCTGTTTCTAGGGAACCCAGAACATAGGCCCATTTCCAAGAAAAATTCCTACTCCTCCCTTTCTCCACCCAAAGCTCCTGTGACAGCAGCCCAGGAGCTTCTGCAAAATGAAACTGCTCTTTCTTTCAAGGTCAAGTTTGAGTTTAATTTTGTGTTTGTTGTTACATTTTTATCTAGCAGTCCTGTCTGTAATAGGCAAGGTGGTTCTTCTTAACTCATCCTGAGACGCTGTTGTTTTCAAACCTCATAGTTCATGTCATCCGTAAATTAGTATTAAAACTATTTGCTTTATGCAAAAACTTTCTGACACTTTAGTCTGAGTCTTAGAGTTTAGAGAAGGGTTATTTGACCATGTAAAGCACTTCTGATTAAGACAAGGGGACAGAGAGAGAGGAATAATTTCCTCTGTACTGGGAATGGAAATTAGCACAGCTTTTTTTGGAAAGCAAGTTGGCACTATGTAGCATGGATATTAAAAATATTCACACAATTTGACTCAATTCTACTTCTTTCCTAAGGACACTTTTGAAGGAAAGAAAAATTAAAATAGAAGGAAAAACATGCATAAAATGGCAATGATGGTATTACCTTAGAGAGTAATTGAAAACAACATAAATGCTGCTCAACCAATGAGTGTCAAATAAATATAAAAATGAAACCCCAACAGGCTTCTTTAAGCAATTTATCAGATTTAAATAAATCTCTGAGGTAGGCAGGCTCTGCTCTGTGTTCAGATGCAAAAACAGCCAAGCTTTTCTGTAATCAACCTGATGAAAACAAATTGAACCAGTAACATTGTGGCTGAAGAGGGCAAGGCCACTTTGAGCAATGGCCTGTGATTGATCAGTGCTGTGACAGCATCCTCGGAATTGAACTTTCAGGGTTGATAAATGCACGAATAAAAGGAAAGTCATCATAACAAGTCAAATCATTACCATTTATTTTATGGAATTAAATAATAAATGTGTTTTAGGAGATAAAATATAGCTGGAGATGAGCCCTAAAATCTGTTTTCACTCTTAGATCAGGCCTAGTTGTTGATCTTAGTTGACCTAAAAGAAAGTCTTGTTACTTAATTACATTCTTATTTGAACTTAGTGTCTTTCTTTATGGTTTTTTTCCCTTGGAATTTTTTTTTTTTCTATTTTTGATTTTTCAACATTTTTTTTACTCTTTAGGGACTAACTCAAAGGTAACTTATTAATAATTTCCTGGCAAAATCCCCTTCCATGTCACCACTGTGGAATGTCTGATAATACAGTGTACTGATTTATGAATAGCTACATCTCTTTCTCCTACAGCAGGCTTCAAGAGCAGGCAACTTATTTTGTCTTTATAACTGCACGTCTAGTAAACAGCAGTAGTTAAACAAGGGCTGAGTTAATGTAAATTGAATTAGATGCAACATAGTTGAATTTTTACCACTCAAATTTTATCACTCCTATTTTGGTCACCATAGTATACTCTTTCTTTGAAAAAATTGTGATGGCAGATATTTGAGAGAACCAAATTGTTGGGATACAGAGTTCCAGCATTCCTTAAAATCTCGAGAATTGACAATAATTTTGTTGTTTTCCACTGCCTTCTACTTTGGGACATCGTTCCACATATGGGATTGTGGAGATGTGGACCATACTTTTATATATATAGAAAGCTGAAATACATTGGTAGAGCGAGTATCCTAGCCATGCAAAACTCATGAAATTCATTAAATTCTTTTTAATGTGGGTGACTTACATGTTTTAAGAATTTTTCTTTTGACCCTTTTCCATTAACACTCTGTAACTTTTCTCCCACTACCACTCTATGAAAACTGCTATAAGATCAATAATTATAATATAAAAATTTTAGTACTTACTACATGCCTACATTTTTTTCCTAAAGCATTTACGTGTAATGATTAATTTAATTCTCCAAAAACTGAGTAATTGTCTTTTACATATTCACCTTCTATTTAATTCATTCCAGAAAAGATATGTAAGAAGAATTTTAAACTGAAAATTGTGTTATTGAGAAATATATCTCATTTATAAATAAAACTATCAATGAGAAAGAGTGCTTCAATTTTTTAAACTGCTTCTAGTTCTAAATTATAGTGAAATTGATTCCACCATCTGTCAATCAGATATAAATGCAATATTTCCTATCAACTGATATAATTGAACAAAAATTAACTTTATTATATCTATTTAATTGGCAATTTTGTCTATATTTCCTCAGTATGTTGCTAAATTTAAAGTATGTAATATTGCATTTTCCATTGCAATATTGTATTTTCTATGCCAGCGATACTTTGCTTTACAAAGTATAGTATGTATCTGTCTATGAATAAATGCTATTAAGTAACTTTAGGGGGCCAGCCCTGTGGCTGAGTGGTTAAGTTTACATGTTCTGATTCAGCAGACCAGGCTTCGCCTATTTGGATCCTGGGCATGGACCTACACACTGCTTATCAAGCCACGCTGTGGTGGAGCCCCACATAGAAGAACTAGAATGACTTACAACTAGTATATACAACTATGTACTGGGGCTTTGGGGAGAAAAAAAAGAGGAAGATTGACAACAGATATTAGCTCAGGGCCAATCTTCCTCACCAAGGACAAAAGAAAGAAAGAAAAGAAATAAATAACTTCAGGTATATAATCAGGAAGTGGTTTTTTTGTGTGTTATTTATATATGTATACACTACACACACAAACACACACACCCATTGGAATAGACATACATGCCATTTAAAACATTTAACTTAAAAGTAATAAACATAGAAGAGGATTTGACTGTGTACCCAAACACACTGGGAAGAGGTCAGTATTGGTGGATGTGATGCAAAGTGATTGAATTTGGTATATCCTGTATACTGAACTAACAGGACTTCTGATGAATGTGAGTTATGAGAAAAGTGGAGAACAAAGGATGACTCCTATTTATTTTATTTAAATAACTGAGGGATTTACTCATATGGAATAAATGAATAATTTTAGGATTTATGTTTTAGAATTGTCATGTGTGCAGATAGGGTGCTAACCAAGATATTACACGAGCTCCCTTGCAGTTACGCTGAGGCCATATGATTAGGTTTGGCCAGCAGGATGTGGTAAGAAGTGATGGTGTCACTTCTAAGTTAACGACATTAAGAAGCTTAGGATCCTGACCTCTTCTGTAGTAACCACAGATTCCAGATGGTATGCCTACAGATGGCAGGATCTCCATCAGCCAAGGTCCTAGAATGACTATGGGAAGCAGAGCCCCCTCTGAAAAGGGGCTCGTTCACGTGTAGCATGAATAAAAAACACACCTTTTGTGGTATTACCCCAAGAATATTTGTGACAGTTATGTATTAGGGTAATGAGCATTGATTCTCCTGAAAAATAAAATGCCTTAACAGAGTCTAATTTTGATATGGAGTGGAAGGTTTTACTGTTTTGGAGTAATCTGCTATTCTTATATTGTTTAATTAATTTCAAAACTTTTTGACAAGGGATTAAAATATTAAAACTTCCCAGCATTCTGAATACCACATTGAACTTTATAAAATATTTTTAATTTTTGCTAAGAATTTTGGAGGAAGAGAGCAGAACTGGCAGTTCGGTGTATGTTATTCATATTTGGTGCCATAAACAGAGAAATATCAAGAACTAAGAGATAAGGAGTAAACTTTAAGAGAGCAAAATGTATGCAGGGACTGAGGCTTTGGGGGAGGCTGAGGGGCAGGACTGTAGACCCAGCATTTTGTAGAGGCCCTTGTATCTGAAGCCAGACTTAGGCTTTCCTAGTTGTGCAGTTGTTCATAATTCTGAAGCCTGAGTGTGGTAAGAACAAACAGAGCTCCCCGCCCCCAAAGATATCACATTCTAATTTCCAGAACCTGAGAATATGTTATATTACATGGCAAAAAGGAATTAAGGTTGCAAATAGAATTAAGGTGGCTGATCAGCTGATTTTTAGATGGAAAGAGTATTCTGGATTACACAGGTGGGCCCAATGTAAGTAATCACAAGCGTCCCTATAAACTGAACAGGGCGGCAGGCAAGTCAGAGAAGAGGCAAAGACGGAAGCAGCAGTCAGAGCTCTAGGGTTGCTGGTTTCAAAGGTAGAAAGGCTCTAACAGCCAGGGAACGCAGGGGGCCTCTGGAAGTGAGAAAGGGTTAAGAAAGGGACTCTCGCCTAGAGACTCCGGAACAGCCCGGCTAACACCTTGATTTTAGCCCACTTCAGATTCCTGATCTCCAGAATTATAAGCAAATAAGTTCGTTATAACCATTAATTTTTTTGTAATTCATTATAGCAACAGTAGGAAACAAATGCCCTAAGTCCTTAAACCTGCTATGTGCAGTAGTTTAACTTTGAAGATAGCTCCTGTCTATGGGATTTCGGTTTTGCCCTCAGGGCTGTTTTTAGAACATGCTGCCTGGGATGTTTGTGGTCTAAGAAGCAAACCTGCAGGAGGGAGGGCTTCAGCCTGGGGCTAGGAGAGTCTGGAGGCTTAGCTGAGTCACAGAGTGGGGAGCAGGAAGATCTAAAAGTACCTGGGGGCCGACCCAGTGGCGCGGGGGTTAAGTTCGCAGGTTCCACTTCTCTGTGGCCTGGGGTTCGCCAGTTCAGATCCTGGGTGCGGACATAGCCAGGCTGTGGTAGGCGTCCCATATATAAAGTAGAGGAAGATGGGCACAGATGTTAGCTCAGGGCCAGGCTTCCTCAGCAAAAATAGGAGGACTGGCAGTAGTTAGCTCAGGGCTAATCTTCCTTAAAAAAAAAAAATAAAAGTACCTGTTCCCCCCTCTTCCAGGGCTTCTGACCTAAATGGTTGAGGTGGGACCGGGGCATGGAGACACATAAAGTGCTCTAGGTGATACTAATGTGCAGACTAAACTGAAAGCTACTGATTTAGAGAATGACATTCTGGAGGCCTTTTAGAAAAAATGAAAAGTACTTGCTACTTGTTAGACAGCCAAGATGATGGCTGACACACAATGCCAGGGCGTTCTAGCTGTATATCATTAGTTTGAGACCTAAAGATAAGTACTAGATTAGCTGACCCTCAACTGTAGATTTAGAGCCAGAGAGGAAAGTGGTCCATGATCAACCTTGGATTTACGCGGCTGGAGATTGGGTCTGAGAGTGGAAAAATAGACAAATTTTGTGAGTTTCAATGCGATGCAGGCTTTGTAAGTGGGTGTAGAGGCATTTCCTCTTCCTTGAGCAAATGCCTGAAAATGTGTGGATCTTGAAAACTGAGAGAGTGTGCTTTGAGGAGCTGAAGGTATTGATCCTCGCTGGTCTGAGAAACACAGATTTTTAGACGTAGCAGCAACATCATCTTAGGAATCCATTCAGAGCGATTTTTTTCTAGTTGAAATTTTTCCAGTTGTTTGAAGTGACAAACACCATTCAGGGGCACGTTTAAAAAGACTAAACCTGTGATTTTCAAATGTGCCTGTGTACTAGAATCACCTGGGAAGCTGCCCAGGCCCTAACCCATCTGACTAAATAGGAATCTCAGGTCAGAGCCTGGGTTAGTTTTCTTAAAGTGCCTCAAGTGACTTTCAGGTGGTCTTAATGTACAAATCAGATGGAGAATCCCTGGCGTAGGCCGCGCGGCAGCAAGAGGGGAGGCAGCGGCTTCTATGGCACAGAACTAGTAAGGTTTGACCCCAAGATATCACGAAGTCTGTTTTACTAGACAAATCACTTCCTGAGAACCAGAAGCAAAACCTTAAATTAAAAAAATAGAAATTAAGATGTTTTGGATATAGTGGGTGGAGAAAGAGGTACCTCAAATAAGTCCTGGTGACTGGGGCTACCCTCTGCCAATTTCTACACGTTCAGGAAGGAAATAATTTCAAGTGGCACTTGGTGAAGGAGGAGATAGTTGGTGTGTGTGTATTGCTTATCTCATTCCAACCTCCTCACCCCTGAGATTCGGTAAATGAATGATGCCAAAGTATCCCTTGCTAAGAATTCTCCTATTTGAGTTGCTTCTACATGCAGGCATAGACTGACTGGTATCCTAAGGAAGTTCAAGCGAGATGACTTTTTTCCCCACTGAGTGCTGCTATGTGTCTGGGGTAGTGTGCTGGGTATTATGGAAACATAATTTAGCCTGAGATGTCACCTTTAGAGTCTTGATTTTGGCTTCTTTTCTAAGCTAGATAAATATGGAGCCACTGTAGTAATCATATTTCCTGTTGAACCATTGGACTCTATTAAAAGAGGCTACCTGGTGTTAGTTTAGCTTCTGATATTAGAGCCAAAGACTTTACTGCAAGAGAACATTTACATCATAGTTGCTACAAGCTTGAATCTGCGCAAACCCCAAGAACAGTTCCAGCTGAGATTGATAGAGGAGGAGATGAGAGGGAGGGCTTGCATCTTTTTGGACTTTTAATACACAAGGTTAATAAAAGTTGATAGTGTGCTCTAATGTTAGGAACTTCTACTTTCAAAGGCACTATTGTGTCTATTGTTTTCTTCCTTCAAGTTCTGCTGTGCATTAGGGAATAGTCAGCCCAGCCCACAGTCTCATACCCTTTATGTCCACTATTCTATTGCAATAGCTCCTTAACCTTTCAAATCTCCTTCCTTTATGCATTTGAGTTCAGACAACTATGAGTGAACATCTAATTACTGTTTGCTACTGCATGCTATGAACCCCTAGTGTCCTATTTTGTACTAGCTGTGAGGTCGTGATAAGCTTCAAATCTAATCAGATCATTGAACAAATTGCAGTTTCCATTTTTAAGTTTTTTTTCCTAGATACATGTCTATTACCAAAAAGTCAGTTCAGGAAAACAGAAGCCACTTGATGTGTTCTAGGTATTTTAATATATGGATCTGGGGCTTAAGCAGCCATTAGGAAAGCAAAGGTCATGACAATTCCTTAGTCTGAAGCATCACTGAAGATGGTCTCCAGTCAGGAAGGTGTCGTGACTCTCAGTCTCTGGGGAGCTCTCACTGGCTTTCTCAGTCTGAAGCAATGAAACAGGTGGTTCCCGCAAACTCATTCAATCTGCTGTGAATCTCATGTCTGTCCGCACATCTAGCCCCACCTGTCTCTAGATTAATGATGTCTTCCTCCTCCTACTTTCAAATCCTGTGTGTGTATCTTTCACTGGGAAATTACAACCTGGAACCATAAAGGAAAGGATAATATGCATACCAGGGTTCCTGTTTTCTGTGACCCAAAGAAAATCTTAAAAGGATGAGGTGCTGATGCCAAGTTGACTGCAGATAATCCAGCATAATCAATGTTCTTTTAATTTAATTTTTTCTTAAAATTCAGCTCCACGTGAGGCTAGCCCAGTGGCATAGTGGTTAAGTTCATGTGCTCCACTACAATGGCCTGGTGTTCAAGGTTCATATCCCTGGCATGGACCTACACCACTCATCAACCTCTGCTGTGGCAGCATTCCACATATAAAATAGAGGACGATTGGCACAGATGTTAGCTCAGGGCCAATCTTCCTCACCAAAAATTGAAAACATTAAAAGCTCCATCTATTATGCAGCCTTTAGTTTAAAAATACCTTTGTAAGCATGTGACAATACAAAATAAGATTGGCAAATGTCAGGCAAATTAAAAAAAAAAAGCAGTGGTTTAACTTTTTCTGTAAAACGTTAAATAATAAACACATTCTGCTTTTCCAGCCAGACGTTCTGTCTCAACTACTCCACTCTGCAGCCATATCATTTAAGTAGCCGTTGGCGGTATATAAAAGGACATGCCTGTGTTTCAATAAAACTTTTTTTATAAAAACAGGAAGAGGAGGCTGGATTTGACTTGAGAAGCTTAGTTTAATCCCTATGGTTGAGAAACACTCTACTTGGATACATAGTGGGGAGAGAAAGAAAGTTCCTATTACTTCCTAGAAGTTAAGAAAAAGGAAGAATCTAATGGTCTTTTAGAAAATCTGTTAATTAGGACATTCAAAGTATTTTGAAGGTTAATGCTGTTTCATTAAATTCTTCATGGAGTTTGTCATATTGATCCTTAAAACATGGATATTATATATAATAATTCTCCTCAAAAGTAGATTTGAAAATATGTAAAACATTATTGACATGACTGTTTTACACAGATCTTCCATAAAGACAAGATTAAAATAATTAACTTTCAATTGGGGTGAATTGCCACTGCATTTTAAACTGAAATAGCAAATTTAGCTTTTCTGAAAAAAAGGAAGTGTGTTTAAATTTTAGAAAATCTAGTCATTCTTTATGCCCCTTAGAGTGTCTTGTCCATCAACTGTTCTTTTCAACATTTTTGTAATAGTTGGATAGCAGTATTCTAACAGAAATTTAATGATTTCCTAGAAAATATGATCTCAGAAGATTACACTTTTAGTCTTGTTTCAACGTCTATCCAGCTTTATGAAAATAGGCCTGTCACTCAACACTGGTTGTTGGCTGTAACAATTCTTAGGAAATATTGGGAACACTTTTCAAAAAGCTTTACGTTTTACAAGTGACAATATGTATTGATCTACTGAATGAGACAGAAAGGAGCACTTAGAGATCTTTTGAAAAAACCAAAAGGGATTGATATTAAATTACTGTAGGTTGACAAATATGTGTAAAGGGAGCATCTTCAAAGTACTATCGAAATTTAGATTGATGTTAGAACTGTTTAATTCTGGATTTTTTTGCCTCTGAAGTTCCAAAGTGCTCCAATAAAAATGGAAAAAAAATAATTAGAAGTATTTGGAAGCATTTGAGTCTTTTTTTTTCATGTCTTATTTGAATATGTAACAGACATGACTTTAGGGAGTGAACTGAAAAGATGCAAACTGGAGCACTGACTATTCTAGAAAACGGCCACTTTATCAGTATTTTGTTTTACTTGTAACATTTTTTCATCGGTTAAATGGATCTGAAGTTGAGAGAGGAAATAACTTCTAGACTTGGAAATAAGGCAAATTATTGTAAAATTATTTTTGTCTTTCTAACTAAAGTTCTTCATAAAAATCCATGGAAAGTGGGACAGGAATAAAACTAACCTTTACGCCAAGTCAAAACAGTGATGTTGATCAGCACAGAATCATGTACATGCCAAGTCAAGGCCTGACTAGAGTAAGATCTTACTAACTTTCAGAACCGAGTTCTGTGCCCACCCCTTTCTGCCAAAAGAAAAAGAGCCGGTTTTTTCATATTCATCAAGTTTCCATGAGGAAATTAGTTCATTAAAATTTTCACAATGTATCCCACTTTTCTGTGTTCTGATTTATCAACTTTACATTTTTCTTACGACCTGAAAAGATATGTATTTGTAACAGAAAATATATATTAGAAATTATAAATGTCCATTCTTTGACCTAGTAATTACACAATATTTATACTTATTTTAAGGCGATATATACAAATAAACCTTTATCAAAATGCTCATTGTTGGGGCTGGCCTGGTGGCACAGCGGTTAAGTTTGCATGTTCTGCTTTGGCGGCCCAGGGTTCGCTGGTTTGGATCCCGGGTGTGGACATGCACCACTTGGTATGCCATGCTGTGGTAGGTGTTCCACATATAAAGTGGAGGAAGATGCGTGTGGATGTTAGCTCAGGGCCAGTCTTCCGCAGCAAAAAGAGGAGGATTGGCAGCAGTTAGCTCACGGCTAATCTTCCTCAAAAAAAAAAGTTCATTGTTTATAGTAATAAAAATATAAAAACTGATATCTAAATATTCAAGCTACTAAGTTATGATTCATACAAGTGATATAATCAGCCACTAAACATTGTTTTCTAAACAAATTTCATAACAGGAAAATTCTTATGGTGTGTTAAATGAAATCATGGTGGAAAATAGAACACGAGGTATACATGGTTGGAACACTGATTATCTGGTAATACAGAGTTTCATTTTGATTTGTAAATATTTTTTATATTTGTTTCATAAGGAAATCTCTAGGGCATCTCATGGTACTTTCGTACCTGGTGATAATGATGAATGGACAATTGCAATAACCATGAACTGATAAGAGCAAGTGTTTGAACATCTCAGGGTTGAAGGTCAAGACAACCCCAACCTAGAAAGTTACCTAGACCAGTAGAAATGCTAGTGATGGGTAAGAGAAGTCTAAAATAGGTAGTAGAAGAGAAAGATAATCAATATAAATTAATAGCCTTAAGTCAGTTTCAGGAGCATCGATTGTAGCTTGTTACAAATTGGCTTGCATTTTGGCTTTAATAGACATTAAGGCTGACTTCAAGCTTAAAGACTCAGTGACAAAACAGACCAGAGTGAACACAAATGGATCTGAGTAGAAAAGGAGTGGGCTGTAGCAAACACCTGTCATACCCCATGTCTCACCGCCTCTGCCCACCCCTGATAGTTGATATTGGATCGTTTCATTCAAGCTCAGACCCACCTGCCACCCCTCACCTCCCATGCTGACCATATTTTTGCTTTCTGACCTCGGACTTTCACCAAGGCAATCAGTGTCTGCTGGATCCACACGCAAATGCAGCCTGGAAGAGTTAAGGACTTAATGTTCTTAGAGTCGAGCTTCAATACATCAGAGAAGGGATCTGGCAGATAGACACTCCACCTGACAGTCCTACCGATATTTCCGGAAGACATTCTGTACACCTCTCGGGGACCTGAAACAGAATTGGTCCCCATTTCCCACAGCAGTAGTTTTGAAACAACCCTTCTTTGGCTTTTTCTTCTTCCTTGCCTCTCTCTCCCTGATCTTGGATCACTTTCCAAATATACTACCTAAACCCACGTTATTTCAGGCTCTGCTTTTTGGCAAACCCAAACTTAGCCACTGTTATATTAAGTTTATTTGGTTACTATGATTGTAATTCTAATACTGGATAAGGATGCTATAATAAAATAAGGTTATAGTCTTATTAACTATATACAGATTTGAAAATTCTAAATAGAATATTAATTAACAAAGTATACTAAAAGTCATATAATTAAGAGATCCTAGAATTATCCTAGGGATAGATACAAATAACAAAGACAGAAAAACCAAAGTGTCATTTTTAAGTGATACAGTCACCTCCACATAGAAAATCCAATAAATTTAACACAATTTCAAACTAACAAGCCAAGTCAGGAAGTTTGCTTGATGAAAGATTATAATTGACAGTTTTATATACTATTAATATTAGAAAATTTAAAATAAGATACCACTCATAGTAGAAATTTAGATAAGAATCTATGAACTAACTAAAGAAGACAAAGCTTATATTGAGAAACACATAAAACACTTATAATAGATTTTAAACAAAGAAATGTCACTAATGCATGGTATTAATTTTAAGATGTTAATTTTGTTTTAATCTATAAATTCTATCAAATGCTATTCTAAATTTGGCAATTATTTTATTAGAAACCTTGTCAAACAACCTAAAATCTTATCAAAGAATAACAATACACAAAAACAGGCAGGAAAGAACAAGTGGAAGGGACTTGTCCTGTCAGATATTATATGATGCATAGCTATGCAATAAAAACAATGTTATATAAACACAGGAAGGAACTAACCGAAAATTAAACTGAAGAGAAAGCCTAGAACAGAAATGTATGCATGGGAATTGACATATGATAGGGGTGGCATCACTAATCAGTGTGGGGCAAGGATGGATTAGTCAATAGTGGTGAGAAAATTGACTCCATCCATGAGGGAAAAGTCTGATTTCTAACACAGTCAAATGAAAAAAACCCAAAACTCTGCAAAGTGAATTCATGACCTAAAAACAAAAATTGAAACTCTAAGTCAAATAGAAAAGGCAAATCAACTAAATCAAATCAAATAGTAAAAGGACAATAGCTGTACAGATGGAGAGATGATAACTTTTAAAACAATTCATAAAAAGCATATATAAAAACAAAAAGTGGATCTGACTACATTAGTTTCATCTTCAACCTGATATGCTCTAAAATGAGAATGAGAAAATATTTTTGACATCTGAGAGTAATGATTTAATACTTAAAACATATAAGGGTACCCTGTAACCACTAGGAAGAAGGTAGGAAAACCATAGAAAAATAACAGGTATGAAAAGTTAATTCACAGTAGTAGAAAGCTAAATGGCTAAGAAAAAAAATGAAACAATGCTCAACTTTACAAGTAACTAGAGAAATGGAAATTAAAACCACAAACTTGGGGGGGATCAAGTCAAGATGGCAGTGTAGGCATACTCTGAATTCACTTCCTCCCATGGAGACAGCCAATTTACAAATATTCTTGGAACAATTGCCCCTGAGAAAGAATTGAAAACTTGATAGAACTCCTGCCACAAGGGACAGTCCTGACTGAGGTGCAAGAGGCAGAAATTCCTTTCTGAAGAGAATAAAAAGCTGCCTTCACGAGCCACAGAGCTTCAGGGCCAGCCAGGAGCAAGCCTGATTTACACAGCCTTTCCTAGAGGAGTTGGGGAGCATCACCACTATAAGCATACTTTGGACTCAGCACAACTGAGATGAGTCTCATAACACCTGGCTTTGCTGGCTATTAACTACAATGGGGAATACCCCTAAAAAAACTCAGACATAAGCAGAAAAAAGCTGACTCTTAAAGTGCCCACACGCAAATTCACCCATTTTGGAAAGCAAGCTAAAATTACCAGAAAGAAAGGTAAACAGTCTTTTCTTGAAAAGAGACTCACCTGATAGGCTCTGGGTGCATCTTAGTGAGAGGTGAGACCTCTCCAGGGTTAGAGATACTGACAGTAGCCGTTATTGTGTTCTAGTACAGGTGTGCTGACACAGATGCCTGCAGACACCATTGGAGTTCTTCCACCCATGAGAGCACTGATTTAATCCAGCTCAGCTGGGGCAGGGAGCCTGCCCTAGGGAATGGCCCCACCCAACAGCAAGCCCTAGGAATTGTCACTGCATAATGTGAGACTGAAGGCTGATGCTTGCCCTTCTGATTTCTTTATGTTATTCCTCTGGGCATAGAGTTTTAATATTTGGTCAATATAGAACTCTTCTAAGGATTTCCTGTTACAGTAAATGACTGCATTGTAAGCTCCACAATTGCAAATAATTTAGCTAACTCATCCACTGCTAGCTATTTCTCCACATGCTTAGCACTGGGAGTGGCCAAAATAAGATGCTTAATACTATTGAGTAGAGTGAGTCTTGCCAAAATAATACACTACCAGAATTGCTACTACCACTCCCATCACAACCACCCACTGCTACGGCCTATATACATAGCGACAGATGGGAAAAGGAGTAGCTAAAATATTCCAAAATACTATCTCTGTGATTAGTTTTTAATATTCTATATTATAGCACCCCTCATTTCATAAAAAGTTAGTGGGTCTGAAGTC
This sequence comes from Equus quagga, assembly GCF_021613505.1. Lineage (NCBI taxonomy): Eukaryota > Metazoa > Chordata > Mammalia > Perissodactyla > Equidae > Equus > Equus quagga. The sequence goes on along the minus strand of NC_060272.1, from coordinate 21,358,259 downwards.
TGATGTACAAACACGGAAAAAGTGGTCCTGAATTCTCTGATCTTCACAAAGCTTTCTATATTGGCTGGGATAAATATGACAACTAAGATACTCTGAATTTGTGGTGTGCATGTGCAAGCAGGTTCAGCCTTTGCAAAAACACTTTGGATATTTAGAAAGGGTGATATGTGGTTATCAACATTCACAGTACATTATGTAATTTGTTAGCTTGACATTTTATCCCTATTGTTGGCAGTAGTTTATTTATAACAGCTATTTAATCAGTAAGATATTCAGCTAGTTGATTAAAAACAGGGAGTAAATCCTGATCAAGAGGGTATCCAAAAAAGAGAGTTGAAGTTCAATCCTCTGCAACTGGACCCTAATTTATCACTGAGGTGTGTACTCACTAGAAGACACAGATTTTCTATCTTTCTCCTAGGTAGCCTTTTAGAGTTTGATTTTTCTTCTTTCAGTATCTGAGCTTTTCATGGGGAAATATTTTTAAATTGGGAAAATCTATTCTTATTGCCATTTTTTACCACCTGAAAGTCAAGAATTATTTTCTTTACCTTACCTCTCTGCATTAAAAGACAGAACTCCACTTGGTAAGCAGTAGCCAACCCAATAAGGTGGTTAGAGAGTGGTTCTAATGAAGCCAGGGTCCTAGGTAAAGCAGCATACATGCCAATTAGTTTGATGTGTAGAAATATATAATCCCATGGCTACATGCTGCATTCCTAGCTGGGCCCAGATTTCAAAGACGGAATTAGAGAATGCAATGACTCAGCAGAAACCTGCCGTCATTAGCTGAAGCAGGGGCATTTTGAGTTCACGTCCTCTTACATATTGACCAATTCTGTCTTTTTCTTTCCTAAGTAAAGGGAACATTTGAAGAGGCTAGGTGGTTTGCTTGTGAGTTGGACAGGTAAAAATCTGGAAATGTAAGAGCTAAAATATTTTGCAAAATACAGTGCAACTCTTCTTTTCTCCCCACCATAGAATCTCGGCACCACTTTATTACAGAATGTGTTTACATAATACATGCTTATGGTACAAAACTTAAGTTTCTAAAGGGAATACATAAACTGTATCTCCGTTTCTTCTCTGTTGCCCAGACATCCAGTTTCCTCTGTAAATTGAGTAACTGTAACAGATTCTTATTCATTTTTCTAGAGAAACTTACTGCATGTAAAATTATATGCTATAACTTGTCTTTTTTCTCCCTCATTTATAACAAATGACTTTATTCTTTGACTCATTCATGTGGCAGTTCAGGGAAACTGTTGCCTTCCTCAAATCATTGTCCAAATAATTGATCTTTATAAAGTTTACCCCAGTAATGAAATACTGAATCAAAATCAGTCTTCCTAAGGAATCCTTCATTCCTTCATTCATTCACTCCTCAAGTACTAACTTAGTACCTGTTACGTGTTGAGTGCTGTGAGTATTGTACGTATATCCTCCTTGAATTTCCTAGTGATCTGTGTGCTACACAGATTACTCTAATGACTTTTCCTAATGATAGATTTTTGTGTAGTTGAGTTTTTCATAAGATTTAATACCTTCTGTTCTTTCAATTGTTGATCATATCATAATTTGAATGCCCTTTTCATTGCTCTACTTTGAATATGCAAAGAAAATTTGGCACCTGTAGATACATACAATATTATTTGATTAGCACAAAATAAAGTGAACTTAACATCCGCCTTGTACCCAGATGCTTTGTAGTAGAGGTTTATCCTGCTCTCTAGGTATCCTCCTCATGAAAATGTCTTCCCTTAACACTACCCATCAAGACTGTTAGCAATTAATCTAAAGGGATATGCTGAGCCATCAAATACCCCTGTGCAGGTTAGACAGTGACCAAAGATGTTCAGCCAAGAGGATAGTCAGGACTCAAGCTCAGCCCTACTTTACTTTTCATTCTGTTATCTTGCTACACAGCTGGGGGCATTTGGGGGCAGGAGCATCTTTTTTTTAAAATAAACAATAGTCCATGATGCTGTGTCAGCCTAGAGGAGCATTGTTACAAATTTCAAAATGGGGCAAGATAATTTTGCAGTTCCTCTCATTAAAAAGTAAAGTCCATTTTCCTTAACTTTGAATTTTGGCTGGCCTTGTGTCTTTGACCAGTTCAGAATGTGGCAGAAGTGACACCTTGTCAGTTCTAGAATTAGGCCTTAAGAGGCTTTGCAGCTTTTTACCTTCCACTCTTGAATCACTACCCTAAGATGGCCATATAAAGAAACCAGTCTAGGCTGTGGGAGAATGAGAGACCACATGAAGGTGAAGCAAGGCACCTTAGGCCACATCCAGCACTAATGATTAGACAGGTGAGAGAGAGCACTTGAACTTTCCACCCCAGCTGATCTGCCAGTTAAATGCATTCTCGTGAGGAAGGCCAGGTGAACCAGCTGAGGAATTTCCCAGCCAACCTACAGAATCGGGGGAAAAAATAAATTGAGGTTTTAAGCCATAAGCTTCCTAGGGATTTAGCAGCAAGAATTAATTGATAACTGGTGTATTTTTATCAATCCTTTGGTCAAGTCCAACATCCAAGTACAGAGGGACCCGGGGTTTTTTCTAATTCTTCACATTGTACAATATGTGCTAGCACTGATACTGTAGTTCAAAGCAATATCTTGAGGAGTTAAGACATTCAGATAGTATGAATCCCAGGTAAGAGCATCAAAGGGAATAGTTCTTGAGTGACTGCCTCCTCCATATATATGGCTATTATCGATAATAATACTGAATTATCAAAGTTGAGGGTCTTTACCTAGTTTGCACTTTTGTCTTTTATATTAACTTTGGCT